>NW_022060005.1:2606054-2909286 GCF_007399415.2 Gopherus evgoodei | reverse complement strand
TAGGGAGCCAGAGGGGTGCTGGGCAGGAGTGTGGGGGGGTCTCTGGGTGGTGTGGTACTGGGCGTAGGGAGTCAGAGGGGTGCTGGGCAGGGGTGTGTGTGGGGGGGTCTCTGGGTGGTGTGGTACTGGGCGTAGGGAGTCAGAGGGGTGCTGGGCAGGGGTGTGTGTGTGGGGGTCTCTGGGTGGTGTGGTACTGGGCGTAGGGAGTCAGAGGGGTGCTGGGCAGGAGTGTGTGGAGGGGTCTCTGGGTGGTGTGGTACTGGGCGTAGGGAGTCAGAGGGGTGCTGGGCAGGAGTGTGTGGGGGGGTCTCTGGGTGGTATGGCACTGGGCGTAGGGAGTCAGAGGGGTGCTGGGCAGGGGTGTGTGGGGGAAGGTCTCTGGGTGGTGTGGCACTGGGTGTAGGTAGTCAGAGGGGTGCTGGGCAGGAGTGTGGGGGTCTCTGGATGGTGTGGCACTGGGCGTTGGGAGTCAGAGGGGTGCTGGGCAGGAGTGTGTGGAGGGGTCTCTGGGTGGTGTGGCACTGGGCGTAGGGAGCCAGAGGGGTGCTGGACAGGGGGGTAGCATGGTGCAGCATGGGCCCACACCGAAGGGGAGGAAGCAGGATGGCAGCACAGGGCTGGGCTGGACAGTGCCCGTCTGGCAGCTCCCCGGTTGTAAACAGTGCCCTTGTACTGGGCTGGGTGTTTGAGTGAGGGGGGCAGGCTCTGACCTGGGGTGTAGCAGGGGGTGCAGACACGTGGGCTCTGGGAGGGAGTTAGCAACTCAGCACGTTGTGTAAGAGAAAGAAGCTGCAGTGATTTCATATAGACATAGAAACTGACAGAAGACACTTTTAAAAAGTCAAAACGTGAGAGGCAGAGTTGGAGGGAGGGAGGGAGGGGGCGTCTGTACAATATTTCACTGCATTCAGCCTCCTGGCTGGAGCAGTAACAGCCCTGCAACACTTGTGTGAGTCAGAGAGGATCTGCGGTGTCTAAGCTTTGACAATATAGGAATTGGCAGGTCTGTGCCTTTAAGACCCAGCCCCAGGAACCCGCCCCCTGCTCCGGGGCTGACATGCAGCGTCCTGGGAGCAGAACGAAAACAGCCTCTGCCCCCCCCCACAACCCCCGACACCCCCAGATTTCCGAGCACAGCGAATGGCTCATCCCCAGGGGTCGCTGTTCCCCCCTCTTCCCCTCCTTAAACGGGGGGTTTGTCCCCGCACAGGGTCTGGCAGCGTCTCCCCCCACCGGGCTTAACCCCGGCTACCACCCGATTTTCCCCCTTCAGCCCCCTCCCGCCGCTACTTACAGCAGTTTGATCCCCCCCTGGCCAGTAAATTTTTGCCTCCTGCTCAGACCCTGGCAGCCCCCCCGCTGCGATTTGCCCCCCTTGGTGCTTTTAAACCCCCCCAAAGAGGAGGCAGCAAACTGTAAGCAGAAGTGAGGGCAGAGAGAGGGCAGCGGCGACCGCAAAGGTTACTGCGCATGCTCAATTCATCTGCGCATGCTCGGTGCAGCCAAAGTCGGGAATCTGGAGCGGTCACTCTTTCTGTCGTTACACCGGACAAGAGGAGAACAAATCTGCTAGAGCTGTGGGGCCGCTCATGGGTGTTTGTGACACTCGGTGAACTCAGCTCTGGCTAGGAAACTCCTCCCCAGACAAGAGCCCCTGATCGTGGGCAGGGAGGTAGAAGGAAAGTAGGGCTGGTCAGTGGGAGAAGAAGGGGAGGGCTGTGTGTGTGGCGGGGGAAGGGGGGGAGACCAGCATGCCTGAGTTTTTCCGCAGCTGTGGAAAAGATAACTCCAGTCCCTGCCTGGGACGTGCTGCAGCCCGGGTTGGTATCTAAGAGCACAGGAAGACGACAGAGCAGCAGCAGCAATCAAAGGCCCTGCAGTTTGTTGCAAGATGTTTCTGCTGCTTTTGCTGCGCCTGCCGACACCAGCCCCTGCAGGGGAGATGCCAGGTGACTGGGAGAGAACTGGGGGAAGGGGAGGGGACTGGGCAGGAAAATGACTCTGCACAAAGAGAATAGGAGTACTTGTGGCACCTTAGAGACTAATAAATTTATTTCAGCATGAGCTTTCATGAGCTACAGCTCACTTCTTCAGATGCACAGAATGGAACATACAGACAGGAGATATTTATACATACAGAGAACATGAAAAGATGGAAGTATGCATACCAACAGGAAGAGTCTAATCAATTGAGATGAGCTATCATCAGCAGAAGAAAAAAAACTTTTGAAGTGCTAGTTAAGATGACCCATAGAAGGTGTGAGAAGATCATAACATAGGGAAATAGATTCAATTAGTGTAATGACCCAACCATTCCCAGTCTCTGTTTAGGCCTGAGTTAATTGTATCTAATTTGCATATTAATTCGAGTTCAGCAGCCTCTCTTTGGAGTCTGTTTTTGAAGTTTTTTTGTTGCAAAATTACCACTTTCAAGTCTGTCGCTGAGTGGTTAGAGAGGTTGAAGTGTTCTCCCACTGGTTTTTGAATGTTATGATTCCTGATGTCAGATTTGTGTCCATTTATTCTTTTGCGTAGAGATTGTCCGGTTTGGCCAATGTACATGGCAGAGGGGCATTGCTGTCACATGATGACATATATCACGTTGGTAGATGTGAAGGTGAACGAGCCCCTGATGGCGTGGCTGATGTGATTAGGTCCTATGATCATGTCCCCTGAATAGATATATGGACAGAGTTGGCAACGGGCTTTGTTGCAAGGATAGGTTCCTGGGTTAGTGTTTATGTTGTATGGTGTGCGGTTGCTGGTGAGTATTTGCTTCAGATTGGGAAGCTGTCTATAAGCGAGGACTGGCCTGTCTCCCAGGATCTGTGAGAGTGAGGGATCATCTTTAAGAATAGGTTGTAGATCTTTGATGATGCGCTGGAGAGGTTTTAGTTGGGGGCTGTAGGTGATAGCTGGTGGCGTTCTGTTATTTTCTTTGTTGGGCCTGTCCTGTAGTAGGTGGCTTCTGGGTACTCTTCTGGCTCTGTCAATCTGTTTTTTCACTTCAGCAGGTGGGTATTGTAGTTTTAAAAATGCTTGATAGAGATTTTGTAGGTGTTTATCAGTCTGAGGGATTGGAGCAAATACGGTTGTATTTTAGAGCTTGGCTGCAGACAATGGATCGTGTGGTGTGTCCTGGATGGAAGCTGGAGGCAGGTAGGTAAGTATAGTGGTCAGTGAGTTTCCGGTATAGGGTAGTGTTTATGTGACCATCGCTTATTAGCACAGTAGTGTCTAGGAAATGACAACCCTGCCAAGGATGCTGGTACGATTTGTGTAGTAGGGGTGCTGAGAACTATTGAACCAAACTGTGAACCCTGCATGTGATGGACACCACTTCAAGACGGGTGTGCGGCCGCACTCCTAGCGCTAGCACCCATGCTTGAGCCCTGTTTGTTAATGCAGCTCAGGGTGGGAGCTCACCGGCCTTAACAATGAAGACACTGCGCTCCTCTGCCTGGGGTCTGCTCCAGGAGCAAAACCAGGGGTGGAAAGGGGAGCACAGTGGTTCAGAGGGGCTACAGTGGGATCATGAATGGACTCCCCTGGAGGATTCTGTTTTGTGTCTTTGGGTGGCAGGCAAGGATGTCAGGAAGGAAAGGGGTGAAAAATCAGACAGAGATGGATAGAAAAAAGGAGGGATGGAATGGGGGGGACAACAAGAAAAGTGTCAGATTTTAACCATCTCTGCACATATAGGAAAGTAACAGGGAGAGAAGAGTGGGTGACACAGAGAAGAGAGGAGAGGGATTATTCATAGTTTTAAAAATCTCTCCACATTATCAAGCCCCTGAGAAATAACCATGGGGTTCATTCCCATTCCACAGAAGCCAGTAAACCTCCCCAGTGCTAAAGTGCTGAGTGGGATATGTTTGCTCCATCCAACACATCATGTGTAACCTGGCTTGGACTGAGGGTTCCTTCCTGCAAATCATGTGACATCTTCTAAAATGATGCATATGGTTTTCTTGGAAGGATCAGGCCCTTAATGGTTTCGCTAATCGGAGGAGATTGGCTATTCCTTTCCAATGGCCAAAGGCAGAGTGAGGGGATTCTGAACAGCCAACTCTTCAGGGAATATATTGTGTTTCAAAAAAAGCCTGTAATTTCCAGTAATAAATCTCCGTTTGACACTCCCAGGACTTCACCACAGCTCTACAAATAAGGATGCTTTGCCAGGGAGAAAAGAGCTGCCAAATTTCATCCCCAAAGGGCTACATTTCAGTCCCCAGTGTTAGCACGTTATGTTCCCATCAGCATGTTGTTCATTACTAAAATAAATTAGTAGCAGAAAGGTGTGATTAGACTGTTGTGGGAAAGAGATCTTTGGCCAGATCCTGCTGCCTTCAACCTAACCCTGATAGCTGCTCAACTGCAACTTAGATGAGCTGGTGAGAGGATGCACCCAGGGTTTTTAAGAATGACTTTATAAAACAAAAGAAAACAAAATAAAATTGGTTTTCTCTTGATTTTTGCTTCCTTGTGTACATTAAAAAAGATCTGGATGGGATTTTCTTCTTCTTTTTTTAGTATTACAAAAGAGTCGTAAGCCTAAAAGACTGTGTGGAGGATTGGAGCATTAGGAAGTTTATAACATTCAAGAATATGGCAAATTACACCTGATTCTTGCCCAGGATTTTTGGCTGAGCATGTGAGGTCCTGCATTCAGCTCGATATCATTTTTCAGTCTGTCTGTAACACGTTAACTTTTGAATGCCACATCTGATCAATTCCAGGATTTCAGAGAATGTTCTAGGACTCAAAGGACAGAATCCTATTGATTTGGGTGAAATCTGGAAAACCAAAAGAGTGAAACTGGGGACACAAGAAGTCCCTGCAATGTCCCCATTGTCCTCTCTGTGACACACAGAACCCCTGGCACTGGGGTTCTAGGGGGTCGCTGAAGTAGAAGGGGATGGGAGTGTAGAACGCAGGGCAGTTGTGGGAGAGAATGGATAAAAGCAAGGAAATGCTGGTGTGCAATGAACTTGGTTTAAGAAGCATCAAAAAGTGTAACCCTCTGGTAGATAAATGGTCAGTTGTGGGCGAGGAGGAGGATCTTTATTTAAAAATGAAAACAATAATTCTGTTTGTTTGTTTTCCTCCAGAGACATATAATGGCAGGTAAGTCTTGTTTCTCCTGTTATCGGTGGGGGCTGTTTGAATGATTCCCAAGGGTAGTGGGAGCTTTCAGACAAACAGATTTTTTCCTCAAGGTGTTTGGGGCTAAATATTACAGAAATAAACTAATGCAAAACTGTTCAAACTGTCCGAATAAAAATCACTTCCCTTTTCAATCAAGTCACAGGGGGCCTGATTTTTCAGAGGTGCTGAGCTCCACAACTCACATTGCTGCTCAGCACCTCTGAAAATACAAGCCCAAGATACTGCAATGATGGGTGCTAAAAAAATGAATTCAGTTTAAAAAAGGGGACACATGCTATCTTGCTTCTGTCATTGGAACTGATTGCACATATCTAGAGCTCCTTGCATACCTCAGTTCCACTTCCCTGTCCACCTCTATTTCAAGGACTCCCTGCAACATTTTAAACTCTATTTGGGCAAAGGGCAGAGCTGAGTTGGAGCTGTTGTTTTAGTGGAAGGTGACAATGATTTATAGACAATTACAGTCCTGGTTAAAGGTGATGTGTGTGCTAACCAGATGCCATGGGCTCCAATTATGTGTCTCCTCTTTCCCCCTTTCTATTTTCTGATTTTCATCATGATCCATATCCTAACCACTGATGGCTGGAATATTTCCTGACATTTTGGAATTGATCAGTTGCAGTGTTCAAAAGCTATTATTACATCCAAACAGAGAAATACCATCAGAGTGGGGGCCTGGTTTTGCTTGGCCAATTATCCTTCTCAGATTTTGCTCTATTTTCTCACTAATAATTCTCAATATAAAATCTCAGATGGGAGAGGAGGTTCTACTCTTTTTATCTACAGCCACTTATTCTTGTTTCAGCAGGAAACTGTTTTCCCATTGACGTACATTACAATTGACATGTATCAGAGGGGTAGCCGTGTTAGTCTGGATCTGTAAAAGCAGCAAAGAATCCTGTGGCACCTTATAGACTAACAGATGTTTTGGAGCATGAGCTTTCATGAGTGAATACCCACTTCGTCAAATGCATGTAGTGGAAATTTCCAGGGGCAGGTATATATATGCAGGCAAGCTAGAGATAATGAGGTTAGTTCAGTCAGGGAGGATGAGGCCCTGTTCTAGCAGTTGTGATGTGAAAACCAAGGGAGGAGTCCATTTGGTATGATGTCCATCCGTTTGCATTTGGAAAGGAAGATGATATCTGTCTGTACTTGTGCAAGTTTCTTCATGAGGTTGATGGATTTCCACTCCATACAGCTAAATGCAGTGCCTTGCATGGTGTCAAGTATCAGAGGGGTAGCTGTGTTAGTCTGGGTCTGTAAAAGCAGCAAAGAGTCCTGTGGCACCTTATAGACTAACAGATGTTTTGGAGCATGAGCTTTCGTGGGTGAATACCAAACGTGGACATCATACCAAATGGACTCCTCCCTTGGTTTTCACACCTCAACTGCTAGAACAGGGCCTCATCCTCCCTGATTGAACTAACCTCATTATCTCTAGCTTGCCTGCATATATATACCTGCCCCTGGAAATTTCCACTACATGCATTTGACGAAGTGGATATTCACCCACGGAAGCTCATGCTCCAAAATGTCTGTTAGTCTATAAGGTGCCACAGGATTCTTTGCAGCTTTTACAATTGACATATTTGCTGTCTTGCCCATAATTTAATGAACATAAAAGCCAGGAGCCTCCCCCTATTCATAGTCTGCCCTTTATCGTCAAGGCACTCAATCTAGAACCAGGAATCCTAAAGATTGCCTGACACTCTGGGATAATGACCATCGGCAACAACTCGACTCCTCAGGCAAAAGGAGCTATCTGTGGCAGAGGGAAAGCTCTTCTGTGCAGGAGATGGCTTTTCTCCAGCCATGGGACAAACTCCCATAGGAGCTCAAAACCATCACAAACGTCCCCCATCTGCATTCCCAGTGCCGGCAGGCTTCTTAGACCTGCTTTCAGTAACCAGCCCACAAACTGCAGCTGGCATCCGAGGCCTAGATCCACAAAAGGGCTTAGGTAACAACACTGTGATGACCAAAGCCTGCGTTTGTCCCCTGGGCTCTCTATCCAATGAACGGGGAGCGATAGGTGCTTAGAATGGGCTCCACAAAAGCCAGACTGGAGCCACCTAAGTTAGCCCATGGGAGAAGCTGATGAGAGGGATGTGTCCTAAACACCACACCTCGCTTGGGGTTCAGCACCTAAGTCCCAGCTGCATGGAGGCGCCAACCTGCTTGTGATCCACAAACTAGGGAGAAATCAGGGCTTCTCCGTTTGCAGAGACCAGATCTGGTAGTGTGCGCAGAGGCAAACAAACACCACCCAGAGCAGCCAGGAAAGGAGGATTGCCTCTCTTAGGCCTGGTGTACACTGGGGGGATCGACCTAAGATACGCAACTTCACCTACGAGAATAGCATAGCTGAAGTCGACGTATCTTAGGTCGACTTACCTTGTGTCCTCATGGAACAGGGTCAACTGCTGCTGCTCCCTCGTCTACTCCATTTCTGCATCTCACCACGGTGGAGTACAGGAGTCGATGGCAGAGTGATCAGGGATCAATTTATCGTGTCTACACTATACACAATAAATTGATCCCCGATAGATCAATCACTATCCGCTGATCCGGCAGATAGTGTAGACATCCCTAGCAATCTTTAGCCCACTGGGAGTACTTGGGAGTCCCAGGTTCAAGTCTGCTACCCCTACGTAGAGTGCTGTAATGACTGGGCTAGGGGACATTTTGATGTGGGCCCCCCCTCCAACTCTCCTAATGAAGTTGTTCCACTTTAATTAAATAATTAATATTAATTGGCCCAGAGAAAGAGTGTGAGAATCAGAAATTAGGACACTCTCCAGGGACATAGAAGACCCTTGTTCAACCCCCTTTTCATCAGGCAGACAGGAGGCTTGAACTGCTGGTCTCCCACATCCCAGATGAGTACTCTCACCAGCAGGCTAAATATTATAAGTGAGAGTGTCCATCCTTGTCCCTACTGAGCTCTTTCATGTAGATATAGGCGACCTCTGCATGCAGGACTTGCTTATGACTTAGGCAGCCAAAAGTCTCTTTTTCCTCAATTCATGGATCACTCAGGGTGGGAGATAAGGGTCTAGACACCTAGAATGAGGCAGCAGTGCATATGTTCAGAGACAGAAACATACGGTAGGTGCCTAGGGGACTTTTTACTGCAAAATCTTAGGTTGAGAGTGAGTTTAGGCACCCACAGGATGTGGCAGCAGCTGAGAAGAGGTTTCGTGGATTGCAGTGGTACCTAAAATTGAGACTTGGGTGGATCCAGGCCCAAATAAATAAATAAAACACTAAATTTAACAGAGGGGTAGCCGTGTTAGTCTGGATCTGTAAAAGCAGCGAAGAATCCTGTGGCACTTTATAGACTAACAGACGTTTTGGAGCATGAGCTTTCATGGGTGAATACCCACTTCGTTGGATGCATTACGAAGTGGGTATTCACCCATGAAAGCTCATGCTCCAAAACGTCTGTTAGTCTATAAGGTGCCACAGGATTCTTTGCTACTTTTATTAAATTTAACCTCCGCCCCCCTTCCCCCCCCCCCACAATCTTCTCACTGGGGACAAAGAGAAAATCACTCCTAACAAATGCAAGTTGTGAGTCTGGGATCTGGATAGACAGTGCTGGGATCCTGTGGGGATGAGGGCGCTGTAGAACATGGGGGAGTGGCACCACCCAGCTGCTTATGAGGCAGTTGGCTGGACCCCGGCCGACTGGGGTTAAACTTCCAACTAATTATTAAATAGAATAGAACTCCTATTTCACGAAGTAATTTTTATTGAGGAGTTCATAGAAGCGAATGTCTTAACATTACATTGCATTGTTCTTGTCCTTCAAACCACTGCTAAGCAATTTACAAAGCATCAGAATGGGAAGCGATGTCAACGTGTTCTTCATTAATATCACTTTCATTATATACATTTATTTTCTATCAGAAAAATGATTTCATGTAACTGGACGTTCTTAAGACGGGGGTTGATAGACTCTTAAGTTCTACTGCACAGATATAAAAAGATATAAAAATAGATTTTTCTCTATTTTCACAAACGTATTGAATATTATTAACACACCAAGTGCTCCTACCCTGCTACCTCCACCTCCCACTGCAACGCCACCTTCTGGTTCCTTCCCTGCTCCCAGTTGCCTGGGGCCTTCCAGCTCCATTCTCCCACCCTTTATGCCTGCTTCTCCTGTGAAAGCATCATCATCCAGGACTCCTGGCTGTCCATGTGAATGGCAGAAGGGTGCAGGAGGTGAGGAGAACCAGCACTTTCTAACTACTTATTGACTCATATAAAATCCCCTCAGATTTTGTCCCTCTCTCACTATCAAATATGGGTGAGAAATCTCCGCAGATTTCTCTCTTCCCCTCTCTTAATTATTCAGTAGGGACACAAATGCTCCTCATTTTGCTCTTTTTAATCTCTAATGATCAAATATTGATATAAAATTGCCTCTAGATTTTGCCATTATTCAGATAATTGTTGAATATTGATAGAAAAAAACAATTCAGTTTTCCCCTTTTTCTTTCTCTGATTACCAAAAAAAAAAAAAAAAAAAATTGCATGAAATCCCCCAGGTTTTGCCTTTTTTTCCTCTCTCATTATGAAGATTAATGTCAAATCCCCTCCAATTTTGCTATTTCTCCTCTACTTCTCAAATCCTGATATAACCCCCTCACTCAGATTTGGGGGGGTGTCTTTCCTTTTTGAAATGCAGCAAATTCCCCTGATTTTAATTTGAAGGAAAACTGTTGCTCTGAGTCATTCCCCAGGTGGGATGGGGGGTGTCAGTATGTGGCAAGTGGTTGGAGTTTGGGAGAGCACTGGGATGTGTTTGACTGTGGCAACGTGGTGGCCGTTCTCTTTATTTATTGAATATTCATATAAAATCCCCTCCGATTTTTCTCCTTTTCTCTCACACAATTGGAGATTGCTGCTACTTTTTTCCTCATATTATTGAATGTTTAGATTTTAGCCAATTTTCTCCCGAGTGATCAAATATTAACATATTATCCTCTAAAATTATGCCTGATTTACTAGTTTGCTATTAATGATTTAACACCCCTCTGATTTTGCCTTGTCTCTCTAACTACCTGATATTCATATTAAATCTCTTCAGATTTTGCACCTTTCTCTCCAAGTTTTGAATATTGATATAAAATGCACTCCGATTTTGACCCATCACCTATTATCAAATACTGATATAAAATCTCTCAAACTTCCCCACTCTCTCATCTAATTATTGAATATCATTCTAACACCTCTCATTGCTCCTTAACTGTTAAACATGAATATCAAATCTCATCAAATTTTGTCATTTTCTCTCTAATGATTGAATGTTGACATAAAATCCATTCAAATTTTGCTGTTCTTTTTCTCCATTTATGGAACACTGATTTAAAAATCTTTTTTTGGCTTCAGCACCTTCTCTTCATTTTTGAGGGAAACTTGCCCTGAGTCAGTAACCCAGATTGGAGGGGCAAGTGGGGGTAAGTGCCCTCAACTGAGATTGTCCAGCCCCAGTTTTCCCTCTCTCAGCTCCTGCCAGCCCAACTTACCTCCCCTCAACTTCGAGCTGCCAGTTAGTCACCTGCCTCTGCCCCACTGCTGCCCCCTGCAACCATCACTTCCGTCTCCATCCTCCTCCCCTCAGCCTCTAGTAAAGTGGTGGGAGCCAGGGCTCCCTGCTGCCTGTGTCAATTGGGAATAAGCACTTGCTGTTTATTGAGCAAATATTTATATAAAATCTCAGATTTTGCACTTTTCTCTCAAATTATTGCATATTGATTTAAAATCCCCTCAAGGACAAGGTCGGGAGATCCCTCTTTGATTCTGCTCTTTACTAGCATTTGCTTCAGAGATTCTGTTCCTGGGGAGGGAGGGGGGTTGGTTTAAAAATATCTCGGGGGGTTTAGTCCTGGTGAGAGGGTCCAGGTGTGTGCAGTAGTAAAGTGACCCAGGGTTTTTCCTGAATCACAGTCTAGAATCTCTGTCTGCAGGGAGAGACCCTGTGGAGACTAGGGGAGTGAAATGGACTAGAGTCCCTTCTGAAACCTCCCTCTCGCCCTGACAGGCTGCAGAATAATGTCCGTGTTTCACTCCGGATCGTCTCATCCTCTTGGGGGACGGGAAAGGGAAATGACTGCAGTAGCAGCGGCTCAGGTAGGAGTATGTGCTGGGAAGGAGGTGAAGGCAGTAAATACACAAGAGTGAGGAATGTAACTCCACCAGAGAGGTCCTTTGGGGCCATCTGCCTGTCCCAAGTCAGGATAAAGGAGGAGGGTTGGGCGTGGGGCTAGCAACTCCACCTTGTAAAAAATCAACCTGCTACAGAAACGCCAACAATAGAGACAACAGAGACTTTTACCCTGGAAAAAGAACGGTCTTCAACTCGAAGATGCATGACGCTGGGTGGTAAAAGCCGTGAGGAAGCCACTAAGCCGATTACCCTTCTTGCAACCAGGAGGATTACCATAGGCACATGGAATGTGAGGACCATGTACGAGTCAGGAAAGACGGCGCAGGTTGCAGCAGAGATGAGGAGCAACAACCTGACCCTATTAGGCATTAGCGAGACAAGATGGACGCAAGCGGGACAGAAACGACTGTTGACAGGAGAGCTGTTGCTGTATTCAGGACATGAAGAGAGCGACGCACCCCACACACAGGGAGTAGGCTTCGTGTTGTCCAAGCAGGCACAGAGAGCATTGATTGGTTGGGAGGCATATGGTCCCAGGATCATCACAGCATAGACTCATAGACTCTAGGACTGGAAGGGACCTCGAGAGGTCATCGAGTCCAGTCCCCTGCCCTCATGGCAGGACCAAATACTGTCTAGACCATCCCTAATAGACATTTATCTAACCTACTCTTAAATATCTCCAGCGATGGAGATTCCACAACTTCCCTAGGCAATCTATTCCAGTGTTTAACTACCCTGACAGTTAGGAACTTTTTCCTAATGTCCAACCTAAATCTCCCTTGCTGCAGTTTAAGCCCATTGCTTCTTGTTCTATCATTGGAGGCTAAGGTGAACAAGTTTTCTCCCTCCTCCTGATGACACCCTTTTAGATACCTGAAAACTGCTATCAGGTCCCCTCTCAGTCTTCTCTTTTCCAAACTAAACAAACCCAATTCCTTCAGCCTTCCTTCATAGGTCATGTTCTCAAGACCTTTAATCATTCTTGTTGCTCTTCTCTGGACCCTCTCCAATTTCTCCACATCTTTCTTGAAATGCAGTGCCCAGAACTGGACACAATACTCCAGTTGAGGCCTAACCAGCGCAGAGTAAAGCGGAAGAATGACTTCTCATGTCTTGTTTACAACACACCTGTTAATGCATCCCAGAATCATGTTTGCTTTTTTTGCAACAGTATCACACTGTTCACTCATATTAAGCTTGTGGTCTACTATGACCCCTAGATCTCCTTCTGCCATACTCCTTCCTAGACAGTCTCTTCCCATTCTGTATGTGTGAAACTGATTGTTCCTTCCTAAGTGGAGCACTTTGCATTTATCTTTATTGAACTTCATCCTGTTTACCTCAGACCATTTCTCCAATTTGTCCAGATCATTTTGAATTTTGACCCTGTCCTCCAGAGCAGTTGCAATCCCTCCCAGTTTGGTATCGTCCGCAAACTTAATAAGTGTACTTTCTATGCCAACATCTAAACAGTTGATGAAGATATTGAACAGAACCGGTCCCAAAACAGACCCCTGCGGAACCCCACTTGTTATACCTTTCCAGCAGGATTGGGAGCCATTAACAACTACTCTCTGAGTACGGTTATCCAGCCAGTTATGCACCCACCTTATAGTAGCCCCATCTAAATTGTACTTTCCTAGCTTATCTATAAGAATATCATGCGAAACTGTATCAAATGCCTTACTAAAGTCTAAGTATATCACATCCACCGCTTCTCCCTTATCCACAAGGCTCGTTATCCTATCAAAGAACGCTATCAGGTTAGTTTGACATGATTTGTTCTTTACAAATCCATGCTGGCTATTCCCTATCACCTTACCACCTTCCAAGTGTTTGCAGATGATTTCTTTGATTACCTGCTCCATTATCTTCCCTGGCACAGAAGTTAAACTAACTGGTCTGTAGTTTCCTGGGTTGTTTTTATTTCCCTTTTTATAGATGGGCACTATATTTGCCCCCTTCCAGTCTTCTGGAATCTCCCCCATCTCCCATGATTTCCCAAAGATAATAGCTAGAGGCTCAGATACCTCCTCTATTAACTCCTTGAGTATTCTAGGATGCATTTCATCAGGCCCTGGTGACTTGCAGGCATCTAACTTTTCTAAGTGATTTTTTACTTGCTCTTTTTTTAATTTTATCCTCTAAACCTACCCTCTTCCCGTAAGCATTCACTATACTAGACATTCCTTCAGACTTCTCAGTGAAGACCGAAACAAAGAAGTCATTAAGCATCTCTGCCATTTCCAAGTCTCCCGTTACTGTTACCCCCTCCTCATTGAGCAGTGGGCCTACCCTGTCCTTAGTCTTCCTCTTGCTTCTAATGTATTGATAAAAAGTCTTCTTGTTTCCCTTTATTCCTATAGCTAATTTGAGTTCATTTTGTGCCTTTGCTTTTCTAATCTTGCCTCTGCATTCCTGTGTTATTTGCCTATATTCATCCTTCGTGATCTGACCTAGTTTCCATTTTTTATATGCCGCCTTTTTATTTTGTAGGTCACGCAAGATCTCAAGGGTAAGCCAAGGTGGTCTTTTGCCACATTTTCTATCTTTCCTAACCATCGGAATAACTTGCTTTTGGGCCCTTAATAGCGTCCCTTTGAAAAACTGCCAACTTTCCTCAGTTGTTTTTCCCCTCAGTCTTAATTCCCATGGGACCTTGCCTATCAGCTCTCTGAGCTTACCAAAATCCGCCTTCCTGAAATCCATTGTCTCTATTCTGCTGTACTCCTTTCTACCCTTCCTTAGAATTGCAAATTCTAGGATTTCATGATCACTTTCACCCAAGCTTCCTTCTACTTTTAAATTCTCAACAAGTTCCTCCCTATTGATTAAAATCAAGTCTAGAACAGCTTCCCCCCTAGTAGCTTTTTCAACTTTCTGAAATAAAAAGTTGTCTGCAATGCAGTCCAGGAACTTATTGGATAGTCTGTGCCCCACGGTGTTATTTTCCCAACATATATCTGGATAGTTGAAGTCCCCCATCACCACCAAATCTTGGGCTTTGGATGATTTTGTTAGTTGTTTGAAAAAAGCCTCATCCACCTCTTCCGCCTGATTAGATGGCCTGTAGTAGACTCCCAGCATGACATCACCTGTGTTTTTTACCCCTTTTAGCCTAACCCAGAGACTCTCCACCCTTCCGTCTCCTATGTCCATCTCCACCTCAGTCCAACTGTGTACATTTTTAATATATAAGGCAACACCTCCTCCCTTTTTCCCCTGTCTATCCTTCCTGAGCAAACTATACCCATCCACACCAACATTCCAGTCGTGTGTATTATCCCACCAAGTTTCAGTAATGCCAATAATGTCATAGTTGTATTTATTTATTAGCACTTCCAGTTCTTCCTGCTTATTACCCATACTTCTTGCATTTGTATAAAGGCATCTAAGATACTGGTTTGATCTTGCCTCCCAGCTTCGCCCTGACCCTCCTTCCTCTCTGCCATTATAGCCCGTGCTCCCTCCTGTTTCCAACCCATCTCCCAGGTCTTGTTCCCCACTTATCCTTCAGAACTAAAATGAAGAGGATTAAGATGAATGTTGTTCAGTGCTACGCTCCAACTAATGACAGTGAAGAGGAGGACAAAGATTATTTTTACAACAGACTCCAGAAAATATTAGAGATTCTCCCAGACAAAGACATCATCATCCTTATGGGAGACTTTAATGCGAAAATTGGACCTGACAACACAGGATACGAACAAGTCATGGGGACCCACGCTCTGGGAGAGATGAGTGAGAATGGAGAGAGATTGTGGATCTGTGTGCACTTAACAACCTGGTCATAGGAGGTAGCATCTTTCCTCCCAAGCGGATCCACAAGAGTACCTGGGTATCACCAGCAGGCATGACAGAAAATCAGATTGATCATGTCTGCATTAGCAAGAAGTTCAGAAGATCCTTGCAGGACGTTAGAGTTAGAAGAGGAGCAGACGCGGCGTCCGACCATCACTTAGTGGTGGCCAGATTGAAGCTGAAGCTGAAAAAGAACTGGATAGACGCGTCAGACAGAAGAGTGAAGTACAACGTCAGCCTTCTGAAGGACCATAAGACCAAGGAAGATTTTGGACTGAGGCTGAAAAAATAAGTTTTCAGTATTACAGGATCGGTCTGAGGAAGAGGAAGACAGTGTACTAAACAGATGGCAGAAAGTGAGAGAGACACTTAGGTCAGTATGCCAGGAAGTGCTTGGAATTAAGAAACACCAGCAGAAAGAGTGGATCACAGCAGAGACCTTGATCAAGATAGAAAACAGAAAGAAGAAGAAGGCAGCAGTCAATAACAGCAGGACTAGAACAGCAAAGGCCAAAGCTCAAAAAGAGTATGCTGAAGCCCATAGAGCAGTGAAGAGGAATATCAGGAAGGACAAGAGAGAATATGTGGATGAACTGGCAGCAGAAGCAGAGCAGGCAGCATACAGCGGTAATATGAAACAGCTGTATGATACTACCAAGCGACTGTCTGGAAAGTTCAGCAAGCCAGAACGTCCCGTTAAAGACAAGCAGGGAAAGTCTATAACAGGAATAGAACAACAGATGAACAAATGGGCGGAGCATTTTGAGGAACTCCTGAACAGACCAGCACCACCAAATCCATCAGATATCAACCCAGCCAACGAGGACCTCCCAATTAATTGCGATAAACCAACCAGAGATGAAATCAGAAAAGCCGTCACCATGATGAAGAATAGGAAGGCGGCTGGACCTGATGACATCCCAGCAGAGGCCCTGAAAGCAGACCTGGATGCTTCAGTGGAAATGCTGTACCCCCTTTTTGAGAAGATATGGGAAGGAGAAGTGATTCCGGTAGACTGGAAAGAGGGATATCTCATCAAAATCCCCAAGAAAGGAGATCTTAGCAACTGTGCCAATTATAGAGGAATCACACTCCTGTCGGTGCCAGGGAAGGTCTTCAACCGAGTCCTCTTAGAGAGAATGAAGGATGCCGTTGATCCACAGCTACGAGATGAACAGGCAGGTTTTCAGCAGAATAGATCATGCACGGACCAGATAGCAACGCTTCGCATCATAATCGAGCAGTCTATGGAGTGGAACTCCTCGTTGTACATCAACTTTGTTGATTATGAGAAAGCGTTCGATAGCGTGGATCGAGAGACCCTCTGGAAGCTCCTTCGGCACTACGGCATCCCAGCAAAGGTGGTCAACCTGATCAAGAACTCATATGACGGTATACACTGTAGAGTGATCCATGGAGGGCAGCTTACTAACAGCTTCCAGGTGCAAACTGGAGTCAGGCAAGGATGCTTGTTGTCACCACTTCTCTTTCTCCTCGTCATCGATTGAATTATGAAGACATCCACTTAGGAGAGTAGGAACGGAATCCAGTGGACGTTGTGGACCCAGCTTGATGACCTGGACTTTGCTGATGACCTTTTGCTCCTTTCGCACAGTAAACAGCAGATGCAAGAGAAGACCAACGTAGTGGCAGCCACGTCATCACAGGTTGGCCTCAACATTCACAAGGACAAGACCAAGATCCTTAGGATTAACTCCATCAGCAATGACCCAGTCACACTGAATGGAAGCCCCCTGGAAGAAGTGCAGTCCTTCACCTACCTAGGTAGCGTCATCGACCAGCAGGGTGGCACAGACGCAGACATCAAAATAAGGATTGGTAAGGCAAGAGCAGCCTTCTTACAGCTCAAGAACATCTGGAGCTCCAGAGAGCTGTCTTTGGCAATAAAAATTCGACTGTTCAACTCCAATGTGAAATCAGTCCTACTGTATGGAGCTGAAACCTGGAGGACAACCAAAACAACCATCAGGAAGATCCAGACCTTCATTAATAGTTGCCTCAGAAGGATTCTCCAGATCCACTGGCCAGACACCATCAGTAACATCCACCTCTTGGAGAGGACCTGTCAACTCCCAGCAGAGGAAGAAATCAGAAGGAGAAGGTGGGGTTGGATAGGACATACACTACGTAAGCAGCCAACTAACATCACCAGACAGGCACTGCGGTGGAACCCCCAAGGCAAGTGGAAAAGAGGCCGTCCAAGAAACACCTGGCGACGCGACCTGCAGGCTGGTAGCAAAAAAATGGGCTATACCTGGAACCAGCTAGAGCGAATGGCTCAGGATAGAGGGCTCTGGACATCTGTGGTTGGCGGCCCATACCCCGATTGGGGTGACGGGCGTGAGTGAGTGAGGAATGTGAAAGGGACACCCACACCTGCCACCCCAGGAGAGATCATAGGATCACAGAAATGTCAGGCTGGAAGGGACCGTGACAAGTCATTTAGTCCAGCTTCCTGCACTGAGGCAGGACCAAGTCAGCCTAGACCAGGGGTCTGCAACCTTTCAGAAGTGCTGTGCCGAGTCTTCATTTATTCACTCTAATTTAAGGTTTCGCGTGCCAGTAATACATTTTAATGTTTTTAGAAGGTCTTTTTTTATAAGTCTATAATATATAACTAAACTATTGTTGTATTTAAAGTAAATAAGGTTTTTAAAATGTTTAAGAAGCTTCATTTAAAATTAAATTAAAATGCAGAGCCCCCTGGACTGGTGGTCAGGACCCAGGCAGTGTGAGTGCCACTGAAAATCAGCTTGTGTGCCGCCTTCGGCACGTGTGCCATGGGTGGCCTACCCCAGACCTAGATTATCCCTGACAGGTGTTTGTCCAACCTGTTCTTCAAAACCTCCAATGATGGGGATTCCACAACCTCCCTAGACCACATTTCCCTAATCTGCTTATGACAATGTCATGTGGGACTGTGTCAAAAGCCTTATTAAAATCTAGATATATCATGTTTACAGCTTTCCCCGTATCAGCTAGGCCAATATCCCTGTCAAAGAAGAAATTTAGGTTGGTTTGGCATGATTTGTTCTTGACAAATCCATGTTGGCTTATAACCCTATTATATTCTTGGTGCTTACAAATTAATTGTTTAATTATTTATTCCAGTATCTTTCCAGGCATTGAAGTTAGGATGACTGGTCAATAATTTTCCAGGCCCAGGTTTTCCCCCTTTTTAAAGATAGGTACAATGTTTACCTTTCTCCAGTCCTCTGGGACCTTATCTGTCCTCCATCAGTGCTTGAAGATAATCATTAATGGTTCAGAAATTGCTTCAGCTACTGTACTACAATTAATTTTATCAGGCCTTACCAACTTGAACACATCTAGTTTATCTAAATCTTTTTTAACCTGTTCTTCCCATATTTTGGCTAACATTCCTTCCCCCTTGCTGTTAATATTAATTGTGTTAGTATCTGGTCACAATTAACCTTTTTAGTGAAGACTGAAACAAAATATGCCTTAAATGCATCAGCCTTCTTGGTGTCATCTGTTACTAGCTCTCCTTCCCAGCTAAGCAGAGGACCTACACTTTCCTTTATTTTTCTCTTGTTCCTGATGTACTTATAGAACCTTTTCTTAATTGTTTTTCATGACCTTTGCTTAGTGTCATTCATTTTGTGCCTTAGTCTGTCTGATTTTTGTCCCTTCATGGTTGTGCTATTTTGTACTCATCCTTAGCCATTTCTCGATGGTTCCACTTTTTGTCGGATTCCTTTTTGATTTTCAGGTCATTAAAGAGTTCCTAATGGAACTATATTGGCCTCTTACTGTTCTTCCTATCTTTCCTTCACATAGGAATAGTTTGCTGTTGTGCCTTAGATACTGTCTCTTTGAGAGACTGCCAGCTCTCCTGAACTCCTTTTTCCATTATATTTTTTTCCCAGAGGACCTTACCTACCTATTCTCTGAAATTGTTAAAGTCGGCTAGTTTGAAGTCTATTGTCCTTAGAATCCTGAAATCTACCATTTCATGATCACTTTCCCACAAATTGCCTTCAAAACTTCAGATTTGCAACCAATTTCCCCCTGTTAGTCAGAATTCATAGATTCCAGAGCCAGAAGAAACTATTGTAATCATCCACTCTGACCTCCTGTATAACACAGGCCAAATTTCCCCAAAATAATTCCTAGAGACGATCTTTTAGAAAAAACATCCAATCTTGATTTTAAAATTGCCAGTGATAGGGAATCCACCATGACCCTCTGTAAATAATTCCAATGGTTATTTACTCTGACTGTTAAAAATGTATGCCATATTTCCAGTCTAAATTTGTTTAGTTCCAGCTTCCAGCCATTGGATCATGTTATACCTTTGTCTGCCAGAATGAAGATCCGATTATCACATTTCTGTTCCCCATGTAGGTATTTATAGACCATAATCAAGTCACCTCTTAACCTTCTCTTTGTTAAGCTAAATAGATTGAGCTCCTTGAGTCTTTCACTTTAAAGCAGGTTTTCTAATTCTTCAATCATTCTTATGGCTCTTTTCTGAACCTCCTCCAATTTATCAGCTTCTTTGAATTGTGGACATCAGAACTGGACACAGGATTCTAGTAGTGGTGCACTAGTGCCAAATACAGAGGTAAAATAACCTCTCTGATCCTACTCGAGATTCCTCTGTTTATGCATCCAAGGATCACATTAGCTCTTTTGGCCACAGCATCGCATATGGAGTTTGTGTTCAGCTGATTATCCATCGTGACCCCGAAATCTTTGTTTCAGAGTCACTGTTTCCCAGGGCAGAGTCCCCCATCCTGTAAGTATGGCTTACATCCTTAGTTCCTAATCCTCCCCCTGTCTCCTCACATCCCACTGCTGGGACTAGGGGAGGTGTTTGGGTTCCTACTAGGGCTCTATCCCTGGACCCTGCTGTGGGGCTCCATCTTTATCAGTAGGTGTGTGATAAATGCGAATGACCCTCTCCCCCTGGGCTAGGAGTGACAAGGACTCTCTTTCTCCTCACGCCAGGAAACTTCCGGGTTGCTCTGCATGCGATTAGATTGTTTTACTGTGCTTCTCCCAGAACTTTTACTTATTTTGGCCCTCCTTCCCCGTCTCTAGTGGGATTGGGGCTGGGGCAGCAGTTACTGAATGGGGGACAATTGTTATTTTCAGGAGCCAGTGACCTTTGAGGAGGTGGCTGTGTATTTCACTGAGGAGGAGTGGGCTCTGCTGGACCCGGGTCAGAGAGCCCTCTACAGGGACGTCATGCAGGAGAATTATGAGAATGTAACCTTGCTGGGTAAGAATTCCTGTCCCCTTGGGAAGAAGAAGCTGGGGGATGGAGGGTATCTCTGAAGTCCCTGGTTGGCTTCTGCTCAAGGTTCTTTCCTGATCCCTTAGATTTAAAGGGGATCAGGCTACACCCCCTCCCAGCCTGCCTATCTGATAGCAGTGCCAGGTACAGCACAGAGGAACTCTTACCAGGGCAACTTCTTTGGTGACTGTCTGCTTCCTACTAACTTGCCCCAGCGCAGAATTACACCCTCGTTTGAGAAACTTTTATTTTTTCCCAGCATGCTTTCTTGAGGCTGGCCCTTTTAAATTTACCCAAAGCAACCAAGTCTCAGCCCATTTTGCAAGTCTCCATTGCTGGCTGAATCTCTCTCACTTGGCTGGTATGGGTCTGTTTCCCCTTTGTCAGCTCTGAGGGGTTGTGCCCAGAATTGAGTGAGAGAGACTGGCTTCCTCCGCACCTCCCCACTGGGGGTTAGGGGCTCCAAATACATATTGAAGATGCTTATTCCTCCAACCCCAGAGCTTTCAAACGGCAGAAAGGCGGAATTTGCCTGTCCATATGTAACACCGACAGATCCCAGTTGTTAGCAGGCGGGATCAAACCTGGGAACCTCTGAAGCTAAATGTGTGAGCTTCTACCACATGAGCTAATAGCCACATGGCTCTTAGCTAAGGCTGTAACAAACTCATTAATCTCTCTAAGAGGTCACGGTGCCACTAGAGGGGACAGAACACCATACCCAGAAGGTGTGTGGGTTACATGCAGTCACACCCCCATGTGCATACAGACTCTCTGTTTCCCTTCCCTTCTTGGCACTGGCTGTATCCAGAGAGAGGTCTCTGGAGATGTAGAAGCAAGCAAAGGACTTAGCATCAAGGCTATGTCTTAGCAATCCAATTCCCCAGTGTCTGGAAGTCCTAAAGGTACAATAGCCCTCTCACCCCACACACATACATGTGACTCCCAAAGGATCTCTGTGACTATGTTCCCATGCATGTTCCACCAGCACAAACAGTGACTGGGTCAAAATTATTAAACTTTTTATGTGGAACCATTCTCCACACATGTTATTCACCTTGATCTCATAGAATTGTAGAGGATAATACTGGAAGGGACACTGTACTTGCATAGTCTGGCCTCCAGTTTAACACAAGCCATAGGACTTCTCATCTGTTTGACTTTCCCCTTAAGCAGGATTTCCGATTCCCAAACCTGAAGTGATCTCCCAGCTAGAAAGGGGAGAAGAGCCATGGCTTACGGATCTCCAGGGCTCAGAGGAAAGGGGAATCCTGAGATATAGCCATGCAGGTAATGGTGTTAGTTAAAACCAACTCAGAAAACATTGCTGAATGAAGGAACAGCTGGGATTCTCACGAAGTCCTCATGTATGCTCCTCATTCTGGATTGTCTCCAGTAGGTGTCATATCCACAAAATATGTCATTCATGACTTCCCATGCACCCTGACTTACACCTGATATTAACTTCCTCCCTGCTGATCACCCTTTCCTCTGCATGTTCAGGTGGGATGTGGTGGCTCAGTTGGTTCCCTCCTTTCTCTCAACTCTGAGAAAGGACTTGGGGAAATTCAACTCCTGAATTTTTCCATTTACCCAACAATTAATTTGGTTTATTCCCGCCCCCACCTTTGCATTTCTCCATTCTGAGTTTTCTTTACTTCTCAGCACAGAGAATGATTCATCTCTGGATTTTCTCTTTATCCTAACAGCTGATGGGATCAAGATTGAGCATGAAGAGGTAAATCCTCAGCTGGGAGGTCTTGAGCAAGTGGAACAGCATGGGACACTATTAAGAAGATCCAAAGGAAACATCTGTTGGAGTGTTGGGCAAGGTAAAACCTGTGAGAGTCAGTGTAGCACAGAGAGGCTGTTGGGAAACCAGCCAGTGAAGAAAGTGGATAAATCCACTAATTGTGGGAGAGGTCTGAAGCACCTCAAGAAAACCAGAGTCCAGAGGATCCACCTGGGAGAGAGACCAAGCACATGCAGTGAGTGTGGGAAAAGCTTCAGTAGTCATTCACACCTTCTTATACATCAAAGAATCCACACAGGAGAAAAGCCCTATAAATGCCCCCAGTGTGGGAAGAGCTTCAACCAGAGCCCAAACCTGGTCACACATCTAAGAATCCACACTGGAGAGCGACCTTATAAATGCCAGGAATGCGGGAAAAGCTTCACTGCAAATTCCACCTTTATTAAACACCAGAGAATCCACACAGGAGAAAAACCCTATAAATGCCCCGACTGCGGAAGAAGCTTCAATCAGAGCTCAGATCTTATTAGACATCAGAGACTCCATACGGGAGAGAAGCCATTTAGCTGCCCAGACTGTGGGAAAAAATCCAGTGACAGCTCAGCCCTTATTGTACATCAGAGAATCCACACGGGAGAGAGACCCTATCGATGCCCTGTCTGTGGAAAAGGCTTCACTTGCTCTTCACACCTGATAACGCATCAGAGAACCCACACAGGAGAAAAACCGTATAAATGTCCTTACTGTAGGCAAAGGTGTCGTGTAAAATCAGCCCTTATTATACACCAGAGAATCCACACAGGAGAAAGACCCTATAAGTGCCCTGACTGTGGGAAGACCTTTAGCAGCCGTTCACATCTTAATTCTCATCAGAGAATCCACAAGAGAGAAATGCCTTGTAAAAACCCAGAGTGTGGGAAAAGCTGCACAGAAAGCTCACCCCTTATTAAGCATTAGGAGGAGAACTGAATAATTGCCCTGACTAAGGCTAGCAAAGAACTTGTCGACACCTGAAATATATTTTGGATTATGTTTGTTCACTCTAATCCAGAATAATTATTCTGAAAGCAGTACTACCACACTGCTTTGTTATGCCGGTTTAAGAACCTCCCCTTTTGAATAATTGAATCCACACGGCGCTGCATTCTGGGCAGATGTACCATGCTACTATGTTCTGCCGCTTGGCTCTATGTATTCTGGGACTTTCTCCTGGTGCATTGTGGGATAACGACCCAAAGCCACTGAAATTCTGGAACTTGGGGTCAAACTAACACATTTCAGGATTACTCTCGTGTCGTCCGATCATTCATCTGGCTTTTGTGAGCCAGCACCATTTTCAAGCCTCTGGCAGGCAGCATGAAGGAAACATGTGACCCTGACAATCATTAACATGAACAGGCTGATGCACAGGTATTGGCAGTCAAGCAGCTGGGTGGGTGCCTTTGGATGCCTTGAGAGACAGCCATGGTGTTGCTGCACCAATATGGGTGACGCAAATAAAAGAGGAGGAGGACAAAAGCAAGCAGTTACTTCTGCAAGACCGTTTTCTGGAACATTTCTCCAGTGGACTTTTTCTTCCGCACTTGACCAGCAAGCAGTGACTTGTGGGACAGGATAGTCATGCAGACCAAGGATGACTAGCAATGGTGGCAGAACTTCAGAATGACAAAGGCCCCATACCTAGAATACTGTGCAGAGCTGGCCCATGAGCAGAAATGGCGTGTCACCAATTGGAGAGTTCCCTTCAGCATAAAGTGTTGTGGTCTTCACTGTCTGGAAGCTTGCTACTCTCCCAATGGCTTCTGGGCAACAGCTACCCAGTTTGGTGTTGTAAATCAACTGCTGGGGCTGTCATAGAATCAGAATTGTAGGACTGGAAGGGACCTCAAGAGGTCGTCTAGTCCAGTCCACCGCACTCATGGCAAGTATTATCTAGCTCATTCCTGAAAGGTGTTTATCTAACTAACCTGCTCTTAGAAACCTCCAATGACGGCATTTCCATGTGCTACTATTCAGAAAGTGCTGCTAGCCAGGTCCTAAAGCTTGGTAGTACACAGGAAGTTACTAAATAATTTGAAAGGCTGGGGCTCCTGAATTTTTTAGGGGCCACTAATGGTACCCATATGCCTATTGTTTGTGTCCCTGTACCAGATCTGAGTTCGTCAACAGGAAAGGAAATTTGGGCACGGTGCTGAAAGGCCTGGTTGTTCACTGTGGGAAAGGTCAACCATTATTAATGTGGGATGGTCGGGAAAGTTCCACAATACCAGTGTTGTTCGACACTCAGGCCTTCTTTTCAGCAATGAGGCCAGAATTGGTGCCATGTGCTGCTAGGACATTCATCATGTGATTCCTCCTGTCACTCTGGGAGACCCAGCTTGCCCTCTGCTTCCCAGGCTGATCAATCCTTTTCCTGAACACTTGGAGAGAAGAAAGGAGCTCTTTAACTTACACCCTGAGTAGCTGCAGAATGACAGGGGAGTGGGCATCTAGAAAACTGAAGGGAAGCTGGAGGTGCCTTGTGACAAGGCTGGAGGCTGCTGAGCAATATCTGCCTCTTGTGCTTGTGGTGCTTGCTGCGTTTTCCACAATATCTGATGTTGGCGAGAGGTGGAAGTGAAGACACTCTGTACACGTTATGAATAGCCAGAGAGTCTGCCTCTGCTAAATGTCACAACTGGTCAGGGACACATGGTCAGGGATGTGTTGTTCTCCTCCTTTCAGGCAAAGGGGTAGTGGGGAAAAATATATGTAACTTTGTAGTAGGATTTTAATTTTGCTTTATGTAGGATTTTATTGTGCTTTGTGTGGGCTTTTTATTGTGCTTTGTGCAAGGATTTTATGAAACTTTTCAGTTGTAAATAAATAACAAATAGCTGTAAATAAAAACCTTTGTTGAAAACAGCCTGGCGCAAACTATGAAACAGTAAAACTGTGGCAGACGTGCTGAGTGCACAACTTTGTGCTGATGGGGTCATAAATATGTTTGGAGATGGGGGGGACCATTTTACATGTCTCGTGGTGTGAGATGGCAAAGGAAAGTCCTGTCCTGTGTAGGTGGAGAAGCAAAGGAGTGTTCCCACTGCTGAATTTTCAAGGGGCCACAGCACATGGCTAGGTTGGGGTGGTGGCTGTGAACTTTAGCCCCACTGTTCTCCAGCAGAGCTATCTGCCACTTCGTCATCTCCAGCATCTGTGCCTGCATGGGCAGGTTGTCTTTGTCAGTGTTTTCTCTCAGCAGGTTCCTGTACCTCTTCCAGTCCTCGATACCATGGTGAAGACAACTATCCCTCCACTTTTCAGTCTTCTGTCTGTGCTGGAATGTAGGCACAAAGTCACTGAGCATGTCCTCTGTCTCTTCCCCTTGGCTCAGAGATTTCCCAGAACTTCAGCAACTGACCACGCTCTTGTTCGTAGCGTCTGTGGTGTCAAAAGGTGTAAGGTGGGGGGTGAAGCTGATCAACAGCACAAGTATTGTCCCAGTTATAGTCTCCATGGCAACAAAGATCAAATGTTGTTTTTTACTTCATTTCGGAATTCCATTTCCATGGGCTCCTCACAGTCGGGGGTGACCCTAGGAACGGTGAGACGTTTTCCACCTTCTATAGCAGGGGTTCTCACCCTTTTTCTTTCTGAGCCCCCCTGAATATGCTATGAAAACTGCAGGCCCCCCTCGTGCCACAACAACTTTTTCTGCATATAAAAGCCAGGGCCAGCATTAGGGGGTAGCAAGCAGGGAAGTTCTGCATGGCCCCATGCTACAGGGGCCCCCAGGAAGCTAAGCTAATTAGGCTTCACCTTCAGCCCCAGATGACGGGGCTTGGGGCGGCAGGGCTTTAGCTTTCTGCCCTGGGGCCCAGCGAGTCTAACACTGGCCTGCTTGGCAGACCCTCTGAAATCTACTTCTGGCCCCCCAGGGGCCCTCAGACCCCTGTTGAGAACTGCTGCTCTATAGGACCCCTATATCAGTCCTGCTTGTGGGCTGGGTAGGGGAGCTGGCTGGGTGGGTGTTTGGGGGGGATGGCAGAGGGTGGGTTTTTAATTGCATGTGTGAGTCTGTAGGAGGTCCTTACGTTGGAGGACGATCCCCTAAGGTGTATCCCCCTGGAAGCAGAGGAAGTTGTTCAAAAAGGCAATGGATAAACTGGGACGTTCTGCTGCCCTGCAGTTTGCCAGGATGGTGCCCCCACACCTGGAGCAGGAGTGGAAAGGAACCACCGTTTATATGGGTAGCCCTGAGAAAGCTGCATTGCCTCACAATGTGCATGCAAAAATAGAGCCCTCTCTTTGCCTTAAAATCTCTTGTATAGCAATTGCGGATCAGCACAAAGTGTGCTGCAAAATACACTTTTTGCAGTAATTGCTCTGTGTCCCAAGAGGTTAACCATGCTGAGGGTATGAGTTGAAATAGCCACAAATGCCTTAAAATATCTATGCAGTTTTAAATGACTCTGTAGTCTAATTTGGGCAATTTACCTAATAATATGTAACGATAGCAAGAAGCTCAAAGTATTGGTCCAACTGGAAGCTAGAGTACTTTTTTCTGTTGCGTTTTCTCGTTCTATATCTGCCACTACAATAAACATGACTGCTGTGCAATGAGTTTTTTGTTTTGTTTTTAACCACAGGTTAAAACATCTTGAATCACAGAAGGTCATCTAGTCCAACCCCCTGCTCAAAGCAGGACCAATCCCCAGATTTTTACCCCAGTTCCCCAAATGGCCCTTTTAAGGATTAAGCTCACAATCCTGGGTTTAGGAGGCTAATGCTCAGACCACTGAGCTATCCCCCCTGTACAGGGTGGGCTCCACGAGGGAGAAGGAACATTAAGCAGCCTGGGAAGAGGGGTGGACAGATGGCACATTTAACTGATGATAGTGGAATTTGATATTTCAGAGCAAAAAATGCTTTGGAGCTTAAATTTTCTAGTGAGGATGTAGTTTTGAGTAGTGTATTGTAGGCCTTGCCAGAGTCCGAGGCATAACTGGCAGTGTGAACGAAAGGCTGTGAACCAGAGTAGACCTGGTCTTGGCAGAATAGTAACACACCAGGTATTGGCTAACCAAGTAAGCACATTCCAGCGTGGTACAAGAACACACAGAGTTCTCAAGTAACAACGTAAACAAATTCCCAAGAGATTGAACAGGAAGACGCTGACCCCTCGTAAAACAGTGGGATGACAGGATAATGGATGAGGATGTTTTGTTCGAACTAGCGCACAGGGCACAGTCTACCTGTGGAACTCATTGCCAGAAGATGTTATGAAGGCCAAGATTATAACAGGATTCAAAAAAGAACTATCAGGAGCTCCAGAGACCTGATCGGCATAGCACACCACAGCCCAGAACCTCTGGGCTCAAGCGATCCACCAGCCACAGCCTTTCAAATAGCTGGGATTACAGGCACATGCCACCATGCAGCACTAACAACCTGTGATAAAAGCTGAGAGCCTCCTAGCTCATAACCACCCAACATGGTGGCAGCCTAATGGTTCCCGGAACCAAGTTGTTTAAATCACCCTTACAGTTGTATTACAGTGTAGCACATAACACTGACTAGAAGAGGTCCTTTCCCCAGCATTGTCAGCCTGGGTGTCTGCCTGGGTTTCCGGGGCCGTCTCCCGCTCTGTCTCTGCCTTGGAGTTTTGAGTGCCAAAGAAATCCTGGCTGGCTGTGATAATCTCCTCTTGCCTGGGGTCATCAGTCATTTGGGTGCCTTTGGTGCAGTCCAGAATGTGCCAGGGCTCAGTGGTGTCCTCCTCAGCATAAACCCAGTCCAGGTCTGCATAGATGGAACAGGTACTGCAACAATGACTGGAAGTCGTGTTTCTGTGCCTGGTGTTTTTATAACTGCCAGAACTCCTTTCCTTTGTTGGGGCACTGGGCTAAGTCCCATGAAGGCCCCGTCTCCTTCGTATGGTCTAATATCTGCTTATAGATCTTGGCATTCTGATTACATCTGATGTGACAGGACACGTGCCTCTCCCCAAAGGGCAAGAAAATCTAAGACCTTGGCACAGGACCTCCCAGAGCAGGGGTGGTCGAACTACAGTCCAGGGGCCACATCTGGCCCTTCAGATGTTTTAATCTGGCCCTCAAGCTCCCGCCAGGGAGAAGAGTCTGGGAGTTGCCCCGCTCTGTGCCGTGGCTCCATGCAGCTCCCGGAAGCAGCAGCATGTCCCCATTCCAGCTTCTATGCGTAGAGGCTGCCAGGGGCTCCACATTCTGCCCCTGCCCCAAGTGCCACCCCTGCAGCTTCCATTGTCCAGGAACCATGACGAATGGGAGCTGTAGGGGCGGCACCTGTGGACAGGGCAGCATGCAGAGCCCCCTGGCTGCCCCTATGCGTAAGAGCCAGAGGAGGGACATGCTGCTGCTTCAGGGAATTGCTTGAGGTAAGTGCCACCCAAAACCTGCACCCCTGACCCCCTCCTGCATCCAACCCCCTGCCCTAGCCTGTCCCCCTCCTTCCCTCTGAACCCCTCAGTGCCAGCCCAGAGCACCCTCCTGCACCCCTAACCCCTCATTCCCAGCTCCACCTCAGACCCCGCACCCCCAGCTGGAGCCCTCACCCCCCACATACACCCCAACCTCCTGCCTCAGTCCAGAGCCCCTTCCCACACTCTGAACTCCTAATTTCTGCCCCTCTAAGCCCTCACCCCCTCCCGCACCCAACCCCCAATTTCATGAGCATTCATGGCCCACCATACAATTTCCATACTCAAATGTGGCCCTTGGGCCAAAAAGTTTCCCCCCTCCATCCCAGAGGCACAGGGAATGGTTGCTATAACTAGTTGGTGATTCCAGGTGTGCGAACTCCCCTGAGTTGCAATTGCAGAGGGGTGTACGTGGCTGCACACCAGCATTTAAATGGGGGAGGTGACATCTGGTCAAAATGAACCTAGAGCAGTACATAAACAGACAGACTGATCCAAGTCTACAGCAATGCACTGTGAAATACCAGTGGCAGGCCTGCTAGAAGCAGAACAGTTCTTTTGAATGGAGATGTGTCAACACAAACCTTATTCCAGGATAATTCATTCCAAAATACAGTTAGTCTGCTTCCAAAGTCTCTATATAAATCCATTGTACGCTCACATCTTAACTACTGTGTGCAGATGTGGTCGCCCCATCTCAAAAAAGATATATTGGATTTGGAAAAGGTTCAGAAATGGGAAACAAAAATGATTAGGGGTATGGAACGTCTGCCGTATGAGGAGAGATTAATAAGACTGGGACTTTTCAGCTTGGAAAAGAGACAACTAAGGGGAGGATATGCTAGAGGTCTATAAAATCATGACTGGTGTGGAGAAAGTAAATAAGAAAGTGTTATTTACTTCTCATAACACAAGAACTAGGGGTCACCCAATGAAATTAATAGGGAGAAGGTTTTAAACAAACAAAAGGAAGTATTTCTTCACACAATGCCCAGTCAGTCTGTGGAACTCTTTGCTAGAGGATGATGTGAAGGCCAAGACTATAACAGGGTTCAAAATGAACTAGATAAGTTCATGGAGGATAGGTCCCATCAATGGCTATTAGCCTGGATGGGCAGGGATGGTGTCCCTAGCTTCTGTTTGCCAGAAGCTGGGAATGAGCAACAGGGGATGGAACACTTGATGTTTACTTGTTCTGTTCATTCCCTCTGGAGCACTTGGCATTGGCCACTGTCAGTAGACAGAATACTGGGCTAGATGGACTATTTGTCCGGCCCAGTTTGGCCGTTCTTATGTTCTTATGCTTAATGTGGAATGAAATGTCACATACTTGGAAAAAAATAATTTTGTGCGTAGACACAAAAAAACTTGGGTAAAAATACAGAAAAAAACTTTCATCACAGTGGTCTCTGGGGCTAAGGCAGTAGTAATGGAAAGCAATATTGCCGTGGTTCTTTCTGTGGTTTTGCAAATACCAGAGGAAGTTTTGGCCTGCATTTGCCATGCCCTGAACAATAGTGCCTCCTGCAACAACAGGGCTGCCCATGTGCTTAGGACAGACCCTTCTTGTCAGTATTTCCCGTGGTCAACCTTAGGCTTCTCCCCACTTAGTTCACTGGCTTTTGTGCATTGAATTCTAAGGCTCCTCTCTCTCCTCATTTATTGTATAGACTAGGTCCTAGACCAGGGGCGGGCAAACTATGGCCCGCGGGCTGGATCTGGCCCCTCAGGGCTTTGGATCCGGCCTCTGGGATTGTCCCCCGCAGCGCCACAGGCCCCATGCCGCTCTCAGTAGCGGCTGGCACCATGTCCCTGTGGCCCACAGGCCCTTGCCTCCAGGCACCACCCCCCGCAGTTCCCATTGTCCGGGAACAGGGAATCACAGCCAGTGGGAGCTTTGGGGGAGGTACCTGGAGGCGCAGCAAGGGCAGCACATGCAGAGCCCTCTGCCCCCCCTCCCCCAGGGGCCGCAGCGCTTCCTGGAGCGACGTGGGGCCGGGGACATGGCAAGCATGCTGCTGCCACCCCAGAGCCCGAACCCCTCCTGCACCCTGCCCCCCAACTCCCTGCCCTAAGCTCCCTGCCTTCACTGTGCACCCCTCCTGCACCCCAAACCCCTGCTCTGAGCCCCCTGCACCCCTGTGCACCCCAAGCCACTGTCTGGAGCCCCCTGCAGCAGCCTGCACTACTCCTGCACCCCAACCCCTGCCCTGAGCTCCTTTCTGCACTCTGCACGGCTCCTGCACCCCAACCCCCTGCCCTCAGCCCCCTCACACACCCCGTACCCCTCCTCTGCCCCAATCCCTTGCCCTGAGCCTCTTCCTGCACACTGCACTCCCTCCCAAATCCCGCACTCCCTTCCAAACCCCAACCCCCTGCCCTGGCTCTGCATACTATTTCCCCACCCAGATGTGGGTCTTGGCCCAAAATTTTGCTCACCCCTGTCCTAGGCACTTGAATCAGGCTTTAAGGGTCTCACCACTGTTCCTGTGACTTTCTAGGCATCAAAAAATTTGGTATTGCAACACTCAGCATCACAACTTCTAAATCCCTTGGTGAATCTAGCCAGTAGGTCTTTTCCTCACTGCTAAGTAAGGTAATTGTTTTGTTTTGTATAGAACCACAAATTCTGTGTTGAAAACTTGTTCACTTGTAACAGAGACAATGTGGGGAAGTCTGCACAAGTTTCTGCCTAGACAGCTTGTCTTTCAAAGGAGAATTGTAAGTATTTAAAATACTGTTTACAATGCTTTGCACCGTTTTTGGAGTTTTGTGTGCATTACATGTTTGTTTGCTATAGAAACTGTATGGCCTAATCTACAATGGAAAGAGACCAGTGAAGAAATAACTATGCCTTCCATCAGGGCTTTACATACAATGGCCCTGAGGTTTCATGCTGTAGACTGCTTTTCCAAAAAACCCTCAACCTTTCTTTCTTTGTCCAAATTAAAAATAGAGAGTTCACATCGGTAGCAAAATGTGCCAGGAGTGACCGCCCTTCGCTATTTGCTACTCCTGGCCCAGAAAGCGGCAACGGCAGAGTTAGCAAATTATTACACGTATGATCGCCATCTGGCACAATTCACTACTCCTGGACCAGGAGATGAGATGGTGGAGTAGCAAATTTCGACATGACTATCTGTCTTGATTTGCTTCCGCTGCACTACACGATGGGACAACAGACAGTGGCAGCGAATTTTGACAGGGGGCAGTAACTGCTAGAAGTAACAAATTGGGTCAGAAGGGGGGCAGTTTGTAAGCGCCCCCATGGCTCCTCTGCAACCAGGATGAGGCTCCCTGGGCTAGGGGGAACACGGAGAAGCTTCTCCGTGAATGTACCAGGGCCCCTTCTAGGGTGTTTGTGACACTCGGTGAATGCGACTCTGGATGGGGAGAAAAAAAAACCCTCCTCGGCTTGGATGGAAGAAAAGAAATGCAGATCCCTGCCTGTGAGGGGGGGTACTACACCCAGCAGGGTCGGGGTGGGGGGCGACAGAGCAGGACTGGGGCGCGGTGGGAGAGTGGAGGAGCTGGGAGTCAGGACGCCTGGGTTCTTCTAGCCACAGGCGAGCTCCAGCTCGGAAAGTCCCGGGTCCCACAGAGAGTGTTGTTGCAGGCGGGGTTGGTGTTGAGGGGCACGGGAAGGGGCTGGATCAGCTGACGGCTGGTGGTGCTGGGAGGAAGGAAGTGGGCGATGGGAAAAGCGGAGTCAGATCTTGTGCAGCAGCTGCTGCTCCTGGATTTGAATGGTCAGCAATCAGGGCTCCTGGAAGTGGAGGCTGAGCAGCTGCTGCTCCCACGTGGGGTCTGGGCCCGGGAGAGATCTGCGTTACAGCCCCCTCTGTGCCTAGCAGAGATGGGGACTTTCTCCAGTGGCTGGAACTAGCCTCTCAGCGGGCAGCCCCGGGTGCTGCCGACATCCGGAGCTGGAGACTGCAGGTGATGGGGACAGGGATGGGGATGGGCCGGAAAGTGACTCTCTGTACAAAGGATCCCCGGGGAGCCGCAGACCTTGCAGCCCCTGGGAATCTGCTGCCTGGCTGTGAATGCACCTGGGGGAGGGATAAGAGCTGCCTTAACAGGAAGGGAGCCAATTTCCTCTGCTCCTCTCAGAATCTGCTTCTCGTTGCTGCTAGCTCTTGTGATTTTATTGGGAGTCTTTAGGTAATTGGTGTTTTTTCTTAAAGCCGTTGGTTAGGTGAACATCTCAGCTTTCACTGAAAAAAAATGTTTCTAGCCCTCAGGTTTGATCTGAGGAGTCAGAAGGCAGAAAGCAAAACAAATTTATTATTAAACAGCCCTCCCCCATGTTTGTAAGCCTATCTTATTATTTGTTATTATTTATTTTATTATTTTTTTTGTCCCAACTAGTGATTTTTCAAAGTTTGAGGTTGGCAGTACTGTCTGCTCCAGGAACTAAACCAGAGAGCAGATGGCAGAGGGGTTTCAGGGAAACCATACGTATTTGATGGAGAAAGCAAGCAGAATTTGTGTTTTTTAGGAGAGAAGGAGTTGTGAGGATAACTGCATTACAGATTGTGAGGTGCAGCTTGGCCTCCACTCTAGACCTCAGAGAAGTACAAAAGGCCACAGACTCCTATAAATAACTACAAGGAGTCCGGTGGCACCTTAAAGACTAACAAATTTATTTGGGCATAAGCTTTTGTGGGTAAAAACCCTCACTTCTTCAGATGCATGGAGTGAAAATTACAGAATGAAATGAATAGGCAACAGGGTTAAAACAAACAAAAGTCAACCTGTGGAACTCTTTGCCAGCAGATGTTCTGAAGGCCAAGACTATAGCAGGGTTCAAAAAAGAAGTAGATAAATTCATGGCGGATAGGTCCATCTATGGCTATTAACCAGGATGGGCAGGGATGGTGTCCCTAGCTTCGGTTTGCTGGAAGCTGGGAATGGGTGACAGAGGATAGATCACTTGATGATTACCTGTTCTGTTCATTCCCTCTGGGGCACCTGGCATTGCCCACTGTTGGAAGACAGGATACTAGGCTAGATGGTTTGTTGGTCTGACCCAGTCTGGCCGTTCTTATGTTCTTATTTCTGGCGGCTGTGAGCACCCCAGGATCTCACATTGCCCAGGGGCGGCTCCAGGCCCCAGCGACCAAGCGCATGCCTGGGGCGGCAAGCCACTGGAGGCGCTCTGCCGGTCGCCGCGAGTGCAGCAGGCAGGCTCCCTTCGGTGGCTTGCCTGCAGAGGATCCGCTGGTTCTGCGGCTTTGGCGGACCTCCCGCAGGTGTGCTGCCAAAGGCAGCCTACCTGCTGTGCTTGGGGTGGCAAAAAGCCTAGAGCCGCCCCTGACATTGCCTGGAAACTAACTTGTAAATTTCCCCCTATTCAAAGTGATCATCATTGCCCATTCTTGTTATGAAAGCTGAAGCCAAGCTGCCCCAAGGAGAAGTGGTTGCATTTCTATGTGTAAGGATGGGGAGCAGGAAGAAAACTGAAGAACTGCAGGAGGTTGAGGGGGCATCTAAAGATGTCAGGCAGGAAGAGGCTGAGAGAGGCCCGGGGAAGTAGGGGATACAGAAGGGACACTAACTGGATAAAGGGAATCAGTGCAGGAGGATAAGGTGGGGCAACATGAATGTGCGGGGGTGGGGCAGGGGAAGATGAGGTGGCCACAGAAATCAGGTTGGCAGAAAGGGAAAATGAGGGGTAGGATGCTGTGAAGGGAAATGGGGGGAGAGGAGACTGAGTGTGGAAGGAGACCAGTCAGGGAAGGTAGAGAGATAGGGTAGTGATAAGTGAAGAAAGTGGGGAGGGATACCATATCAGCTTCCCCACCCCAGGGGATAGAAGCTAAGGCAATGGTCCCCAAACTTTTCACAGTTGCACCCCCTTACCCCTGTCTGCAACCCCCCCCCCCCCCGGGGAGCTGACATGTCTGGGGGTGGGGGCACAGACAGGGGTAAGGACACAGAGGCTGAGGCCACAGCTGTGGGCAGATCTGGGGCTGCGAGCAGAGCTGTGGCTGGGGGCTGAGGCTGGGGGTGAGGTTGGGACCAGGAGAAGCGGAAGCCTTAGCTGGGCCACTGTTGGGGGCTGGGGCTAGGGCCAGAGCAGAGCTGGTGGCGAAGTGGGGCTGGGTGATGCTCCTGCCCCGCCCCCTGTGTGGGCTGGCTCAGGCCCTGCTGCATCTCCCTGAATATTCCTCCATGCCCCCCTCGAGGGGCGTGCCCCACAGTTTGGAGACCTGTGGGCTAAGGGATGTCCCCTGCAAACAACCACTGGGAAATTTTGAACCTGACATGCTCAAACATGTTTTGCGGGTGGGCAGCTTCCCTCCAAAGTCTCAAAAACGAGAAGGCAAATTGCGACCCCCTCCCCTGGCCTCTCCTCCAAATGATTATGGTTTAAGCCAAATTTGTGATTTTGAGGACTGACGCCTGAATGCTGAATATCCGGGGTGGGCAACATTAAAAAAGGTCTGGGCCTCATCCCTCCTGGGCCACACGTCCAGGTCACATTCTGGTCTCAGTTAAATTCTGGTGTCAGTCCAGATTCATGGCAAGGAAGGACAGAGGCTGACACCAGATCTGGGGGAGATGAGATCTGTGTCCGTCCTGAGGTGGGGAAGAGGAAGGAGGCTATTGCATTTGCTTCTGCCACTGGAGGGCTCTGGTTATTATACAGGGAGGAGAGACGCAGGTTTTCTGGGGTCTTTACTTCCTGGGTCAGATACTGAGATGCTACTGCTGGCTCCTGCTCCATTTCTGGTCATCCAGGAGCCCAGGCTGAGCCATTGCTGCTCCCCAGTGGGATCTGTGTGGGGAGAGACCTGCATTAACCTCCCTCTCTGCCCAGCCAGGGGGGACTTTCTGCGGTGGCTGGAACCAGTTCCTGGGGCAGCCCCGGATTCTGCTGACACCAGCCCCTGAGCCGGAGCCTGCAGGTGAAGGGAGAGAGCTGGGGGAAAGGGCTTGGGCCGGGCAGGAAAGTGACTCTGCACCTTGCGCCATCTCTGCTCCTCATGGGTCTGCGTTGGTTTAGCAGCTGTAAGGAAGCAGCAGAAGGGCTTGCCCCTATGCAGGATTAGGGGCCTCAGGGTGACTAGTGGGGGGTCTCCAGTGAGGATTGGCTGAAATCACCCCAGCACCACAACAGAGGCAGCAAGCAGCTTGACCTAGAACATTTCCCCCCCCCCACACACACACATTCTGCTCAGAGGGAGAGCATCTGGGGACGCACTAGGAACACGTGGGGCAAGGGGGCAGCCTGGGAGGAAGGGAGGAAGGGTAGCGTGTCCCCCCATGAGCACAGGGACTAGGCAGAGACAGGAACTGGCTTTTCCTCTCCCTGCTCCTCCCCTTCTCCCCAGGAAAGGCAATCTGCCCCAGGATGCTGCAGGGAATGGAGCTGGGCAGGGCTGTGAGCCAGGAATGTCCTGTTCCCTGCCCCGCCCCCGATTGCTCCTGCTGCCCCTTCCAATCTCTCTGTCCTCGTCCTCCCTCTCTACCCTTCCCTTCTGGCTGGGAGACCTATTGTCCCATTCCTGGGGATGTTTCCTTTCCCATAGCTGGATTGGTTTCTGCTCCTGGTATTGGTAACAAATGCCATTTGGATCTAGTGTGACCGGATAACAAGTGTGAAAAATTGGCATGGTGAAGGAGGTGGGCGGGGGGGGAGGGCGGAGAGAGTACAGTAGGCACCTATATAAGACCAAGCCCCAAGTATCGGGACCGTCTCTATAAAATCGGGACATCTGGCCACCTTATTTGGATCCAAACTTTCTGCCCCCTAGTCTTTGGGGGTGTGTTGTGGGGGACCAGTTTCTCTAGCTATGATACAGACATGGCATTGTAAGGGTTATGGTACCCAACATGCACTATGCTTAATGTCACAGCTGGGATTCTGATGGAAGGGAAAGATTTTTTTTTAAAGTGGAATGAATATAAATTAACAATCCCTAGGGTCAATCTGCTGTAGCAACGTCCTCCTCATGTAGTTAGTCCATGTATCAGCCTCTAGGGGGTATTCTGAGCATTGGGAGCAATGACTGAAACTAATGGGGTTTTTTTTTGGGGGGGGGTGTTCAGAGCTGGAGTTTGGGGGGTCCAGGCTCAGAGCTGGCACTCTGGGTATGTTGTTACTGGAGATGGGGAAGCTGGGGGCAATGTCTGAATTTTAATATTTTGTGTACGTTTATAGAAGTGGTTCTCAACCTTTCCAGGCTACTGTACCCTTTTCAAGAGTCTGATTTGTCTTGGGTACCCCCAAATGTCACCTCACTTAAAAACAACTTGCTTACAAAATCACACCTAAAAATATGAAAGTGTTACACAGCACATGTTTACTGAAAATTTGCTTCTTTTCTCCTTTTTACCAGATAATTATAAAATAAATCAATTTGGAATATAAATATTGTACTTACTTTTCCATGTATAGAACATAGAGCAATATAAACAAGTCACTGTCTGTATGAAATTTGAGTTTGTACTGACTTTACTAGGGCTTATGATATAGTCTGTTGTGAAACTAGGCAAATATCTAGATAAGTTGATGTACCTCCTGGAAGACCTCTGCGTACCCCCAGAGGTATGTGTACCCCTATTTGAGAACCACTGCCCTGTAGCGTGGGGGATATTTGCAGCTGGGGGTTGGGCCCCTGGCAACAAGGTAGGTTTTATTTTTATTCGATTCTCTTTTCACACCTGTCTTGCTAAGGTTGGACTGGACAGTCTAAGGGCCACATCCTGCTCTGGGTGTGAATCTCAGGAATGCTGCATGGGCAGCTGCAACACAGGAAATCTGCAAGCTGTGAGAGTGTTTGTAGTCATTGGTAAATATATATATAAAAATCTCCCCCCTCCCTCATTCTTCCAGGGGGGGCTGCAAGAGCATCTGTGCTGTGCGAGAAACGAGCAAAGAGAAGCCAAAGATGACAAGGAGAGGCGAAGAGCAGAATGGCTGGTGGGTGGTCAGAGTCATTCTCCCCACCCTGGCACCGAGGTTTGCCTGGGATCAGAGTGCCTGGAGTGATGTGGCAACCACAAGGACCCTCCTGCCAGCCTCAGCCAGGAAACCATCCCCATTGGAATCCAGGGAGGAGGGTGGGGTCAAGCACGTGGAGGGTACCATGATGCTCTTGGGGAACATTTGCCAGTGTATGGGCCTTGTCTGTGAACTGGGCCAGAGAGACCCTGCCCAGAGCCTGCTCAGAAATTATAGTGGCTGGGATTTCTCTGGAGTGCCTAGGGAAGATGGGGAGAGAGGAGAGAAAATGTGGGCTGACTGGATGGAGATTTTTGGCTTAGTGCAAGTTGTTGAGGTTTTTGTGCTGTTGCCATTTGTACTTGCCCTGGGCCTTCCATCCTTCCTGTTCTAAGTGAACTTCCCATCATGCACCACTAGGGACCCTGGGTTCTAGCCAATATCTCCCCATCTGCTGGGAGGCAAATGTAGGATATTCCCCTGGTTACCTTGCCACCCTCTCCCTGTAACTGCAGAAACAGACAGAAGCCAAGAGGCAGAAAATCATCCCGGAGTGGAAGAAGCTATGTGGGTTTCTGCAGGAGCAGCTTCCTGCTGTCCTAGCTGGAAGAGCTAGACAGAGCAATTGTTAAAAGAGAGGATGAGAGGATCTCTGAACTGTCCCTGGAGATTTCCTTGCTCAGTGAAATGGGAGGAGAGAATGGAAAGGAGCCATTGAGCCAATCCGTGCAGGTGAGACTGTGCCATTGTAATGATAATACACAGCATTTCTTTTCTGAAACTTTTTATTAAGGCAAAGATGGAATAAAATGTTAACTTCCTAAATCATACATGACTTATTCATGATCATGTTAATATTCAAAGAACCTGGCTAAAGATTCTGACTTGTCGACTCCTCTGAGTACGCTACAAAGGATGACCTCATTTCTAAACACCTGTCCTCTTTTTGGCACTTCTCTTGTGTACGTACTTGGTGTGAAAGCTGTTCCATTACAAGAAGAGTCCATGTTTTACAATACCACAATTCCATAGGACTAGAAGTCACATTTTTCCAGTAATAAGCAACACAGAGCCTTGCTGTTAACCATAAAAAAAAAGAAATTAATTTGTCATTCTTTTTAAAATGTACTGGACTTTAAGGAAGCAGGTCAGGAGATCTCTTGGAAGCTGTCATTTTGTTATAAGATGAATCTCTTTAATAATTGCCTCCCCAAACTGTCTAGTTCCTGGACACAATCGCCATATGTGCAAGTATGTTCCCTTGTCCCTACCACAGTGCATCCCTAACAGTAAAAATATGATTGATCTTGAGTCAAATGCCATCTATACAGTAATTTATTAAAATCTTTGTGAGCTACACAAATTGAAGATGTATATGTATATCCCCTCTCCCACTCAATCAATATCAATATCTTTGCCCATATCCCTCTCCCATCTTTTTATCTGGGTTTTCCTATCAACATCTTTTTCAATCAAAATTGTATATATCTTAGAAATTAAAACTTTTGTTCCAGATTCATCCTGGATTAACTCCTCAAATGTGGTCAAAGGTCTAGATAGAGACATCTTTTATCCCGATTTCACAATAGAATGTTTGATTTGTAAATATTGAAAATATGGGATCTTAATTATTATTAGCTATCTCTTGATATGATTTCAAATCGGGACCCAGGAACAGCTGTCCAAACTAAGTAATCTCAGCTCTTACCCACAATGCGTAGTCACTTTGATATTTCCTAGTGATAAATTCGTGACTAGTAATAAAAGTAGCTACAGGAGAGGGCCTCAGGTAAAGGAATTCTTTAAAAAGTTGCCCAAAGCTGCTAAAGTGGCCTGGATGAATGGGTGATTTTTTATTTTTGGTGACCTACATTTCTTTGTAACCTAACAGTTACTATCAATAGCTATATTTGGGCTCTTGTCTTGTTCAAGTTTTACCCAGCATTTGGATGGTCTATTGTTAATGCGATCGATCATGTCTTTCAATTGTGATGCATAATAATAACAAGCCAAATTAGGGAAAGCTAGTCCACCCAATTGTGTAGGTTTATTCAGTACTTTAGAACTCTCCCTTTGTCTTGTATGTTTCCATATGAATTTTAATAGTGCATCCTGCCATGTTTTTAAAGCATGTCATGGGTACCAACTGGGATGTACTGAAACAAAAATAACAACTTTGAGAGGACATTCATCTTTTACGAGGCTACCCTACCTAGCCAAGAAATTTAATATTTGTTCAATTTCTCCAACTCTTATGTTGTTGTTTTTTCCCACAGTGGAGGGTTGTTTGCCTTAAAAAAAGATTTTACAATATTTATTCCTAAATATTTTTAAAATGTCATTACCCATTTAAATTTATGTCGCTGACAGCAGTTTGTTTTGTCCCTTTCAGGAATATTAATTCCTAAAATTTCAGATTTATCATAGTGTATTTTGAAGCCTGATACCTGCCCAAATTCCAAAGTCAATTCTCTTCTATCATTTTTCATGATGCTTCTGGATCCTGCAAATATAACAAGATATTATCAGAATACAAAGCTATTTTTGTGTTCTAATCCAAAAGATATTTTGATGCTCTTTGCCAAGAGGCTTTTTCTTATATGTATGGCAAATGGCTCCATTGCCAGAGTAAACAGGGTGAATAAGGGACAATTCTGTCCCTTACTCCTAGACAGATTAAAAGTTGCATATTGATGACCAAACATTTCCAAAACCAACCCTTACCAAAATATGTCTGATGTATTCCCCTCCAGCCAGTTGAATGCTTTCTCACTAACCAAACAAAGTAGCACACAGGAAAAATTGCTAGAATTAATGTTATAAATAAAGGCTAGATTTACATTAGACCTAATTTCTGATGCACCGATTTTGGTTCATTGATTTCTGGTCTCACACTGCTGTTGTTTGCTGGGCATGATTTTAACACAGTCCTTGAGTTATATCAATAGCCTTTTTTGTTTGGACTAATTCAGTCTTCCTGTCTTCCTGTCTCTCTTTTGCATCTTTGTTATACTGTGGCATTTTTTGAACTTTCACTCATTTTTGACGGTTAAGCTCACAATTAGGGTAAATTATCACAACAGGGGATGACATGTGCCAGCACATTGCACAGGAATAAACTTTTGCATTGGGCGGTGGCATGTCCCAGCTACTTCAGAACCATCCAAGAGTCACATTAACAAGACTTGTGACTACATACACATATTCAAATATCAATAACGGTTGTGAAAAATGAGTCACACAGACTGTGAAATAAGCCCTTCCCTGTGAAATCCGATATCTCCCTGCTGCTTGGAGGACTCCAATCAGGGGATCCTAGCTCCAGCTGGGCTGGGGCGGGACAGGAGCTAGGACCCTGTTCATCCCCTGCACAGCCGCTCTCTGGGGGGAGCTCATACTCACCTCCACCTCCGGGAACCTCCTGCGACTGCAGGAAGTGCCACGGTTTCTGCCTTTGGAGTTCAGCTGAGGGTGGCAGTCCTGTGAACCCCCTACAACAGGTTTGTGATCCCCCTACAGTCCCCTTTTGGGTTAGGACCCCCACGGTTACAGCACCATGAAATTTCAGATTTAAACATCTGAAAATGTGAAATTTACCAGTTTGGCAGGGCCCTATCAATAATTTATTCAAATTAAGAGGCAAATACACCATGTGAGAGTGGGTTTTGTTTACTATAAATTATTAGAAAATTCAATCTCACTTATTTTGTTGACATTTTAAAAAAATTAAAACTTGCATTGATGAAGGTTTTGTTTGTTTGCTTTTTTTAAATCTTGGCCTTTTGAATAAGAAATTGGGAATAAGGAACCAACCTTAACCTCTGGAATATTATTTGCGTTCATAATTCACCCTCATCTCACTTGTGTACTTTTTCCTGGAACAGGATTTCTTCTTCCCAAACCTGACATGATTTCCAAGGTGGAACAAGGGGAAATGCTGTGGATCCCAGATCTCCAGGGCTCCAAGGAGAGGGAGATCTTGAGAGGTATCTGTGCAGGAGTCCTTTAAACTGACTTAGAAATGATTCTTGAATGACAGAAACAGCTTGGGGTCCCAAAAACGTGTTGTTGCCTGCCTCTCTTCTGGATTGTACCCAGCAGGTGCTGTATCCTCATGGCAGATGTCACTGATGTCTTCACATCCACCATCACTGACACCTGGCAGCACCTCCTTGCCACCTGAGATAGGATGTAGAGGTTCCATCCTCTCTATTCTCTGGGAAAAATTTTTGGAGATTCTGATTTTTTTTTTAATCTCCCAACAGTTCATTTCATTTGTGTCTCCCCCAACACATCCACCAACCCATTTGCTCTGCCCCTTTCTGAGGTTTCCCTTCCTCCCTTTCCCCACCCTCCTGACACAGGAAGTGACTCGCATCTAGATTCTCTTTCTATCTCAGCAGGTGATGGGATGATGAGAAAGTATGAGGAGGAGAATCCCCAGCAGGAAGGACCTGAGCAAGTGGAACAACACTGGACATTACTGGGAAGATCTCAAGGGAATGTGTCCTCAAGTCCTGAGCAGGATGCAGCTTGTGAGAATGAGCACAGGCCAGAGAACCATCAGGATAAACTCCCAGTGCAGGAAGTAGGTAAATCTGTTGATTATGGGGGAGGTTGCAAGGACCTTGAGAGAACAACAGTCCAGCAGAGAATCTCCATGGGAGAGAGAAAAACCACATGCACCAAGTGCGGGACAAACTTCAAACAGAGATCAGACCTAATTAGACATGAGAGAATCCACACAGGAGAGAAACTCTATAACTGTCCCAACTGTGGGAAAAGCTTCAACAATAGCTCAGCCCTTACTTTACATCAGAAAACCCATACAGGAGAGAGACCGTATAAGTGCCTCAACTGTGGGAAAAACTTCACTCGCAGCTCACGCCTCACTGAACATCAGAGATTCCACACAGGAGAGAAATCCTATAAATGCCTCGACTGCGGGAAAAGTTTCAGTGTGAACTCAGCCCTCATTAGACATTGGAGAGTGCACACAGGAGAGAAGCCTTATAAATGCCCTGACTGTGATAAAAGGTTCAATGTGAGTTCGTCCCTTAAAACATATCGGAGAATCCATACGGGCGAGAGACCCTATAGATGCCCCGACTGTGGGAAAAGCTTCAAAGAGAGATCAAGCCTTATTAACCATGAGAGAATCCACACAGGAGAGAGACCCTTTAAATGCCTCGACTGTGGGAAAAACTTCAACCAGATCTCAGCCCTTCTTCTACATCACAGACTTCACACAGAAGAGAGACCCTATAAATGCCCCAATTGTGGGAAAAACTTCCGTGTGAGCTCAGCCCTCATTAGACATCAGAGAATTCACACAGGCGAGAAACCATATAAATGCCTTGAATGTGGGAAAAGCTTCAATGTGATTTCATCCCTTTGTACACATCGGAACATTCACATGGGAGAGAAACCATATAAATGCCCTGACTGTGGGAAAAGTTTCAGTATTAGTTCATCCCTTATCACACATCAAAGAATCCATACAGAAGAGAGACCCTATAAATGCTCCAGCTGTAGGAAAAGCTTTAATATTAGCTCATCCCTGATTAAACATCAGAGAATGCACACAGAAGAGAGACCCTATAAATGCACCAACTGTGGGGAAAGTTTCATGCAGAGCTCATACCTTATTAAACATCAGAGAATCCACATAGCATAGACTCCTATAAATGCCCCAGTCAGTAGCCATAGTAAAAATAAACCATTTCCTGATTTCCCTCCGACATCAGTGACATTTGGTTCCCAAATATGTGGCTGCCCCTCTCAGGGGTGAGGATACAGCAGCAGACAAACCTGAACTGATGAGTGACTCTGGTTCTGTCTGTCTAGAACACTCTAGGCAGAGCAGAATACCTGATCCCCTTTGCCTCATTGCTGCAGGCCCGGCTGCTGAGGTGATGTGCCTCTCCGCCTTCTACCTGATGGTCAAAGGAAGAGAAAAGAACTCTTCTGAAAATTCCCTCTCCCCTTCCCTGCCCTTTCATGGAGATTAGCAGAAGAAAACTTGGGCCCCATATTCACTCTAGAGACCTGTATCCATCTCTCTTCTTCCACCAGCCCATGAGCTGGGCTCTCACACTTAACTGGAATTGTTCCCTGCAGTGGGTGTCCCTGAGGGCTGGTAACTCCTTCTCTCCCCAAATCCCCCAGGGTGCTTCGTTCTCAGGGGATCAGATATTAACAGACCAGGAGGGATGGGTGTTGGGCAGGTAATGGAGAAAGTTAATGTTTGGAGCTGATGGAGATGGGAACCAGAAGCAGTCAGATGCAGAGTGTTGAGGTTTCCAGTGTGTGGGGATCATGGAATAACAAGGGTGGAAAGGGATGGGATTAGGAAGGTACTTCTCCTATATTTCAGCCCCTCTGCCCCTTTCCCTGTCCTCTCAGTATTAAGAAAGCATCACTGAAGGGACACAAGAACTAAGGGTCACAAAATGAAATTAATGGGCAGTAAGTTTAAAACAAACAAAAGGAAGTATTTGTTCACACAAAGCCTGTGGAACTGTTTGCCAGTGGATGTTGTGAAGGCTAAGCCTATAACACAGTTAAAAAAAGAACTAAATAATTTCATGGAGGATAGGTCCATCAATGGCTATTAGCCAGGATGCACAGGGATGGTATCCCTAGCCTCTGTTTGCCAGAAGCTGGGAATGGGCGACAGGGAATGGATCACTTGATGATTACCTGTTCATTCCCTCTGGGGCACCTGGCATTGGCCACTCTCGGAAGACAGGATACTGGGCTAGATGGACCTTTGGTGTGATCCATTATGGCCGTTCTTATATGATTTCCAAAGGGACGCGTGGGCCAGGCCCACCTCAGCTTTAGCCTCCAGAAGTTTGTCTCGAGTAAGAAAAGTGGTGAGGGTTAGCTAGTGTGTTTCCCTCTGATCCTGACCAACTCTCCAGCACTTTCCCTATCCTAGACCATGCCTGAACATCTCCTGTATATTGTTGCCTCATTAGCAGAGTGATTGAGTCACTCTTAAGATTAAGTATGCTCTTTCAGGACAGAGTGACTCATTTCCAATTATTCTCACATTGATCTGAATTGTAGTGAATAACATTACTTTTTGTACCCTTTCTTCTGTTTCCAAGATGTTTAAATATAACACAGAGCAGGAGCAGGGCTACATAAATGTGTTTTTTTCAGAATCTGTGATACCTGAAGGTGATGGGGTGAGTCAAAGGGATTCCATTCTTCCCCCAGTGGCATTGTGATTCCCCTTTTCCCCCAGCAGCATTAAACTCTGGCTCAGACAGAAGCTATCTTCTCTCAGTGCTACCCCTTCACCTCCCAAAGTGTCACAACATGATGTGAAAATCTATTTTGATTTAAACAACGAGTCCAGTGGCACCTTAAAGACGAACAGATTTATTTGGGCTTAAGCTATTTTGATTTAGAGTCATCAGATGTAACATGCTCTGGGATTAAATTTTATGTGAACTTCATACTCTTCTCCCTGTAACGCGGGTTTCTCTGTCTTTCCATTTGGTCACATAAGTGGATATTAGTTTTGTTTGACAGGCTATAGCTGATACTTATTATGGTCTTCTTGAGACAAATTACCATTTGTGAGAATAGTCATTTCTTCTACTTTTTTCCTTGCCCCAACCCTTTGCTATGAGATTTTAGTGTTTTTTGAACCATGGGAGTAATAAATAATCATTGGCACAAACACTGATGGTCAAATGTCAGAGTCACCATCCGAAAGGCAGAGAATGAAACAGAGCAGGAGATGACTGCGTGATCCCTGCAGTGACATGGGATGGAGCCAGGTGAGGGAGAGTGTGGGAGATACAGCTCTGGGATAATGCAGCATTTGTACAGCTGATGCTGAGAACTTGGAACTCATTACATGGGACAGAGAGACAGGCAATATTCTTGTGGGGTGAAGCCATCACTGAAATGCAAAGAGTGTAAATAACATGAGAAGAGGGGTGAGCAAGGGTGTGGGGGAGGAGGGACCGGGGGTTACCAATTCCTGGGATGAAGCTGGGCAGAGGTGGGAAGGAAATGGGGATTTTCAACAGGCCTGTGTAGCCCTGAAGTCAGGCCCACCTAGTCACCAAGTCTACAGGGAAGGGAAGACCCTCCCTGTCCCCATCTACTACAGTGTCCTGTGTTGGCATTGAACGTGATCATTGCCTCACTCATCCCACCCACATCAGGGGACTTTTAGATTCCTGTGAGATCCACAAAGCTGCCTGGGCTCCTAGGTTACTGCTGTAAAAGTTCCTTTGATGCCTAAGAGCAGGCACCCTACTTATCTCATGCTGAAGCTCCAACCCGATCCTCAAATTGAGGGAAGATGGGTGGTCTTCTGCATGTCCCACCTGATCCAGGAACTGCTCTCTGAGGATGCCTGTCTCCCCACAAAGTGGGAGGAGAACTATCACCTTTCACCCACGGGTTAGGTTGCATACCTGGTATGTAAGAGAACCTGGTTCAATTCTCCCCTCTGTCTGGGGAGGTGAAGGGATCTATATAGGGGTTTCTTACCTCTCCAGTGACTACACCAACCACTGGATTATAGAGTTATTCTTTATCAGGATTGGTTAGTATTCAGTTATTTAATGAAATGGAAACAATTTCTATAAGAGAGACCCACATCAATTGGGTATTGCTGGACAATTCCTAGTCCCTCTATGCATTCTGCAATATGTATTGTGAACTAATAAAGATAATTTTATTCTCCAAACAGAAATGTATTAAGTGGCAAAAAGCAGTGCAGAACAACAATGTGCAAAAAAGTGCAGGCTATGTAAACAGAGTTTTAACATCAGTTAACAGAGTGGAACTTTAAAATTGGAAAGGCAGCAAATATTTCTGTCCATTTCAGCAGGCAAATGCAGGCTGTTGTGGCTACACATGGGCAAACCATGCTTTGCACAGGTCAGTGTACTTGAAGCTGTGGTTTTCCTTGCTGTCCCCCAGCATGGAATGGTCGGGGTTAGGATGTGGCCTGAGATGCTACATGGAACACTGAGGATGTAGGGAGCTGCTAGCATGGAGTTCTCCAAGGACTGCAAAGGGTGGGGAGTCGGATTTTTGGACCTGTAGGTCAACCGGTGTCTGCAGCATTTGAGTTTGCTGCTTGAGAAGATCTATGTTGTCGGGGTGCAACTCCCTCTCCTTGTCCTGCTAGGACTTCTCTCTCCTCTCTTCTCTTTATTTCTCCCTAGTCTTGGTCATATTGGCCCTCCAGGCCCTCTGCTCACAGGCCAGTGCAGCACTGACTTGCAGGACCTTGCTGACTATGTCCTCCCTAGTCCTCTGCTTTCTCATCAGTGTCAGGCATTCTGTGGCGGTAGAGCGCACACCCCTTAAGGCTGCAACAACAGAACAGCTGATTAAACACAGACATGCCATTGGGTTTACAGTCACGATGGAAAGGGAGAGAGAAGGCTCAAAACTCCCATCCCTTATTCCCAAGAAGAAAAGTTTGACACCAGCTGTGGAGCGCCTCCACTGCACCACTCTGCAGCCCCAGTCACGGTGTGTATGGCCCCACGAGTGGTGAGTGAGGAGGTGAGGGGAGGAGGAATTTTGGTTGCACAAAGCAATAACATCTCAGTCCCTGTTCCATGGGAACAAATACAGGGCAATGCCACTGAAGACTGGCACGACGTTCCACAGGTGGAGGTGTTTTTAGCTGATCTCTCACTCCTGAGGGTAACAAAGGAACAGAAAGTATAGCTCCTACTGATGTCCTGAAGCTGCTTGGGCCTATATGCCACTAGCCTGTTTTCTGCAATGGTGTTAGCTGAACTCATCATGGACTGGCATGGCAAAGTGTTCTACCATGGAGGAAGAAATAAGGCACCCCTCCCTAGAAGCTTTTGGGAGAGGATTTCAGAACATCCCCATAAAAGTTTAATCGAGATGTCTCAGGAGGCTATAAAGGACATCCCTATGTACATAAACAAAGTGCCCCCCCTTCCCCTATCCTTAACTTAGCAGGGGAATAAAAAGCATGTGTCAATTCTACCTCTGCTTGTTGTACCGCTACTTCTTGTATGACTAAAACAATGAAAAGTCAGTACCTGTGTCGTTATCTTGGGGATGGGCCAGGCACCATCTTTAAATTTAAACATTATAAAGAAAAATGCATGGTCACACTTTCCCAAGGTACCTTCCCATTCCTTGGGCCCATCCATGCTTGCCTGGCAGACTGGCAGGTGTCTTCAAGAGGTCTTGGCTTGTGGCTTGGCCGGAGCCTTCTGCTGCGTTTCCTCCCCATCCCTGCACTTCCTCCACCTCACTGTTCATAGCAGGGGTCTCTGTCTTGGGCTCATCTGAGGTATCCACAGTGGTTTTGTGGTGTCTTTTCCAAGGATGGCATGCAGCTCAGTGTAACAGCTCAGCACCAGATTGGTTGTTGCTCTCCCTTGCCTTGTGGGCCAGCTGATGCAGTTCCTTTGATTCCATGTGGCATTCCTGCTGTCATATCCCTGTCATATCCCTTCACCTGCAGCCCTTATGCAGTCTGTTCGCAGATAACCATGTTTCTACAACTGGTCCATATCTGGGCTTGCACAACCTCTTCTCCCCCACAGGCCCAGGAGATCAAATACCTCCAGTCTACTCCTGGTGGGAGCACGTTTAGTGCATGGCATTTGCATGGTCAGCTGCACACAGTTGCAAGCTCCTTGTCCTCGCCAAGGAGGGCAATCAGGAAAAGGCATTTCAAAAACACATGGGAGGTTTTAAAAGAGGTGGTGGCTTCCAGTGTCTGTGACCCTTGGGCAGTAGAGTTTACAACTGTGACCAGATCTGTCACAGTCACAGGGAATGTGGCATTCTGGGACAGCTGCTGTCAGTAACAGGAGGAGCTGAGCTGAAGCTTCTGCAATGAAGGAGAAACTAATGAAGTGGGGCTTGTGACACAGCCAGAGGAACCGCAGTGACATCCCTGCTGAGTCTCGGGTGCCCAGGACTGAGGCAGCTCCCTGGGATCCAGGACTATCCCAGCCAGAAGAACAGGGGTGCTGGGAAGCATGCAAAATGGTTCCAGGCTCCCCCAGGCATGAGACCTTCCCTTAATGCTCTGATTCTCTCTCTCCCCCAGGAAAAGGGGACTCTGGATCCAGACATCCTGTCTGAGGATCGGAAAAGTGTGAGATGGGCAGCAGGATCTGCCTGACCCCCCTGAGAGATTTGACACTGAGCCCTGTGTGCTGGGCTGTGAGGGATTCACCTTGGAAAGACACTACTGGGAGGTGAGGGTTGGGGGATATGGGGTCGTGAGGGTAGCCAGAGAGTCTGTGAGGACGAAGAGACAGATCAGCCATAACCCTGAGGGGGGATCTGGGCTGTGCAGTGCTGCAGGGGTAAGTTTCAGGCTCTCTCGTCCTCTGTGACCCCCCCCCCCCCGCCCAAGCCGGGTCCCCAGCAGGATCCCAGTGTGTCAGGACTGTGAGTGGGGGCAGGTGACATTTATCAATGCTGGTGACAAGGCCCCTGAGACACCGGGGAGGTGAGGGAAAGGGAGAGGGAGAGGAACATCTCACTGGGGACCCTGAAATCAGCGTCTCTACCCTCAGAAAGTGTAGTCTTTATGAACTCCTCCTGTGGACTTTCTATCGTGCAGTCTCTATGATCCTGGAGGTTGCATGTGGTCTCACCTCTGTGCAGCCTCTGGACTGTCAAACCATAGACAGCATTCAGTGAGTGAGGCAGAGAAGCAAATTTCATTGCCCCAGGGACTGTGCAGCCTGTTTGCCACTGTTCTCTATGATCCAGGAGGACTCTGGGGATCCTGGGTTAGACGGTGTCACTGAGGCATGATGGGAACAGCCCACTGAGAATGAAAAAATGGGCTTCTCTAGCCAAGTAATCCTTGCCCCTATGACCTGGAAGGCTCCACTCTATCCAATCATAGGCACCAACTTCTCCTGGTGCCGGTGGGTGCTTGCATCCCTTGCCCCAACTCCACCCCTGCCCCTGCAGCACCAGGGAGGGGAGGGGGTGCAGAACCCCGGGAGCTGCAGGAGGAGCAGAGGGGCCCTGAGCGGTATTTGTGGGGCCTGCAGGGTTACAATTGGTGGAAGGGCTGTGGACAGAAGTGATACTAGGCTGGGCAGCAGAATTAACAGCTGGGCTGGGTACAGGCCAATGTGGTGGTGGCAGGGACACAGAATTAATTAATGGGTTTTGGGGAGAAGCTGTAGGCTCTACACCAGCAGGGAGCCTGGGAGAGGGAGACCCAGGGACTGGAGAGTGTGCATTCATTGCAATATCCAGTAGAAATGAATGGTTAGTGTAGGCACTTCCTACATCAACAGAAGGGGGTTTCCATTGATGCAGTTAAGCCATCTCTGGGAGAGGCAGTAGTTAGGGCAACAAAGAATTCTTCCATTGACCTATCCGTGTCTACATCCGAGGTTAGATCGACCTAACTACATCACACAGGGTGTGAAAGTTTTCACAGCTCTGAGCACTAGCTAGGGCGACCTAAGTTTTAAGTATAGACAGGCCTCAGGAAGAATAAAGGTATGTCTACACTACAGTTGCTACTACAGAAGTGCTACAGCTGTGTCGCTGAAGTGCCGTAGTGTAGATGCTTCCAACACTGACAGAAGTGGTTTCTCCATGTTAATCATCCTTTCTTGTTAATCCTCCTTTCTGAGAGGCGATAGCCAGGTCAATGGAAGAATTCCATTGTCTACACTGGGGATTAGGTCAATCTAGTTGTGGCACTCAGGGTACAAAATTTTCCATAGCCCTGAGTGATGTCACTAGGCTGATCTATGTTTAAGTGTAGACCTGGCCTACGAGGGGTTTCCCTGGAGCTAGCTGAGAACTGGCAGCTTGGCATGTGTAGGCAGAGAGCTAAGAGATGCAGTCGTGAATGAGATCCTGGTAGAAAACTACGACACAGCGCTTGCTTCAAGCACAGGGTTCCTTGGAACAGCAGATGTGGATTTCTGAGTAAGGAAACTGCCTGCAGCTGTTTGTTTCTACCGTGTTCAGAGTACAGGAATGTGTGAGCATTCTTTGTAAATAATAAAGGTTGCACCAAAGATAAATACCTGACTCCTATAATCAACTTCTCCACCCACTGGAAGAACTTGCAAGGCCCCAAGCACTGGCTAACTGCTGAGGTCAAAGGACCAATGGTATAACCCAAGTCTGAATCTAGACCTATAGCAATAAATGAATTGTTGGGAAACATTTTCTGGGCATTCCAGCAGCAAAGAGCCTGTGCAGACGAGCAGATTGCTGCTCATTGTGGACTTTAGCATATGCAGCTTTGTGTGCTGAACAATCCCCTGTCCCTTCTCCCGACGCTCCTCTCCCCAGAGCCAGAAAAAAAATGAAACTAGAATCCATCGCCCGTATTTTCCACCACCACCCCTGCCCCCCCCCCCAGCAGAACCAGTCCACGCAGTGACGAGGAGCTCAGTATAGGCCCAAGGAGAATGATTGGAGGAGCCTGGGGCAGCTGGAATGGGGCAGGGTGGGGGTGGGATTGTTACTTTTTCTTTGGTCTACAGTTTTGCAAAAATTAAACCTAAAATCTTCTTTCCAGCTCTTAGCTGGTATTTTGGATGGGCTGGGTTGTAACCATTAGACTGTGATGTCATAAAGCTTAGGAGATTTATCATAATATCACCTTCAGCTCAAGAGTTGCTCTGGATTAATGTGTTGCTGATGTTTTCATGCGTCACTAGCACAAACCAGGTGCTTCTGACCTTAACCCATGGCTCCATGGAGCCTGTGGTTCCATGGTTCTACATAACACCTGTAGCTCGGCTGGTCCCAAGCCAGTGTCTAGATGTACAGCAAGACACAGCTAAGCCAAGGCTCCTCTGCACACACATTGTCAATGAAATAACTCAAGGGGGTTTAGTTCCCACCTATTGTGGCTTCAGTGCATACACCAACCTCACAGGTCACTGGGCAATGTCCTTTTGCCTCAGGGCCTTTAGGCCAGTAACCAAAAGTTCCTTTAACGTGCCCCTCCTGTCTCCCCCCACCTCAGTCACAGTGACGACCCAGAGTTCAGAGGTGCATCTGCAGAGTTCACCTCTCCCCCTGGCATGGCGGAGGGGGGCGGTGGTTGGGGTGGTGCACCTTGCTCACTCAGCTGTCCAGCCATTTGCTGTGGCATGGTCTGCCTGGCCAGCCACTCACCCCTTCACCAGCCACTTGGTCAGCTGTCTGCTCACCATCCCTGTCATAAACAGATAAGTAAGAGTTAATAGAACAGAAGTACTTCATGTCTCTTTTGACTGTAAAGGGTTAACAAGTTCAGTGAACCTGGCTGTCACCTGACCAGAGGACCAATCAGGGGACAGGATACTTTCAAATCTTGAGGGAGGGAAGTTTTTGTGCGCTGTTAGTGTTGGTTGTTGTTCTCTCTGAGTTCTGAGAGTGACCAGATGTGCAACCAGGTTTCTCTCCAATCTCTTTGATACAGTCTCTTATATGTCCAGAATAGTAAGTACTAGGTAGATAAGGCGAGTTAGGCTTATGTTTGTTTTCTTTATTTGCAAATGTGTATTTGGCTGGGAGGAGTTCAAATGTGTATTTGGCTGAATTTTAATTTGTACTTGTATATTTAGGCTGGGAGGGTATTCCCAGTGTGTATAGCTGAAAGATCCTGTACCTATTCCATCTTAAAGTTACAAAGATAATTTTTACTGTTTTTCCTTCTTTAATTAAAAGCTTTTCTTGCTTAAGAACCTGATTGTTTTTTTATTCTGGTGAGACCTCAGGGGACTGGGTCTGGATCCACCAGGGAATTGGTGGGGAGAAAGGAGGGAAGGGGGAGAGAGAGGCTAATTTCTCTCTGTGTTGGGATTACTTTCTCTCTCAGGAAGAGTCTGGGAGGGGGAAAGAGAAGGAGTGCGGAAGGTGAATTTTCCTCTCTGTTTAAAGATTCCAGGAGTTTGAATCACAGTGATCTTCCAGGGTAACCCAGGGAGGGGAAGCCTGGGAGAGGCAACGGTGAGGGAAAGGGTTTACTTTCCTTGTGTTAAGATCCGGAGGGTCTGGGTCTTGGGGGTCCCTGGGCAAGGTTTTGGGGGGACCAGAGTGTACCAGGCACTGGAATTCCTGGTTGGTGGCAGTGCTACAAGTACTAAGCTGGTAATTGAGCTTAGAGGAATTCATGCTGGTACCCCATCTTTTGGACGCTAAGGTTCAGAGTGGGGAATTATACCATGACAATCCCACACTCTCTGGGACATCTTGGGGTCCTACCACTTAGCACAGCTGTCAATGATTTCAGCTGTTAAGCAGAAAGCCTCATTGCTAGCAAGGTCAGGGCAGTTTATTGTATCAGGGGAAAAAAGAACAGGATTAATTGTGGCACCTTAGAGACTAACAAATTTATTTGAGCATAAGCTTTCATGATCGTCTCACAGTAGGCCTAATGCTGAGTCCTGATTATCAGTGATTTCAGCTCTGTCGGTGTGTAACAAGACTCCCAGTTGAATCTTAATCTGCTTTGTTATTACACAGTAAAGATCAAATTGTGTCGAGGGCCAACACTCGCAGGCACAAGTATATCACCATACTCATAACTCCACTGGGTTTCGGCACCCATGTCCCCTGTCTACCAAGTGCAGTTAGTTGAAGATAAGTCCCTCAATCAGGGTATGCCAAGCACAGTTCTGCTGGCCTTGATTCACACAACAAGGATAACAACCCTTTAGTATCGCAGCCCCCAATAACAAAGTGACTTGTGAGCCAACACCAGCCAAAAGTGACCATTTGGGTAAATCAGCCCCATCATGCTGAGCACCTAGGTAGGGTGGGTGGGCCTAGCAACCAAAGTCAAAGTCCTCTTCCCCAGCTCATCACTAGGTGTTGGGGAGAGCTCATCCAGACCCTGCGTACATTAAGTATGTCCCAGTTCAATTGAGGGTACGTCTCAACAGCACCTGGGCGGTATGATTCTTGGGTACATGTAAACATGTGGACACTGCTGAAGCTAGTGTTGGTGTCATTGGCCCACTTGGGAGGGTGGAAAGCCACTGTGTCTCAATGAAGCCCCCTGTTAAGGCCTCAGTGAACCAAAGTCCTTCCATGATTGAACTCTCAGCGACCTGACAAGCTGGCTTAAAGAATGGAATGTAAAGTGGCTGACTATCAGCTACAGTGCTGGTACCAAGAGGCACTAATAAGGCCTGTATGCACCTGGCTAAGGGGGCAGGATAACAAATCACGGAAACTAGGATAAGATAGTGGTTTAGAGAAGAGTCACTAACAAAATAGATTAGTAGGCGCCAGGAGTGATTTAACTACTTGGGATAATTGCTTCTGTAACAGTCACAGGGAAAGATGGGAGGGGGAGAGGAGGGCATGGGGGGGGAATAGAAACGGCTTGGCTAAGTTATGTATAAAAAGAGAGAAACTGCTTGTATCAGTGTGCATGATCTGAGACGTGCCTGTCTCCTTGCATCTGTTTGAGATCTCAAATAAACTTAGTCTGCTTCTCCACCTTGGTGTGTTCTTTGGCGTGAAGCACACCGGGCGACGAACACCCCCACTGTTGCTGTCCTCGGGCGCCCTGTGTGCTGGCAACACTAGCACACTACCAATAGCAATGAGGCTGCAGCAGCAAGGGGGTGGCTTGGACTAGCTGCTGTAAATGTAAACAAATATGTTTGTCTTAATGATTGGCTGAACAAGAAGTAGGACTGAGTGGACTTGTAGGCTCTAAAGTTTTATATTGTTTTGGTTTTGAGTGAAGTTATGTAACCCCCCTCCCCCCAAAATCTACATTTGTAAGTGCAACACTCATGATAAAGAGATTGCACTACAGTACTTGTAATGAGGGAACTGAAAAATACTATTTATTTTATCATTTTTACAGTTCAAATATTTATAATAAAAATAATATAATCTGAACACTGTACTTTGTATTCTGTGTTGTAAATGAAATTAATATATTTGAAAATGTAGATAAACCATCCAAAAATATTTAATACATGTCAATTGGTATTCTATTGTTTCACAGTATGATTAATCACAATGATTTTTTGTAGTTAATTGCATGAGTTTACTATGATTAATCGACAACCCTAAAATAAACCATTAATTTCTTTTTTTTAAAGAAATATAGAAACAAATACAAAACACACAGAATTACAAAGTTCCCCTCCCTCTGGATCTGCTACAGGATTTGAATCATGTCTCTTCAGATCCCCAATGCACACCCCACCATTTCAGCTCTGGGAATAATTGCTGTACTGTGTATGGACCAGCCGGGACAGGACACATGCTTTTCCAGTGGGTTACTCAAGTATTTGCTAGTCATCAGTAGAACATTTGTGATCAGGACTCACTTTTGCTGGCTTCACTGTGGTGGAGGGGTAAGGGAAGCTCCTTAAAAGTGTGTGTGAGGGGAAGAGGTGGATGACACCAATACCTGAACCATCATCCTGCCCCCTGCACTGCCCCTTTCCTGATGCCACTGTGCCACCCCTTCCCCTCAAGCTCTCACTCTTGCAACGCCCCTTCTCCACAAGGCTCCACCCTTGCCTGCCCCTTCCCCACAAGGCCTCATCCCCTGCTCACTCTCTGTCCCTCCCACTGTCCCACCCCCTTATGGCCACTAAAAGGAGGGCAGGCATAACCCTCCCGCTTTTAAAAGTGATGGGGCCATGGCCCCCTGCCGACCCTATTCTGGTACCCCTGGTGTGGCGTAATCATTAGCAACAGGAGCCAAAGAACAGATTATTTGACATGTTGAGACTAAAGCCGGTGGGGATGAGTAGCCAATACCTGGGGCTTCCACACTAGAGACCCTAGTTCTAGTCCCCGTTTTGACCTTGTGCAACTTCTCTGTTAGCTTATTAGCACAATGGGCTGCAAAGATGTCCAATACCAGATTGCATTCTAGGGCTGGGGATACGAAGTCATGGTCAGCCATAAGAGATGGGACGTGCCTGCACACACAAACAGCACTCAGAAGTGAGACGATTTGTGCGCGTGACTTCTGGCTTGTTTCACTATACCCCAGCCCAGGTGCTTTGTCCTTGTTATTGGAGAGCATCCCTCCTCCCCTAGTTCCACTCAGGAATCTGGGAATTCGCAGGAGACAGTCAGCTGCAGGTCACATGGACTGAAGGATTCATCTCTCCAGCCTCCTCCTCAAAGCTCCTGGAGGCCACTTCTGTTGGCCAAAAGTAACTGCATGTCACCTGTCTGACTGATGGCTACAATTCTCAGGCAATACATTCACAAGCAAAAAAAAAAAAAAAGCCAACCAGCAGCAGTGAGATCCTCTGCCTGAGCCCATCCACCAGAGCTGACAGCCTCTGACTGTCCAGAAGCAGGAAGACTGACTGGTTAGAAGGAAATTTACAACCGTGTAACCAGTTTGCCTTACATAATCATGACAATGTATCTCATCACAGTAGGAGTCAGGATCTGTAACACTATTGTATCTGGCTGCTCATGAAGTAACCACCTGCTGCCCCAGCAGCATCTCAGCTCAGCGGGCCTTTCCAATTGCAGTGGCAGCTCCTGTTCTGGTTCCAGAAGACCACTCCCCAAATTCACTGTTGAATCTGATCTCAAAGCCACTCTGCCGCAGTAGACTCTTGGATGCAGTGCCCAGCCACACAGAACAGCCACAGAATGAAGGAGTGTGACTGATGGCTAGAAATTTCCAGCCATGCATTATCCAGCAAAACAGGAGCAGATACAAAATTTAGGTTCACACCATCCAGCTGCAAGAATGTATGAATTCCTCAGTGCAATGCACTAAATAGCTGCACCATTGTACCAGCTATATGGCAGCCCCTGTAACTAGCCACATCCCTGGCAAGTGCTAGTCTCACCGCATCTGGAGTTGCATTTCTGGTCCCAGGTGGCTGCTCTCCAGCCTCACCCAGGCCCCCACTGTCTGTCCCCAGATCCCCTCCTAAAGCCAGACTGGACAAGTGGCCTGAGAGCCTTGGGGCCTGGAGTTCTCTGGTTAGCCATCCCCCCATACAGGGCAGGAGCCCCAGCACCAGTTCCCTGCACACCTGCTGCCATCTGCAAAGAGCCAGGAGTCCCTGAGAGCTGGTGAGACAGTGCAGGGAAATAGAGCAGTATCCACCAGGCTAAGAACAGGTGTGACAGCTGCCCTCTTGGCCAGCACACCCAGCACTGAACCAGGGACCCCTAGAGCTCTCTGTTTATCCCACACCCTGGGCAGTGCTGGACCCCTAGTGCAAGATCCCCTCACTCCCGCTGTCCCCAGCCACCAGGCCCCAGCCCTTACCCGGGGGACAGGAGCTTGGTCTCTCTGGGCCAATGAGTCCTTGGCCTCTCTATAGGGCTGACAAAAAGGGAGAAAATCAGTGTGGGCCTTGCTGGGTGTGGTTCTGTGAGACGGGGTCACCTGCCCCACTATGGCCCAGGCTGAGATCCCAGCACATTCCAACCTGGCCCCTGAGCCACTATCAGATGGACATTCAGCCTCTGTGTGCTGGTGGGGAGGCACTGAGTCATTGCCCTGGGGGAGCTGCTGTGGGAGGGAGATTTTCTGCTCACAGCCCTGATAGGCTGGTTTTACTTAATTCCCCACCAGATAAGGATCCGAGACTGACAGAGATTGTGGGCGAGGGAGGGAGATGTGTGTCTGTTTCCTCATCCCTTCCTCCACAGGGACCTGATTAGAAATGGGCTCCCTAGTGAAGAAGCCGGGGAGGAGGGAGATGGGGGTCTGGGCAGCTGTGTCCAATGGTTGAACACAGAAAGCACTGGATATTCAGAAACAGCATTTTAAAGCAGGCCTGAAAAACGATACACTTTCACTCCTGTGTACTTGTAAAGGGAAATCTACAAACCCCATACCCCACAAAGGTTTTTAGGGGGAGGGGAGCCCCTCCTGCCTGCAAGCAAACAGCCTGACCCCCCCCCCCCACACAGCTGCCTCTATTGCCAATAACAGAGGCAGGCTCCCACAGCTGCAACCAGTAAGAGAGACAAAACCAGCTATAAAAGGAGAGAGCACAGAGAGGGTGGGGAGGCATGGGCAGAAAGGGCTAGGACAATGGAGTCCTCTCTATATTGGGCTGTCTCTACAGACACAGCCCAAAGGAACTGATGCAGACTGCTAGGCCTAATCAGATCCCAGGGCCAACTGAAAAAAGTCAATTGGGGGTAGTCGAGACCCCCTTGAAAGACCACATCAAGGACTGGTGACATCACCATTATCACCTGCCTCTGCATAGACTGACCTAGTGACTGGTGAGAGGGTCAGGGAGATGATAATCAGAAAAATTCTGTGTGTGCGTCCATCTGTTCCCTTATCCTCCTATCCCAGGTTCTGGCTGCAGAGTTTCCCCAGACATTTCACTCAAAAGCACACTGGTTCAGATTAAAACATAAAACAAGATTATTAACTACAGAAAAATTAAAGTTAAGTGATTATAAGTGATATCAAACAGCTCAAAGCAAAATTACCTAGTAAATAAACAAAACCACAAACTAAGCCTAAAAACCTAGAAAGATTGGATATGAATTAACAATTTTTCATCCTGACTGATGATACAAGCAGGCTTGCAGATGCTAAAGGCACAAGCTGCACTTGCTTTGCAGCTTGGAACAGGGATAGGGAGCCCAAGTCATTTTCTTTTGGAGCTCCTTTCAGCAGGCATTCAGCAGTGGGAGAGTGAACAACCACCAATGATGTCACTCCCTGCCTTACATAGCTGTTCCATATGGCAGAAACCCTTTCTTTCAAGCTTGGTTCCCAGACCAGTTTGTGGAAACACATAGGTACTCAAAACAGAGATCAGTATTGTTTGGTCACATGCCCTTGCATACCTTGCTGAGTCATAGCACCCATTCCTCATCAGCTGTCTGGAGCATTCTCAGGAAGGCTCACCAGGTGGGGGATGAGATTCTCCTACACTTATTGTTTCCCCTGATGGCCCATTAGCTAATATAGGCCCTTCCCAGCCAGCTGTCTAGACTGGAAGCATCTTGCTTAGTGGGTATCACCCAGGTGTAACTACATTTGAAATAAAGATACAAAAGTTCTGTCTACACTAGCAGTGTTAAAGCTCTGCTACGGTTCTTCCAGCACTCTAAAAAAACCACCCCCATGAGGGGCGTAGCTAACAGCGCTGGGAGCACAGCTCCCAGCCCTGGTGCTGTGACTACACTGGCATTTTAGAGCACTGAAAGGGGGAGTTTTTTCGCACTCCTGAGCGAGAAAGGTTCAATGCTGTAACGTGCCAGTGTAGACAAGGCCATACTCATGATTCATAACTTCAGATACCAAAATGATACATGTCTGCAAATAGGATACTCATATTCAGCAAATCAGAACTTTTCCAATGACCCCTCTTGTACAAAATGCATCATAATTACACTATAATAATATCATAGTAATATCATAATATTACTATGAAAAATATGCGGTGTAGTGTCACAAGCAGTTTCTCTCTCCCTTCCCCCAGCAGGTTAGCAAGAGGCAGGAAGGCCCATCAGTTCAGCAGCCAGGCTGCAGCAGGGAGGAGGGGCTGATCGGGACTTCTCCTCTGTCTGGGTTTGCTTAGACCAGGCAAAGCCAGAGGGTCACTGATCAGCTGCTGCTGGAACCTGCCCCTAGAGATGAGCAGTTGGAAACTTGGGAGCCAAATGCCACTGCTGTGTGTGGGAATTACGAAACAGAGTTTTTTCTATGGCCAGCCCTAGACAGGGCACTGAGAGAATTTCTCTCCTTTATGGAGGAGTCTCTGATGTCCAATGTGGTGTTAGCTCCAACTAAGCATTTTTCATGCTAAGGACATCTGAGAGGCTCTTCTCTGTGTGGATTTGCTGATGCTTGATGTTCTGTGAGAACCAAATGAAGCTTCCCTCACATTCAACTTCTCTTCTGTGAATTATCTGATAGAGAATAATGTGTGAGCTCAGACTGAATCTTTTTCTGCAGTTATTGAAGTTTTTCCCACAATCCAAGCATTTATGGGTTCTCTCTCTTATGTGGACTGTCTGATGTCAAGCAAGGTTTGATCATCAAATGAAACTTTTTCCACAGTCAAAACTTTTCTAGATTCCGTCCCATATGGGTTCTCGGATGTTTATGAAGTTATGACCTGGGACTGAAGCTTTTCCCTTCATCCAAGCATTTATGAGGTTTCCCTTGTGTGGATTCTCCCATGCTTAATAAGGCTTGAGCGCTGACTAAAATTTTTCCCACAGTCCAAGCATTTAAAGGGTTTCTCTCCTGTGTGGATTCTCCCATGCATAATAAGGCTTGCGCGTTGTCTGAAACTGTTCCCACAGTCCAAGCATTTAAAGGGTTTCTCTCCTGTGTGGATTCTTTCATGTTTAATAAGGCTTGAGCGTTGACTGAAACAGTTCCCACAGTCCAAGCATTTAAAGGGTTTCTCTCCGGTGTGGATTCTTTCATGGCTAATAAGGCCTGAGGTCCGACTAAAACTTTTCCCACAGTCCAAGCATTTATAAGGTTTCTCCCCTGTGTGGGCTCTCTGATGTATAATAAGGGTTGATGGTGCACTGAAATTTTTCCCACACTCAGGGCATTTATATGGTCCCTCTCCTGTGTGGATTTTCCCATGACTAATAAGGCCAGAGCTCTGACTGAAACTTTTCCCACAGTCTAAGCATTTATAAGGTTTCTCCCCCGTGTGGATTCTCCCATGCTTAATAAGGCTTGAGCTCTCACTGAAACTTTTCCCACAGTTCAAACATGTAAAGGGTTTCTCTCCCTTGTGGATTCTCCCATGTTTAATAAGGCTTGAGCGCTGACTAAAACTTTTCCCACAGTCCAAGCATTTTAAAGATTCCTCTCCCGTGTGTGTTTTCTGATGTATAAGAAGGGCTGATCTGTCACTGAAACTTTTCCCACACTCAAGGCATTTATATGGTTGCTCTCCTGTGTGGATTTTCCCATGGCTAGTAAGGCCAGAGCTCTGACTGAAACTTTTCCCACACTCCAAGCATTTATAAGGTTTCTCTCCAGTGTGGATTCTCTGATGTACAATAAGGGCAGATGGTGCACTGAAGCTTTTCCCACAATCAGAACATTTATATGGCCTCTCTCCCGTGTGGATTCTCCTATGGCAAATAAGCCCTGAGAGCTGACTAAAGCTTTTCCCACAGTCAAGGCATTTATAGGGTCGCTCTCCTGTGTGGATTCTCCCATGGCTAACAAGGCCTGAGTGCTGACTAAAAGTTTTCCTACACTTCAAGCATTCATAGGGTCTCTCTCCTGTGTGGATTCTCCCATGCTTTATAAAGCCAGACAGCCAATTGAAACTCTTCCCACAGTCCAAGCATTTATAGGATCTCTTTTTTTTGTGATTTGATTGCTGGGCTGTGGTTTCCTTGGGACTATTGCCTCCTCTCCCACATTCAATGGATTCATCCATTTTCTTTCTTGGGCTGTTTCCCAGCTTCCTCTCTGACCTGTGCCAATTACTCCAGGCTGTTCTCTGTTCCAAGCACCGGGAAAAATTACTGTCAGATCTCAAAATGGTCCCCTGCATTTCCACTTGCTCAGGACCTTCCTGCTGTGGATTCTCCTCCTCATTCTCACTCTTTGTCTTGTCACCTGCTGGAGGAGAGAGAGAGAATCCAGGCAGGAGTCATTGCCTGAGTTGGTCGAAAGGACAGAAAGGGGAATAGCAAAGAGGGAAAACACAACACAATAACTGTTGGGAAGACTGAGAAATTGGATTCTGCCTCCATATCCCATCCAAACACTCACAGGGAAGTGAAATCAGGGAGGAAACTCCTGACAGCTACCAGGCTGGGTAGGAAGCCATGAGCAATTATCTGCCATGCTGACCACAACCTGACCTGAGTGAGATGAGGCAGAACTGTGGGGGCTCACAGCACATTTTGGAGATTTTCAGCCTTTTCCTTCATTTGCCAGTTTCTTTGTCAGTATCACTGACTCCTCACCTGTGTGGGTGTCTCTTGGGATCTTCCTTTCCTCAGAGGCTTGGAGATCCGGGACCCATGGCTCTTCCCCTGCTTCCAGCCGGGCGACTAGGTCAGGTTTGGGAATGGGGAGTCCTGCTCAGGGGGTAAAATCAGGCATGAGCAGAGCACACAGAGGATTGGTGGAGTATTTGTCACAAAGGGCACATCTCGAGTTTAACTTGACCCCATTATTTGCTGGGCGGTTGTGGGATATGAACAGATGGGACCATGGTCACTGAACCCCCTTGGAATCGGGTGATGTCTGGAGGGGAGGGGGATTGTCACACCCTCACTGGGAGTTTTCAGGGTCTGTGTGCTCTGGGGGACTTGCTGAGGCACATGCAGCTCTGATGTTAACCCCCTGCCTCTGTTTAAACCTCAGATCCCTCCCCACACATGGAGCTAGTCCCATGAAGGAAGGTACACAGAGAACCTCTCTGAAGTGAAAATTAATGCAGAGAGGATAATACTCTGCTTCTGCCCCCATTACAGCTGGAGGGATGGAGATGAATTAGCATGTTCATTAGCTCCATGACTCCCTTATCCCATTGGACGGGGTTTGGAGGTGAATGGTTCTCTAACCCTGGAACTGTGGATTATATGACCCATTTCCCTCTAATCTAACTGACCAGATTCAGAAATGCAGGCCCGATGGCTTCAATAGCTGAAGGGACAGGAATCCTTACCCAGCGAGGTCACAGTCTCATAATTCTCCTGCATGACATCCCTGTAGAGGGCTATCTGACCAGGATCCAGCAGAACCCCCTGCCCCTCAGTGAAATACACAGCCACCTCCTCAAAGGTCACCGGCATCTGAAACAACAGGTGCTCCCCACTCAGTGCCTGGTGCCCCAGCCACAAGCCCACTATTCATGGGGGAAGAAGCCCCAAAATTGGACAGCTCTGGGAGGACTTGTGGAGCAGAATCCACCCCCACCCTGCTCAGGAGGCTCCAAGGAACAGAGAGGTGAGAGTTCTTTGTCCCTCCCAGCAGACGGAGGAGGGCAGGGTCTTCTCATTTACCACACACCTACTAGACACAGGCTGATGTGGGAAGCAGAGCTCCGCACAGGGAACAGGGACAGGAATCCCAGTACCTTCCCTTTGTGTTGCTCTGCAGTCTCTGGGTAGTGGGTTCAGGCTCCAGCACTCTGGCCTGTTTTCCCTGCCCTATCCAAGGGGGTTGTTTCCTGTTTCACAAATGGGGGAATGTTCACCCCACCAATGGGCCTGTTAATAAATAAGGCCCTAAGCTGAGCATGTCCCAGCAGGTTTACCACACCCTGTCTACCTCCCTGTCTCACTCTGTGTCCTGCCCCTCCCCCTCTACAGCAACCCTCCACACCAGTTCCCCACAAAATCCCCTACTTGAGCTGAATCTACCACAGCCATTTCCCTTCCTTGTCCCCTAAGATGATCTGGAGCAAAACAGGGTCGTTATTCTGCAGCCTGTCAGGGTGAGAAGGGCAACTGGGAGGTTTCTAAATTAGCATTAGTCCCTTTCACACCCCAATTCCCTCTCAGGCTCTTTCTCTGCAGAGAGACACTCTAGACCAGGGGTTCTCAAACTGGGGGTCGGGACACCTCAGGGGGTTGCAAGGTTATTACATGGGGGTCCATGAGCTGTCAGCCTCCACCGCAAACCCTGCTTTGCTTCCAGCATTTATAATGGTGTTAAATATATAAACAAGTGTTTTTAATGTATGGGGGGGGGTCGCACTCAGAGGCTTGCTATGTGAAATGGGTCACCAGTACAATAGTTTGAGACCACTGCTCTAGACTCCACCATGCTGAGAAAACCGTTACGTTATTACAACAAAGACCTGATCCCCCTGACTCCCCCCGCCCCCGGACTAAACCCATGAGACACTTTTAAATCATCCCAGAAACAGAATCTCTGTGCCAAATGCTAGAAGAGAACAGAACCAAAGGCGCTGCTTTGGGGGGTCCCCCTGACACTGTCCCCAGGGCAGCGCATCCCCCCAGTAGCGTGGGCACCAGGCTGAGGCAGGAACTGGCTTTTCCTCTTCCTGCTCCTCACCTTGTCCCAGGAAAGTCAATAACCTGCCCCAGCCAGGATGCTGCAGGGAATGGAGCTGGGCAGGGCTGGGAGCTGGGAACCTCCCTCCCCACTGATTGCTCCTGCTGCCCCTGCCAGGCTCTCCACTCTCCCTTTTGCATGGAAGAACTGGTTACTGTCCTGCCATTCCCATGGATGTTTCCTCTCCAATAGCTACTGACACTGCTAACAGGAGCATGCACCTGGGTGTGTCAGGGGCAGCAGACACCTGGGAGCAGAGATAGGGCAGAGCAGGAGCCATTTCTGCAGTCACTTTCCTGCCTATAGGTCTCTCTCATCACCTGCAGGCTCTGGCTCAGGAGCTGATGCCAGCAGAGCCCAGGGCTGCCCTAGGGAGCTAGTTCCAGCCACAGGAGAAAGTCCCCCCCTCAGCTGGAGACACAGGGGCTTTAATGATGGTCTGTCCCAGCACAGACCCTGCTGGGGAGCAGCAGCTGCTCCGTCTGGACTCTCAGGGTATGGCTACACTTGCAGTTATACAGCGCTGGGAGTTACAGCTGTCTTCGTACGGCTGTGTAGGGAAAGCACTGCAGTATGGCCACACTGACAGCTACCAGCGCTGCAGTGTGGCCACATCTGCAGCACTTGCAGCGCTGTTGGGAGTGGTGCATTATGGGCAGCTATCCCAGCGTTCAAGTGGCTGCAACGTGCTTTTCAAAAGAGGGGGGTGGGTGGAGTGTGACAGGGAGCATGGGGGAGACAGAGAGAGTGGATTTTTGGAGGTGACACTGTGTCAGCTCCCTGCCTTGCAAGTTCTAAGGACTGGAAGTTACACAGCACCAACCTGCAATCAATTTAAAAGTTTTGAGACCTTCCCCCACCCCTCGGCCATGTCTACATCTAAAATTTTGCAGCGCTGGTTGTTACAGCTGTATTAGTACAGCTGTATAGGGCCAGCGCTGCAGAGTGGCCACACTTACAGCAACCAGCGCTGCAAGTGGTGTTAGATGTGGCCACACTGCAGCGCTGTTGGGCGGCTTCAAGGGGGGTTCCGGGACGAGAGAGCAAACCGGGAAAGGAAACCAGCTTCGCCGCGGTTTGCTCTCTCGGTCCCGGAGCCAGCCAGCAAACCGCAGGGAAGGAGACCTGCTTGCTCGGGGTTCCGGGACCGAGAGAGCAAACCGGGAACGCCGCGGTTTGCTCTCTCGGTCCCGGAGCCAGCCAGCAAACCGCAGGGAAGGAGACCTGCTTGCTCGGGGTTCCGGGACCGAGAGAGCAAACTGGGAAAGGAAACCAGCTTGATTACCAGAGGCTTCCTCCTTCCACGGAGGTCAAGAAAAGCGCTGGTAACTGTCTACATTGGATTACCAGCGCTGGATCACCAGCGCTGGATCCTCTACACCCGAGACAAAACGGGAGTACGGCCAGCGCTGCAAACAGGGAGTTGCAGCGCTGGTGGTGCCCTGCAGATGTGTACACCTCCTAAGTTGCAGCGCTGTAACTCCCTCACCAGCGCTGCAACTTTCTGATGTAGACAAGCCCTTATTCACTAAATGCAAATTATGCACTCCTAAATAGCCTTCAGACCACATAAGCAGCTGCTCAACATGGACTCCCCCCTCCCCCTCTGCCGTGTGACTTCTTTCTTCAAGCAAACAGCTGTGAACCTTCCAAAGCAATTCCCCTTCCTGCCTCTGCTCGATGGAGCAAACAGGAGCTGTGTTTGTTTTTTTAGATAAGCAGCTCGGGGGAGCTCGGAGTTCAGCCATTCTTCCGGTTTGTTGTGAGCAGGCATTCTGGGATATCTCCTAATGCCCTGGAGGCCAATAACAGCGCTTTTGGTGGCCACACTTGATAAGCAGCACTGCAATCGTTACACCCCAAGCAGTTCAGGTGTACGGCCAGCGCTGCAGCTAGGGAGTTGCAGCGCTGGATGTGCCTTGCAGGTGTGGACAGTTACTAAGTTGCAGCGCTGTAAACCCACCACCAGCGCTGCAACTCTCCAGTGTAGCCAAGCCCTCAGATCACAATGGAGGTAGCATCAAGTGCCCCAGGAAGCCCAGCTAGCTCTAGGGTTCCAGTATCCTGAGCTCAGACAGTGACTGACACTGGCCTCCTCTGCTTTAGCAATTACCAGAGCTGCCCTGTGTTGCCCCTGCAATCCTAGGGACAGTCAGGTCGATACTGATCTCATTTGCCCATCTGGACTCACAGTAGAATCGGAGACCCGGTTCAAACTGGTATTTTATACATTAACTGGAACCGAATCTCAACCTTAAATTTGTTTTACCGACTGAACCTCAACGGAACTGCACAAAAAAGGGGGGGGGGGGGAAGGGTGCTGCTACCAGTTAAAATAAAGATTTGACATTTTTAAGCTCATTATTTAAACAAACAAACAAAAAACTCTACAGTGATCTTATTTTCATTTAAGAGAAGATAACAAACTAGCCAATGGGATGGTGATGGCTCCCAGAATGCCTGTCTGAGGATAGTGAGAAGGGAATGAGAATAGATAGGGGCCAGCCCACAAGAGCAGGGAGGGAGAGGGGAAGCTTAGGAGCTGCCTGCACACCATGGGAGGCAGAAGAGGGGCCAGAGGTAAATGAGCCACCTCTGAGATGCCTCCCTGAGGACAGAAGAGGTGGGAAGCTCCCTGGGCCCTGAAGTTTGTAACAACTCTTCAAGTCACAGGGCAAAGGTAATGGCTCCCCAACTTTCTCCCCATAGACAGGCCTCTGCCCACCCTCCCCAACCCCTGGGGCAGCTCCTCTCTCCAGTTGTCTCACTTGAGGCAGGGTTCATGCTCCCAGCTGCCTTCCCCACTGAAGCCACCTACAGGGCCCCCTCCCAACCAATTCCAGGCACTCTCTGATACTCACCTCCAATATTTTTTTTTAGGTTTCTCAAACAGATTTAGGAAAAATACTCATGTATATTTGACAGTCCAAAAACACTAGGAAAACTCATGTAAAGTTAAAGTTACAAAATAAATAAATAATCAAAATCCAAAGTTTCCATTTTAAGTTGCAGCTCTTTCTTGGATTTACCTTCACTAAGATTGAAATAGGATTTAAACCGGTAACTGAACTTCTATTTCTGTTTTTTTGGGTCGCTTGAACCAAAAATGAAACTGAACCTATTGAATGGAACTGAACCTGAATCAAACCAAAACAAATACCAGTTGGATTCCTTGCCTGCTGTTCCTAACAGTGACTTTGCTTTGACACAGAAATCAGAGCAGGACCCTATTCAGTCCTGTGAGCCCCAAACTTTTATAATTGAGGAGTCAGACCCCCCCAAATAATGAGATTGTCTTAAAAAAAATAAATAAAAGAAGACTAAGGGACAGTCACTACCATGGAAGACTGGCAATTTCAGCTACATGAATAATGTAGCTGAAGTCGCCGATCTGCTTACTGCGATGTCTTCCCTGTGGTGTGTTGACGGGGGAGACAGTCTCCAATCGAATTCCCTTGCGCTTGTCCTTGAGGTGGAGTACTGCAGTCGATGGGTGAGCAATCGCCGGTCAATTTATTGTGTACTAGACGCGATAAATCGACCCCCTGCTGAATTGATCGCTGCCCCGTTGATCTGGCCGGTAGTGAAGACATGCCCTAGAATAGGAGCAAGTGTGCGCGCGAATGGGGGTGGGAGCGGGAATATTTGCCTTGTAAATTCTGAGCCCTTAGGGCAGACCTGCACAACTTATGGCCTGTGGGCCACAGCGGGCTCACTGTACAGCCCGCAGGGGGTTAGTAGGCAAGTGGTGGGGTGGGGCATGCCAATGGCTGGCTGGCTGGCTGGCCAGCAGGAGGAGTGGTGAAGAGGACAGAAGCAGGCTGGGGAGTGAGGGTGAGCCAGTGACAGGGGGCAGTGGCAGAAGGTAAGAGGCTAGCGGCGGGCAGGCAGGTGAGCTGGCGGTGGCGGCGGGGGGGAGCCGGCAGCGGACAGGCAGATCCCCATATTTGGAGTCGGGAAGGAATTTTCCTCCAGGGCGGATTGGCAGGGGCCCTGAAGGTTTTTTGCCTTCCCCTGCAGCGTGGGGCATGGGTAGCTTGCTGGTGGATTCTCTGCAGCTTGAGGTCTTCAAACCAATTTTGAGGATTTCAATAACTCAGTCCTGGGTTAGGGGTTGTTATAAAAGTGGATGGGTAGGGTTCTGTGGCCTGCCTTGTGCAGGAGGTCAGACTAGATGATCATATTGGTCCCTTCTGACCTATGAGTCTATGAGTCTATGACGGGGGGGGTGAGTAGGTGAGCTGGAGGGGGGGCTGAGGAGGCGAGCAGACAGGCAGTGATGGAGGGGCAGGTGAGCTGATGGTGGGGAAGGGGGGCTGAGGAGGCGGGTGGTGAGCAGGCAGTCACGGGGGGGGCAGGTGAGCCAGCAGTGGGGACGGGGGCTGAGGAAGCGAGCAGGCAGGCAGTGGCTGGGGCAGGTGAGCCAGTGGAGGGAGAAGGAGGCCGAGGTGGTGAGTGGGCTGTGGGGAGTGAGTAGGTGAATGGGTGGGCAGTGGCAGGGGGCAGGTGAGCCGGCAACAGGTGCGGCAGTAGCGGGGGGGCAGCTGAGCCAGCGACTGAGGAGAGCTGAGGAGGTGAGCGGGCGGTGGAAGGTGAGTAGGCGAGCCGGGGGAAGGGGCAGGCAGTGGCTGGGGGGCGGGGCAGGTGAGCCGGTGGTGGGGGACGCAGGCTGAGGATGCGAACGGACGGGCAGTGGCAGAGGGCTGGTGAGCCGGCCACGGGGGAGGCAGTGGCAGGGGGGCAGGTGAGCCGGCAGCAGGATGAGACTGAGGAGGCGAGCAGGTGGGCAGTGGCTGGGGGGTGCAGGTGAGCCAGCAGTGGGGGAGCAGGGGACTGAGGAGGTGAGCAGGTGGAGGGGGGTGAGGCGGCAAGAGCACGGGTAGGGGGGGGTGCAGGTGAGCCAGTGGCAGGGGAGGGGGGTTTTATACTGGGGTGGGGTGAGGAGGCAAGCAGCGAGTCACTGGCTGACTTGTTCTACTGATCTTGTCTCTCATACAAATTGATCCTTTTTGCTGCTTTTCTCTGGGCTGGGGGTTGTCCCAATGCTGCAAAGAGAGTGTTCCCAAAGGAAGGTGCTTGCTCCTAACTGCTCTTCTCTAGTCAGCCCACTTGACAAGTTTGATTGTCCTTGGTCTGGCTCCCATCCCCTCTCCAAGGGTTGCAGCTGTCTGAGGTGCTTGCTTTCCATGCCTTCCTCATTCACACCTCATTCATTCAACAAGGCAATTAATTACAAAGTGGGGGGAAGATCTTATTCTAATTCTAGCAAAAAGACATTTTTATTTTACCTTAATTATACGACCTTAGGGGCCCGCAAGAACATATTACCAAGGTTCAATACAAAGTCATATACAAGTACAAATGTTTTCTTTCAACAGAACAGGTTTTTTCATTTTTCCATGATTCATAAAAAATAAAAAATTAAAAACTATTTACTTTACTTGAAAAATTCTTAATAAAGTATCCCCCTGCACCACCTTCCTTTTCGGCCCACAGCTACAGCTGGTTCAGCAGGGCGATGCTGGGAAGGAGGGTTTGTTTCAGCAGGGCAGGCGGAGCTGAGGGGGGTGTTTTTGGGGGGGCTGAGTGGCACTGGGGGGGGGGTCGGTGGCACTAGGGGTGCGTGTCCTGCCCTCAGCTGTTTTCTTTGGAGAAATATGGCCCTCCCTGCTTTACAAGCTGCGCAGGCCTGCCTTAGGGGGAAGTCCGCTCCCCTCTCCCACACACGTTTGACCATTTCTAGGGGAAAAAAAGATTCCCCATTCACAGCTGGGCGGGGCAATCCCCTCCCCCTCTCCTATCCCATGGGCTGGGGGAGCTGCCATTGTTTTTCCTACCCTCTGGCTCTCCCCTCCCCAGCTGGTCTCCGCTTGCTCTCAAATTCTCCCTCCAGCCTCCCCACAGTCACCTCTTTCCCCAGCCCCCATTTTCCTTCTCTTTATCCCCCACTCTGGGTTTCCTTCTGTTCCAGTTCTGCTCCCTGGAGCCCCAGAATTCTCCGCCTGCCCCTGATTTCTGTGTAGTCTCAGCCTCCCTTCTGCAGCCCCACATCCCCATGGCCCCAACCCCTCACGCATCCCTGATCATCGCTCAATGCCCTCTGGCTCTCACACACCCTGCCACTCTTCAGCCCCCTTCCCGGCTCCCACCCCCCTCTGGCTCCCCACATGTCGCTGTCCCACCTCCAATCCCTCACACGCCCTGCAAACCATGGGAGCTGGCAGCCAGCTTTCCTCTGCCCAACACAGGGAATCGCAGCCAGCCCAGCTGGGAGCAGCCTAGGGCCTCCCCCTGCCCTGCAGACTGGCTGCACCGGGAGCAGCGCTCCGTGGGGAGGGGGGCAGGTCTCACCTTCTCTCCACGCGGGGTTCTGGACCCCAGTAATGGGGGGGAGCGGGTCAGGCTGGGGTCTCTGCACTGGGAGAGTCTCTCGGGGAACAGCGGGGATGTTCCTCCCCCGCCTGCAGCCAGGGCTATGGGTCCCCAGCGGCAGCGGCAGCCGAGGCCCCGGGGTCTTGCAAGGGACGTGGGTTGTACCCCGACAGAGTTACTGCAGCAACTGCAATTCGCTTCCTGCTGCCAGTCTGAGTGACCCCGGGAATCGCTCCGCCCGACGCCTCCTGGGTCCTAGCGAGATCGTTTGCTCTAGGTCTGGCCTGTGCGTGTGTCTGTTATTGTTATTTACTGTATTGTCACCCCCAGTCCCACCTATTGGAGGGAGGGAGGGAGGGAAGGCTTCAATGGCCCGGGGGTGGGGTGGGGAGAGGGTGATTTAAAAGGTCCCGGGCAGATGGGTTAATTATGTATTTTTAAATAAAAATTAAGATAAAAAAGATCCTCCCTCCCTGCCCAAGACCCTTCCATATCATTGTCTAGAGCTAGTATCTGGGTGCCTCCCAAATCCACAGCATATTTTAGTGACAACCATACAACACAACTCGCATAACTACACATGCATTAATTATACACATATTTAGATAGAGAAATGACTTTCAGCAAGATCATAGCTTAGCTCCTGATACCTTACAAGACATGCTTTATATGTAAGATCACAATGATATAAAAATGAGGAATAGGGGGGTTACAGGATGCTCCCCCAAGGTATAGAATGTCACACCAGGATATGGGGGATGATGGCTTCCTGGTCCTACAGAAGCTGCCCAGAACCCAGAGAGTCAGGGGGCATGTTTCCCGGTGACACTGACTCTGGTGGGATTCACTCTGGTAAGAGATTAATTCAGGGAGTAGTTTGTAAACTGTGATCTCTTTTTTCCACAGCATGTTTACTGCCTGCTAGCAGAGGGTTAAGCTGTAAGGTCTGTTCCCCTAGTTTGGGCCATGGAATTGTCAGTAGTATGCCACCAGGTTCGCCCTTCCTTCTCCCTCAGGGCTACCTGCTGCTCCTCATCCTGCCAGTGTAAATTTGCCTGCACAATTTGCTACTGGTAGCAGTTATTAACATCTGAGTATTCTCTCCTTTGCTGCCTTGTCACACCTTGCTGCTTTTGACGTTCCCCATTTTATAGTCCAAGGGCAGTAAGTTGTGATGGATGGAGGCATTCCCACCTAGGGTGACCAGAAGTCCTGATTTTATAGGGACAGTCCCAATTTTTGGGTCTTTTTCTTATATAGGCTCCTTTACCCCCCACCTCCTATTTACTCCCCACCTCCATCCCAATTTTTCACACTTGCTATCTGGTCACCCTATTCCCACCACAATTTGGTATCTGTCACTTTCCCCGCTTTCTGGTCCAGGGGTAACAAACTGTGATGGGTGAGATTCATCTATCATAGTTTTACCACCTCTGCCTTTCTCCATCCTTTGGTCCAGGGCTGGTAAATTTTGATGTATGAGGACACTTCCAGCGCAGTTTGCTACCTCTTACCTTTCCCCATCCTCTGCCTTTCCCTATATACTAGTCTAGGGGTAGAAAGTTGTGACAGATATGGGGTATTGTATCCTATAGGGCTAGCCTGCTTACTTGTCTATATACATATTATCTTATAGGTTTCTAATGGGTTTGACTATTTGCTTTACTATAATAGGTTATAATAGGTTTATAGATTTATATTATTTTTGGATATAACACAAGGGACCTACAGACAACATCCTCTATGATGAGCTAACGCAAAGTTAGCATACATATGTTTCATAAACTCATAGAACTGGAAGGGACCTCAAGAGGTCATCTAGTCCTGTCCTCTGCACTCAAGGCAGGACTATGTATTATCTAGCCCATGCCTGACAGGTGTTTGTCCAACCTGCTCTTAAAAATCCCCAATTGTGGAGATTCCACAACCTCCCTAGGCAATTTATTCCAGTGCTTAACCACCCAGACAGTTAGGAAGTTTTTCCTAATGTCCAGCCTAAACCATCCTTGCTGCAATTTAAGCCCATTGCTTCTTGCTTCTCCCTCCTCCTTTTTAGACTCATAGACTTTAAGGTCAGAAGGGACCATTATGATCATCTAGTCTGACCTCCTGCACAATTCAGGCCATAGAATCTCATCCACCGACTCCTGTAACAAACCCCTAACCTATGTCTGAGTTATTGAAGTCCTCAAATTGTGGTTTGAAGACCTCAAGCTGCAGAGAATCCTCCAGCAAGTGACCCATGCTGCAGAGGAAGGCAAAAAACTTCCAGGGCCTCTGCCAACCTGCCCTGGAGGAAAATTCCTTCCTGACCCCAAATATGGCGATCAGTTAAACCCTGAGCATGTGGGCAAGACTCACCAGCCAGTACCCAGGAAAGAATTCTCTGTAGTAACTAGATCCCAACCCATCTAACGTCCCATCACAGACCACTGGACATACTTACCTGCTGATAATCAAAGATCAGTTGCCAAATTAATTGCCAGAATTAGGCTATCCCATCATACCATGCCCTCCATAAACTTATCAAGCTTAGTCTTAAAGCCAGATATGTCTTTTGCCCCCACTACTCCCCTTGGAAGGTGTCATAAACAGATAGCTAAGGGTTAATGTCTCTTTCACCTGGAGCTCCTGACCAGAGGACCAATCAGGAAACCGGATTTTTTCAACTTTGGGTGGAGGGAATTGTGTGTCGGGGGTCTTTGTTTTCTGGCTGCCTGCTTTCTCTGAGCTTTGGAGAAGTAGTTCTGTTTTCTAATCTTTTGTTTCTAAGTGTAAGGACCAAGAGATCAGATAGTAAGTTATATGGTTTCTTTTCTTTGGTATTTGCATGAATATAAGTGCTGGAGTGCTTTGATTTGTATTCTTTTTGACTAAGGCTGTTTATTCAATATTCTTTTAAGAAATTGCCCTGTATTGTGTCATCTTAATACAGAGAGACCATATGTATTTTTCTTTTCTCTGCTAAGGGCTTTTTAGCAGAGAGAAACAGTTTGGTTTTAAAAGGGAACCAGAGAGAATTTTTTTTTCTGCATGCCCTCCATAAACTTATCAAGCTTAGTCTTAAAGCCAGATATGTCTTTTGCCCCCACTACTCCCCTTGGAAGGCTGTTCCAGAATTTCACTCCTCTAATGGTTAGAAACCTTCATCTAATTTCAAGTCTAAACTTCCTAGTGCCCAGTTTACATCTTCTCAAAGAAGGAGATCAGGCTGGTTTGGCATGATCTACTTTTTGTAAAATCATGTTGTATTTTGTCTCCGTTACCATTGACCTCAATGTCCTTAACTACTTTCTCCTTCAAAATTTTTTCCAAGACCTTGCATACTCCAGATGTCAAACTAACAGGCCTGTAGTTACTCGGATCACGTTTTTTCCCCTTTCTAACAACCTTTTGTGTACTTGAAAACTGTTATCATGTCCCTTCTCAGTCTTCTCTTCTCCAGACTAAACAAACCCATTTTTTTTCAATCTTCCCTCATAGGTCATCTTTTCTAGACCTTTAATCATTTTTGTTGCTCTTCTCTGGACTTTCTCCAATTTGTCCACATCTTTCCTGAAATATGACGCCCAGAACTGGACACAATACTCCAGCTGAAAATTACATATTCCAGGATTTAGTTTTATTCCTGTATAGACCCGGTCATCTCCAGTATCTTGTGCTCAGGGCCATTGTTGTTTTGACTATTCCTTGATGTCTGCCCCATGGACTGTCATGATACTGTTCAAAGAGTTGTAGGGCTTGTTTCATGGTGTGCACGACTACAACTTTCTTCCTTTGGCAGAAAGGAAAAGTGTCCCCTCTGATAATCAGAGAAAATGGAGATGTGATGATGACATCAACTGTTGCCCTTAAGCAACATTTTTGAAGTCATAGATTCATTATAAAGCATATACATTTAAAAGCTATCTGAATATAGAATGGGTCATCCTGCCTTTGGTAAGGGGGGTGGGGGGGAATTTCAATATCTGACAATAAATAACGTTAAAAAAATTTAAACTAGAAGTCATTGCTCAATGAACATATATGGACTGTTGTTGTTTGTAGGATAGACTGGATAACGTACTTGAGAAATAAAGAAAAATTTGAGGCTTTTTGGATAATATTTGTATTTCATACTTTTTTGTCATGTAACTGACAAATATGCTGTTACAGTGCCTGCATATGTAGCAAAGGAGATTTTCTGGGAAATGTGAAGAAAACTAATGATCCTAATCCCGGTCCCAGTGAAGGTAAATTTAACACTTTAAATAATCCCAGTGTTAGGGGATTAAGACCATCATGTATATGCTGAAAATTCCATTGTTTGCTGCAAATTGACACAGAATAAGTCTGCCTGTTTTATTCATTCCTTCAGGATATGTGTTACTCCTCTTATATGCCAATATCTGTGCAATTTTTCCCTCAAAAGATTTCACTGAGTATTGTTCACAGAAGAAAACTTCACACACTTAACTTCCACAAAATTGCAAACATCAAATATTTATGCATATAATAAGCAGTGTTTATATTGTAGGTATGACATGAAAATTGCAGACATATAAGCAGGGAAAGCCAAACTCAACAAACTCCACAATGCAGCATCATTCATAGGCCAGTCACAAGGGCTATATAAATACATGGGAGCTTTGTGTGTAAGTCCAAAGTCAGAGGTGAAAGTAAGCCGGTGTGCCTCGGTACGGAGTACTGGCAAGAGCTGTTTGCCATACCAGGGCGGCCCAGCTTCCCCAGGGGGCAATTTAAAGGGCCTGGGGCTCCCAGCAGTGTCCTTGGGGTTAGGCTGCAGGATTCTGGGGGCTATTTAAAAAGTCCAGGGCTCCCGCTGCTTCTACTGTGCCAGCCCTTTAAATAGCCATCAGAGCCCCACCGCCACTACTTCAGGGCTCTGGTGGCTATTTACAGGGCTGGGGCAGTAGAAGCAGGGGAGCTGCAGGCCCTTTAAATATCTGCCAGAGCCCAGGGTAGTGGGGGGCTCCAGGGGCTATTTAAAGGGTCCGGGGCTCCAGCTGCCTTTGCCATCCTGGTCCTTTAAATAGCTGCTGAAGCTCCACTGCTTCCCCAGGGCTTCCATGGCTATTTACAGTGCTGGGGCAGTAGAAGGGGAGCCCCGGGCCCTTTAAATAGTCCCTGGAGCCCCGGGTTGCTGCTGCTATCCTGGGGGTGGAGGGGGCACTTACCTTACAGGATGGGCTGGGGCCGACTCTCTCAGCTATGCCCCTTCTGCCCTAGGCCCTGCCCCTTCTGGGGGCCAGAGCTGGCCCCAGTGTATTGGTAAGTCACTGGACTTACTTTAATCCCTGTTCAAAGTATTTCTGGTACAAAATGTGCCAGCATTTGATCCATGGAAATCACATTTCATTTGAAACAATGAGATCACCTGTAACATTTTAACAAAATGAAATCGTAGTAACTCAGGATAGAAAATATTTTAACAGCACAAGAATGTGAATTTAAAAAAAGCACAAGCAGGGGTGTTTGCAGACACTGTTTAATGCATTCAGAAAACAACAGAACATATACATGGAAACCCTCTTCTTACCTGCCATACTAATTTTTATTACAGGGAGTTCTTTTCCTAGTAAAGGTTTGGGTTTTTTTTTTTATTTTGAAAAATGAGTTTTCTGAAATGCTGAAGAATCAGAAATAAATAAACCCATATAACACACATATTTATGTATCATGATGATAACAGGCATGAAAAACATTTAAAAAGTAAAAGGATGCATTGTAGAAAACATCTGTTAATCCTAAAGCAATACTAAATATGGGGGTTCCAGGTACTACTTTGAGGATCAGAGTGTCACAGCCTTATGTTCATGATGTTTATTACTCAAGAAATCATAAGTGGAAGTAGAGCAAGAATTGACAGGGATTTGAAGGGGATTACAATGCAAACAGTCTCTTCTGTGAGCAAGAGTCAGGCTAGCTGTAACCCTAATAACACAAGATTTGTAGAAGCAAGGATTGTGTGAGGCAAGTGGGAAAGAACTGTGTGAGAAGTTGCTACAACCTTGTGTAGATAAATATGGAATGTAGACTAGAGTCTCAATAGATGTGAAAAATATCAGGACGACCTATGTATAAACAAAATGCAGCTGTTGCTCATTATTGTGTGTAACAAAAGGTATAAATCCTTGCTGTAATTGTTTACCTGTAGAGAGACTTGCCTAGGAGGAGGAAACCCTGTGTCCTAGTGCACTCTCTCCCTCCACGCAATTGCTAGAGATAATAAAGTATCTGATTTGCTGCACCCAACCAGAGAGTGAGAACTATGTTTTTCTCTGACAACATCTATTAATCCTGAAACAATACTAAAAATGGTGGTTCCAGGTACTTTGAGGATCAGAGTGTCACAGCCTTATGTTCATGATGTTTATTACTCAAGAAATCATAAGTGACACTTCAGTTGTATGACAAGATGCTTAGGCAACATCCTCACAGTACCTATTAGATAACACTTGATACCAACACATTTCCGGAGTAGAGAGGACCAAGCCTACATCTTTTCAGGACTATTTAAAAAGCATTTTCTGAGTTGAATTACATGGCTATTGCATGAAAAACTCTTAATGAAAGTCTGAGCATTTCAAAAGAAATCTTTATTAGTCCTTTTTGCACTGTATAGTAGGTCATACAGTCTATTAGTAAAGAAACATTGAATGCACACAAAACATTGAGGGAAGGACGAGAGTAGTGCAATGCATTATAAATAGTATTTGAAATGCTTATGAATTCCTTTGGAAAGCAAGCTCGTAGGCAGAAAAGCTACCATTGTGCTTTACACAGACTTCCACTTTTGTAACTGTTACATATATCGAGCAACAAGGTATCACCACAAAAAATGTACACTCAGAACCGTGGCGCTCACGTCAGATCATTGCGCTCTGATTTTATTTTTGAGACATTTTCTTGAGCTTTTCCCCTCTCTGTTAAAACTTGTGTCTTGTCTTCATTGTGCTGTCACTTCACAGCTGATCAATCACCCTTCTTACAGCAAGGTGATAAAAAATCACCTTGATAAAAAAAAAAGTTTTTTAGCAGTGAGGAAAAAGCCTATGTCTGCATAATGTAGGCATAACACATACTGTACACACCTGGATTCTTCAGTGCAGTGGTTGATAATATCAGAGCCTTGCTCCTTCTTAGTATCCTGAGTTGAAGTATTTGTCTTCCCAGCGTTCAGGTTACTTCCAGCATAGGTGGGTGAAGATTCTGAGGCAAATGCATGTTGCCTTTATTTTATAGCTTGAGTCCATGTGCCTGGAAAACCCTTGCCCAGACAGGTGGTGATGGACTTTGCAGAGTGAAATTGTTCAGAAATACCCCTGGTATGGTTTGTCACTGAATTGGAAATCCACTGATTACAACTCTCATTGATGAGTAAAGGCTGGTGATGATCATTCAGTGCCCACCTGGCTGTACATTCCCTCTTCTGTTGTTACTGGAGAGCAACTCCCAAACTTACAACATATTTAAGTAACAACCATACAGCAAAAATTCACTACTTGATAGGCAATAACAATATACATACTCTTGACGGAACAATGGGTTTCAGCAGATCCTGACCTTTCATATGATATGTGACATGATATTCTTTGTATGAAATATATCATAATTATACAACAGTGGTGAATGGGAGAGGGAGGGTACTGCTTTAAGGTCCAGAGTGCCACAACAGGGTTGAGATACTTCTGAGTAAGAGGTAGCAATCTGTTGAAAGTTTCCACTGTGAAATCTGTATTTTCTTCTCCACTGTCAGTGCAGCTGTCATTTTGGCAAGTTTGGCACACAGATCAAGGAATGTGGTCTTGTGCAGCCAATGCTCATTATCCCAAACCTGTGAATGCCACCAAGTTTGAACTGGTTGTTGCTATGTCCCACAGCAATCTGTTCTGCATAGAATCATGTCCCCCACTTCTATGCTTGCGATTCTGCAAATACTACAGGATCGTGTACTTTGGGCTTGCAATGCTTATGACAATAGTGCAGAGTCATGCAGGCTCCATGCTTCTGTGTGAGGTGGCAGACAGTAAAGAGGGCCAGGCAGGTTTGTGGCTTAGAAAAAAAGGTCTAAGTAAACTTATGTATAAGTTTTCATATGGGAGACATATAAAATTAGGGGATGGTTATCAATGTACTATGGGAAGTTGATCCCATGATCACAGTCACCCCTATGTGGCCTGTTTGGGAGCCAACTTACAATGCCAAACCAAAGCTTCTCAAAATACAGTGCGGTGGACAGTGATGAGTTGCACAGTGAGATATCTATTCATGGTGCACCTCACTCTGAATCTGTACAAGTGCTTCTGGTGAGTACCCTGACTGCTGAGGCAAGGAGTCCAGTAGGCATGTGCACAAGTGACATAACAACCGTAGTGAGCCTATGCTGACATAACTTGAGTTAACATAGGCTTGTAGTGTAGATATGGCCTTAGGTCTATGAAATGTTTGAGAGGTAACAGGAAAAATATGAGGGCAGACTAAGATTCATTCAGGTGTTTACGATACAGCTTTTGTGGAACTGGCCTTACTGCACCCAAAGGCTCAGGAACAAAGAGGTGCATAAGAACAAAATATCATGTATTTATTAAAATGTCGACTTCAGGGTGTATAATTCATGATTTTAGAATTCCTGTGGTTGTCAAGGTTTCTCAGGGTTGTAGATGTGTGTTCATTATGTTTTGAAGGCCAAAACTATAAATGGGTTCAACAAAGAATTACATCAGTCCCTCAGGATCAGCTATTAGCCAAGATAAACAGGGATGCAGCCCCAAACTGTCCTCTGACTGTCAGACACTGGGAGTGGACAATGGGATGTTCACTCAGTGAAGGCCTGTTCTGTTCATTCCCTTAGAAGCACCTGGCACTGGCTGCTGTCACAAGACAGGATACCGGACTAGGCAGACTACGTCCACTACAGCAGTTCTAATGTTCAGCAAAAAATACAATAGATTTTTGCCTTTGAGAAAGATGTTATAGGAGATAGTATCCTGCCTTTATTGAGTATCTGAGAATCAAGTTGTACACAACTGCACGTGGAAAAACACTAAGGGCTGGATCAAGAGGCAAAATAACAGATGCAAAATGCAGTCACCATTGGCGAATTGAATGAAAACAAAGTTTTGAGATCAGGCCAGAATTTCAGTCAGACTGGAAGTCAGATGATCCAACAGAATAAACTTCTGCTCTAAACATAAGAACAAAAAGTTAGAATTAAAAATTCAGGGAATCCCAGCAACAGATAAGACAAACTGTTGAACTGCTCTAAGACTCTGTGCCATCAGATACCCAGATAAGGGAGTCTTTGTTTCTTGTGTGTGGGGGGTGTATCTGTGAAATGTTTCACTGAATTAAGTCTCCTGCAGCACCTCAGGGCTTGTCTACATCAGAAAGTTGCAGCGCTGGTGAGGGAGTTACAGCGCTGCAACTTTGAAGGTGTACACATCTGCAGGGCACCACCAGCGCTGCAACTCCCTGTTTGCAGCGCTGGCCGTACTCCCGTTTTGTCTCGGGTGTAGAGGATCCAGCGCTGGTGATCCAGCGCTGGTAATCCAATGTAGACAGTTACCAGCGCTTTTCTTGACCTCCGTGGAAGGAGGAAGCCTCTGGTAATCAAGCTGGTTTCCTTTCCCGGTTTGCTCTCTCGGTCCCGGAGCCAGCCAGCAAACCGCAGGGAAGGAGACCTGCTTGCTCGGGGTTCCGGGACCGAGAGAGCAAACCGGGAACGCCGCGGTTTGCTCTCTCGGTCCCGGAGTCACCCAGCAAACCGCAGGGAAGGAGACCTGCTTGCTCGGGGTTCCGGGACCGAGAGAGCAAACCGGGAAAGGAAACCAGCTTCGCCGCGGTTTGCTCTCTCGGTCCCGGAACCCCGAGCAAGCAGGTCTCCTTCCCTGCGGTTTGCTGGCTGGCTCCGGGACCGAGAGAGCAAACCGCGGCGTTCCCGGTTTGCTCTCTCGGTCCCGGAACCCCGAGCAAGCAGGTCTCCTTCCCTGCGGTTTGCTGGCTGGCTCCGGGACCGAGAGAGCAAACCGCGGCGTTCCCGGTTTGCTCTCTCGGTCCCGGAACCCCGAGCAAGCAGGTCTCCTTCCCTGCGGTTTGCTGGCTGGCTCCGGGACCGAGAGAGCAAACCGCGGCGTTCCCGGTTTGCTCTCTCGGTCCCGGAACCCCGAGCAAGCAGGTCTCCTTCCCTGCGGTTTGCTGGCTGGCTCCGGGACCGAGAGAGCAAACCGCGGCGAAGCTGGTTTCCTTTCCCGGTTTGCTCTCTCGTCCCGGAACCCCCCTTGAAGCCGCCCAACAGCGCTGCAGTGTGGCCACATCTAACACCACTTGCAGCGCTGGTTGCTGTAAGTGTGGCCACTCTGCAGCGCTGGCCCTATACAGCTGTACTAATACAGCTGTAACAACCAGCGCTGCAAAATTTTAGATGTAGACATGGCCTCAGTAGGTTACATCAGACAAAGGGGAGTGGCAGTGATTACGCATTCGGATGCCTGTGCCTTTCACTAAGTGATTGGGCAACAAAATGGCAAATGAAATTCAATGTGGATAACTGTAAAGTACTGCACATTGGGAAAAATAACCCCAACTATACATACAATATGATGGGGGCTAAATTAGCTACAACTAATCAAGAAAAAGATCTTGGAGTCATCGTGGATAGTTCTCTGAAGATGTCCATGCAGTGTGCAGCATGGTCAAAAAAGCAAACAGGATGTTATGAATCATTAAAAAAGAGATAGTGAATAAGAAGGGGAATATCTTATTACCCTTATATAAATCCATGGTACGTCCACATCTTGAATACTGCATACAGATGTGGTCTCCTCATCTCAAAAAAGACATACTGGCACTAGAAAAGGTTCAGAAAAGGACAACTAAAATGATTAGGGATTTGGAACGGATCCCATATGAGGGGAGATTAAAGAGACTAGGACTCTTCAGCTTGGAAAAGAGAAGACTAAGGGGGGAATATGCTAGAGGTATATAAAATCATGAGTGGTGTGGAGAAACTGAATAAAGAAAAGTTATTTACTTGTTCCCGTAATATAAGAACTAGGGGTCACCAAATGAAATTAATGAGCATCAGGTTTAAAACAAATAAAAGGAAATTCTTCTTCACACAGCACACAGTCAACTTGTGGAACTCCTTGCCTGAGGAGGTTGTGAAGGCTAGGAGTATAACAGAGTTTAAAACAGAACTGGAGAAATTCATGGTGGCTAAGTCCATTAATGGCTATTAGCCAGGATGGGTAAGGAATGGTGTCCCTAGCCTCTGTTTGTCAGAGGGTGGAGATGGATGGCAGGAGAGAGATCACTTGATCATTACCTGTTAGGTTCACTCCCTCTGGGGCACCTCACATTGGACGCTGTTGGCAGACAGTATATTTGGCTGGATGGACCTTTGGTCTGACCCAGTGTGGCCATTCTCATGTTCTTATGTTCTTTAAGAACCCAGCCCTGGGAAGCCCATGCTGAGAGGTACTGTCTGTGACAGAAGAAATAAAAAAAGCCCCTCTGCCCCCCCTCCCATTTTTGCAAACACTGGTGTCTCAGTCTACCGGGGTAACTGTTACCCTCTGCCCCTGCCTGTGCCAGGGTTTTGCCCTCTGCTACCCTCCTACAGCATCTCAGCCCGAGCTTAATCCCGGCTCCTACCCCCTCATTCATCCCTGATTTTGCCTTCAGTCTCTTCCTCCCGTCTCTGAGCGAGAACCAGACCCTTCTGCGCCCATCAGCTAAAGTCCCCCACTCCCGAGGGCACAGAACCGAGACCCGGCCAGGATCCAGTTCTCTCTGCTGCCCCTTAACCAGAGAATCCTGCAAAGCGACCCACGTGCGGAGTCTGTGCCACAGAGAAACGGGTCCCGCAGCAGGAAGTGAATCGCGTTCACTGCCGTGCTAAGTCTTCTGCCTGCCGTCCGCTCTCTCCATGGCGTCCCTTGCAAAAGCCCCCAGTTGCTGGGGCTCCAGCGCCCTGGTTGCACAAGGGAGAGGTTGATATCGAGGGAGTAACATACCTGCTGTTTCCCAGCAAGACAGTCTCCTAGTTCAGAGACCCCCAACCTGCCCAGGGCACCCTGACCGGGAGGATAGACCTTCCCCTCCCCAAAGAGCTGGGGGGGACCCCCCATTTCAGGGGGCGCAGCGTAGAGCAAAGGTAAGCGAAACTTTGCCATCACCTTTCAGGTGGAATGAGGTGTCCTGGATAAACTTGAGTGGGGAGGTTTATGCAGACCCCTGTGACTGAATTCTCTGCAGTCTCTGGTTAAACTGCACTGTGGTTAGGGATCTAACTTGGAATTTGGGAGAGGGATGTTCAGTTCCGTGCTCTGCTTCAGACGGGGTGAGATGTTGGGAAAAATCACCTAAGCCCCGAGCTACAAATGTATTTAGGCTCCTATTTTCCACTGATTTCAGTGGATGCCGAAATATCTCTGTGGACCCGGGCTGGAGGGTACAATTTTTCGAAGGTGCCTAAGTCCTATTTTTAAAAATGCTGTAGGGCCCCGCTCTGCTCTTGGAAAGAGGTTCCTAAATCCAGACTGTAGGGAGGCATCTCCCACATAGGATCCTCAGCTGCAAACCCTTTCTTGGCCTTGGGTGATTATGCCATTTTAGCAAGGAAGAGAAAGCATTAAGCCCAGCATTTAGCCCAGTGGTCAGAGTGCTCACCTGGCATACAGAGGAGCCCTCATTCAAGTCCCTTCTCCACCTAATGTATCCTTATTGGAAGCATTACAATTAAAGGAATAAATACAGAGTTTATGCCTTTTCCTCATTTTAGAGAAAAAATATGATTTCTGTACATTTAGTGCAATTCTAAATCAAGTCTAAGAAACAGGTGTTCAGAGTCCTAACCTGCATTCTTAGAGAGAATGAATTTTAATGCAATCAGTCCATTTCTAAATAGTCATTAAATAATTTACAAAATCTCAGGGCAGGTTTACACTTAAAACACTGCATTGGCACAGCTGCACTGATGCAGCACTTTAATGTAGAGAGGCTCTAGGCTGATGGATGAGAGTGCTCCTGTCCACATAGTTAATTCACTTCAGGGAGATGCAATAGCTATATCCATTTATCTATCTATATTAAAGGTCTTAAGAACATGACCTATGAAGGAAGGCTGAAAGAATTGGGTTTGTTTAGTTTGGAAAAGAGAAGACTGAGAGGGGACATGATAGTAATTTTCAGGTATCTAAAAGGGTGTCATCAGGAGGAGGGAGAAAACTTGTTCACCTTAGCTTCTAATGATAGAACAAGAAGCAATGGGCTTAAACTGCAGCAAGGGAGATTTAGGTTGGACATTAGGAAAAAGTTCCTAACTGTCAGGGTGGTTAAACACTGGAATAAATTGCCTAGGGAGGCTGTGGAATCTCCATCTCTGGAGATATTTAAGAGTAGGTTAGATAAAATGTCTATCCGGGATGGTCTAGACAGTATTTGGTCCTGCCATGAGGGCAGAGGACTGGACTCGATGACCTCTCGAGGTTCCTTCCAGTCCTAGAGTCTATGAATCTATGGGAGATGCTCTCTACTCTCTGTCTACTCTAGGGGCTAGGTTTGTATAACTGTGGTCCCTCAGGGTGTGTGGATTTTTCAGATCCCCGAGTGACGCAGTTATATGATGCCAGTCTGTATTATAGATCAGACCTTAGTAGCAGCAGAATAAAGTAGTGTTAATACATATATAAAGCATGCATTCTTAGAGAAAAATATTTTCTCACTAATAATACTCAAAATATAAAAATCTCAGATTATGGTGGGTTTCCTACCCTTTTAATCTGCAGCAATTTCCCCCTTGTTTTGGAAAGTGTTGCTCTGAGATACTATCCCCGCTAATCAACTTTCCCCCTCCCTTTACATACATTAAAATTGACTCGTTTGCTCCATATGTAGTAAACATCATAGCTCGGAGCTTCCCCCCATACAGTCTCTCATGCTCAGTGGTCTGGGCTCAGGGGGCCTAAATATCACCTGAAGCTTCAGGAGAAGGACGATGGTCCACAGCTCCGTTCCTCAGGCACATAAGAACAATCAGACTGGTTCAGACCAAAGGTCCATCTAGCCCAGTATCCTGTCTTCCAACAGTAGCCAATGGCAGGTGCCCCAGAGGGAATGAATAGAACAGGCAATCAAGTGATCCATTTCCTGTTGTCTATTCCCAGCTTCTGGCAAACAGAAGCTAGGGACACCATCCGTACCCATTTTAACTAATAGCCATTGATAGACCTATCCTCCATGAATTTATCTAGTTCTTTTTTGAACCCTGTTATAGTCTTGGCCTTCACAACATCCTCTGGCAAGGAGTTCCACAGGTTGACTATGTGTTGTGTGAAAAAATACTTCCTTTTGTTTGTTTTAAACCTGCTGCCTATTAATTTCATTTGGCGATCCCTACTTTTTATGTTATGAGATGGAGTAAATAACACTTCTTTATTATCTTTCTCCACTCCAGTCATGATTTTATAGACCTCTATCATATCCCTTAGTCATCTCTTTTCCAAGCTGAAAAATCCCACTCTTATTAATCTCTCCTCATATGGCAGCTGTTCCATACCCCTAATAATTTTTGTTTCCCATTTCTGAACCTTTTCAAATTCCAAGATATCGTTTTTGAGATGGGGTGACCATATCGGCACGCAGTATTCAAGATGTGGCTGTACCGTCGATTTATATAGAGGCAATATGATATTTTCTGTCTTATTAGCTATTGCTTTCTTACTAATTCCCAACATTCTGTTCACTTTTTTGACTCCTACTGCACATTGAGTGGATGTTTTCAGAGAACTATCCACAGTGACTCCAAGATCTCTTTCTTCAGTGGTAACAGCTAATTTAGACCCCATCATTGTATATGTATAGTTGGGATCATGTTTTCCAATGTGCATTACTTTGCATTTATAACAGTGGAGCCATGGATAGGTCGGGTAGAGCACATCAGGTCTGGAGATGGCACTTTCTCAGGAGCCGTTCCCAGGCTGTGGGACAAATCTGAGTGGATGGATGTTACAACCTGGTGCACGAGGTTGCAACATCACTCAGATGTGTTGTGTGTGCTAAAAGTTGTGGTTTCTGCAACAAAGTCGCAGCCTGCGATTTTCTTACCATCTTAACTATTATTTATTTAACATCTCCTTGGATTCTGAATAGTGATCTGAATTCCCCTTTAGTCACCTCTTTTCTCCCTAGTTATTGAATAATGGTATAAAATCTCCTCACTTTTTTCTCCAGTTATCGACTATTAATATCAAATCTCCTTAGATTTTGCCGTTTTCAATCTGATTGTCAAAGTCTGATTAAACAAAAATCTCATAACTTGCCCCTCTCCTACTAATTTTCAAATGTCTACATAACATCCTCTCAGATTCACCCACCTCCACTCCATACATACACCTTTTGAACTACAGGAATTTGTCTGTATTTTGGAAAGAAACTGTTACTGACAAAGACATACTGACACGTATGTTTTTAGGATTTTACTGCTTTAAAATGGGCTCAGGTTTAAAATCATGGAACATATTTTGTGAGAAATAGTCCACAAATTCACTGGATCTTGCTTGTTCTCTTTCCCCTGAGCAGGATTTCCAAGCCTGACATGGTTTCCTGGTTTGGAATGGGGTGAAAACCCTTGGGTCGAAAAGGGACTTTGGCAGCTTTGGTCAACACCGCCGACCACTGTTAAAAGTCCGGTTGGAGGGCGGGCAGGCTCCTTGCCCAGCTCCACATGGCTCCCGGGAAGTGGCAGGCATGTCCAGCTCCCAGGTGGAGGAGTGGTCAGGGGGCTCCGCGTGCTGCCTCCATCTCTTGTTAGCTCCCATTGGCCAGGGTTACGTAGCAGGACTCACGAGCACTCAGCTGGAGGCATCTATTGAGGGGTCGTGGTGCACACCTCTCCTGCTGCTGCCCTATTCTCTTGTGCATGCTCCTGTGGCTGGGCTCAAGCTGCAGCACGTGCTCCTGCGAAGACCCCCCACTATCTATCTCCCCATCGCTGGCACCAGGCGTTCAAGTTATCCCTGTATCTGAGCGCTGCCAGGGGCTCTGGGAATGGGGCTGCTAGAGGGCAGAAGGACAAGACTGTCCCTTCTGGGGCCCTGTGGCCTGCAGGGATTCCTGTGCCACTTCCCCCATGGGGCTCCGCATCCTGTTGGCACCGTGTGCCTCAGCCTCCTCCCAGCTCACCAGTGGGCCCTTTTGGCTTCGGACACCGGGCTCCTGCCAATCCCAGGCCTGGTACAGTGGTCTGGCCCTGCCTGGGGCTAGGACCTACAGTGATTCTACGGGCTGCCCCTTGCCACCCCCACCATGTTTGTTAACCCCTCTCACTCACCCTCCGTGGTGGGCCGGGGAGCAAGCTAGAGGTTGGAGATGAGAATTAAGTAAGTGTCAAACCTGTTTGTTAAAGCTGTAAAACTTCCAAAATGAACTACAGTACACAAGCTATTAATGAAGATCCTGTAGTTGCTGGAATGAAAAGCAAGTTCACTAGTTCCCAGATATTCCCTCCTTAACTATTAAGGGCTCTGTTTTCTCTAGTCACCCTGTATCTGAGATTCTTAACCGAGATTTCCCTTTAGTGTCCAGACCATATAATTAAAGAAACACATCCAAACTTTAAATCCAATCAAGGATTTGGAAATCTCCCACCATTGCTGAAATTGCTCCATGTATTTACAAGTGATATTACAAAGTAAAAATCATAGCCAGATGATAAAAGTACACTAATGTAGCATTCATGTGCTTTGTCACCCATCACAGTAGTAGCTCAGACAAAGAAACATAGTTACAGAGTGGAGAAGTCCAGCTCAAAGAACAGAATTATTCAGGCTGAATCATTCAGGATTTGGGTTTCTACTTCTAAATTTGAGACAGCAAATGTAAGTAAAATTAATGTTCAAAAAACTGTTTTTAGTACTAAAAGAGACTTTAATGTACAATTATGCATGATTAAGAAAATATACATCTTTAATAGCAACCCGGCTGAAGTACATATTGTGACAGAACTAGGATTTATATGAACTTGCAATATGTCAAGAATTTCTAATTTCTTTGTGTTCTGCTTTTCTGATTTGAAAAACCATTACAATCTACTTCAGAAGTTGTTGTTGCATCCATACTAGAGTCCCAGTCTTTCACACACAAAGAACGCAACTGTACTATTTGTATATTATGAAAAATATTGTCTTATAAGCTCACAAACTTTTTTTTTTGAGAAGTCATTAGCAATTGATATTTATGAGCTGCTTCTCCTCTCATTTCCACTGGTATAAATCCGGAGTTGCTCCATCAAAACCAATGGAGCAGATCCTCAACTGATGTAAATCAGTGGAGCTCTGCTTTTCGGTGTTTTTGTTTTGAGGTATGCTAATGTACAGTAGCTGAGGATCTGGCCGAGCAGCATTATAACAATGTAATACCATTGTGAGAGGAGAATCAAGCCCTTGAATACAGTCAGCATTGACACTTAAAAACTCTTCCCCCTTTTTAAGCTATCAAATACTATGAGGTGGCATATGATTGCTTAGCACAAGTATACTTGGAGAATATCGTAGGAGATATATAAAAGGATCAAGACTTCATTTAGATTAGGTGACTAAAGATGAAGTTAGCCATTTTGAAAATTCCACCAGGTCAAGGGTATGAATCCAGCTGAGGTTGCAGGCCAGTAAATAGTCCCGTTCGGTTCCATAAGAATATTGAGGTGAACAAGAGTTTGCAGCATCAGGTCCTAGGTTCAGTCCCATGTTTTTGTTAAACTGGCACTCCCAGCAAAGAGAAAGAAGTGTGAATCAAGAACAAGAAGATCTCTCATGGCTGGGAGGCTCCACTGCACAGTTGAGGCACATTGGTTAGGGCAACATGGAGAAGCTTGCACTACCATTGCTTTCCCTGTCTGTTTGTTAGATCCACCTTTTGTCTAATATAGAGACTGTAAGATATTTGGGGTAGGGACTGTATGTTATAGATGTGTACATTGCTTAGCACAGTTGTCTGGTGTAAGTGCTACTGTAATACAAATAAATAACGTTTACAACATTACTTCAATATGTTGAGCACTTAAGGTGGAACCATATAGCACTTTTTATAAAAGTTATAACCTAGAAGGTATATCATTGGATTTAATCTAATTCTCTGTTCTCTATACAGCTAGGTTTTTTGCACTGGAATGGGTATACAGTGAGATTTGTGACTGATCCCCATGTAATAAAAGTGCAATTACTCCAATATTTCAGATCAGAGAATAGTATCCTTTTATTTTTTCCGATATAAATTACTTTGTGGTAAAAAACAATGAGTAGCAGCTTTGTATCAACTGAGTTATGGAACTGATGACCTGCACCAGTGGTTAATCTTGCTTCTTGATTCATCTGAGCCCTAAAGCACCTAAGCTGTATTTTGCACTAAGGTAGATGTTTAATAGTAATGATAATTAGCTAGCAGAATGCAGTTTGATGTTCTGAAATCTACCCAGGGCCATTTATAACCAAATTTACAGGTACTATTGTTTTCCTTTATCTGTATGTATAGAAGTCCTTTAAAATATGGCTTTTTTTATAAAAATGGGACTTTTTTTAGGTACTTTGATATTACGTGCATTTTCTCCAGTTAGATTGTGTCCTCTTTTGTACAACATTTAGCAATAACCACTATTCTTGTAGAGGGTCCAAATCCTATAAATTAAGTGCTGCCCTCCTGCCAGATAGTGCAAGTAAACCACCATTTTTGGTATGGTCACAAGTCTCAAGGTCACTTGGCACCCATAAAAATAGCACCCAGTTTTAACTGCCCATGACCAATATAGTGATACTTTGAGATGATGTGACAATGTAAACATCAGGACATGATGAGGACCATTGAAAATCCTCATCTTACAACTATATGGCAGACTGATATTTTTAAAACCTGCTCTCTTCTGGGTGGGGTTTTTTTTTGTCTTAAAGATGAAAACAAAATTCCAAATATATTATCTTAATACAGTTAACTTAATAGATCGTCACTTCCTTGTTTTGTTAATCTTGAGAGTAGCTGGTATCAAATGTAAATGACATTGTTATCTTATAGCTTTCACATCATTTTGCCGTGGCTTAATAAAACTGTACTAATCACGAAAACTGTAAGCATGCGGTTTTATGTTTGATGTGCTAGTTGCAGCAGTTTGTGCTGTTCCCAGGGTGGTGCTAATTGAACTGATGCAAATATAGAGATGTCCTCGCAGAATTGGATGTTACCTCTGTTAACTTTAGCTCCACTGAAAACAGAAAACTATAATATAATATAATTAATATGGCCAATTTTAAGATGACGTGTGCAGTCAGAAGTATTGACAGGACACCAAAAGTCTGGTTACCATAATTTTCTATTGTTTCCTGGCATCCTGTAACAAATAAAACCTGACATTCGCATAATATAACTGTCAAAAATATATTTGACTGAATCTTTGAATAACTTTTTCAGTGCACAACCACAGGCAGTGGGGAGCAACTGGCCTTTAAAGAATTAAGAGCCTAGCCAGCAGGCATCAACAGTCAGCCGTGTAGTTAGTGTTGCGACATCCACAGTCGATACTGTTTTATCTATCGCCTAAACTGTGCTGCAGTCACACTAGTGCGAGGTGAAATGGCAGAACCCGAAAAGAAAGAGATTCAAAGTTTGTCTAGTACAATCGATAAATTCTTTGTAAACGCTGATATCTATGAAGAACACATATGCATGGCTGAATTGCTTTTAGCATATCATGGAGTTAAGCACCACCACGGCTACCATTCTCAAGATTGTGGAAATAAGCTGTACCCCTCCATTTTCGCTGATTCCAAGATCGCGTCCAAAATTCACTGTGGAAGGAGAAAAGCGGAGGCTTTGATTGAGAATGTATTAGCACCCCATTCATTGAAGCTGGCTGTGCAAGACATTGGATCAACATCGTTCTCAATAGTGACAGATGCTTCTAATAAAGGGAACACAAAATTATTCCCCGTTGCTGTCCGCTACTTTAATAAAGATAAGGGAAGCTGCACATGTATCATAGACTTTTTGGAGGATGCAGATGAGACATCAGAGGCAATCGCAAACAACTTACAAAGTTGTCTTCAAAATGCCGGTCTGATACATAATAAAATTGTGGCATATGGAGTAGACAACGCATCTGTCAATTTTGGAAAACACAAGTCTGTTTTGGTGCGCCTAAAACAAATGTTAGATTTACCAAACCTTGTGCCAGGGCATTGCAGCACTCACATAGTACACAATACGGTGAAACATGGCTTGAAAATGCTCTCTTATGATGTAGAGAACTTGGTCATCAAGGTTTTCAGTGAATTCTCGTCCTGTGCAAAGAATATTAGTGAACTTAAAGAGTTCCTTGACTTCATGGAGACAGAATATTCAGAAATCTTATGCCATGTATCTACACGTTTTTTGACCCTTTTCACTGCCGTTGACAGGTTACTGAAGAATTGGCCTGCTCTCAAGTCTTACTTTGTGAGCAAAGGAGAGGAAACAGTGAGCTGTGCAATATGGGCCTTTCTTTCTGAGCAGGAGGACACAGTATCCAATGATGATATTACACTTCCAGAACTGTACATCTACTTTGTGCACAGTATTATGAGCCAATTTAACAACACCATAAAGGTTCTTGAAAGTGATTACATTCAGGTAACTGAACTGTATGCTATATTCAAGAAGCTGAGAAGAGAGATTCAGATTCAACAAGAACAAGGCTTCTATGGATACAAGGTGACACAGTTCTTGAAGAAACTGCCGCCTAACAAGCAGAATAAATTTGTTGGAGATGCCCAACAGGTTTACACACGCATGCTACAGTACCTGGAAAAGTGGTTTGATTTCAGCGAAAACTCTTTCTATGTGTTGTGTGCGCCACTCAATCTGGACAGACCTCTTGAACTAGACAAACTGTGTGCTTTGACTACAAACTTGGGCATTAAAGTGGATGGCGGTGAACTATTTACAGAAATGTGTACGCTGAATGATGTGCTACCAACCCTAAAGAGTTTGACAAATTATGCTGAATTGACATTGCGTCAGGAGCAACATCATCGAATCAGTGTCTCTGAGGTATGGGTAGAATTCTTTAAGCACTGGGAAGCCCCAAACTTACTTAAAATTGTGCAGCATGTGCTTGCTATACCACCCAGCAATGCATTTGTGGAATGTATTTTCAGTGTTATGAAGAACTTGTGTACTGATGAAAGGAGTGAGCTCCAAGTGGACCTGGTGAAAGCTGAGCTATTTGTGCACTTCAACTATAAAATGACATGTGCTGAGTTTGCTGGATTTTTGAAGACAGAAGCAGTTAAAGAGCTTGTGGTGGCAGCAAGAAAAGAACAGAAGTATAAATGTAAGTAGTTTCCATTGCCACTCTCATTAAAACTGTTTTTGTTTAATTTTGTTTGTATCTTCTTTACACTTCAGAAGAAGTTAAAAAAGTTTTTAATTTTACAGTAGTGTTTAAAATCTCTCTCTGGTGAGGTGAAGGGTATTTGAATCACACAATCTATCTCCCACATTCAAATGTTGCAGCTCCTGGCCTTCTCCTGGTGCTTGCTTGGGCCTTGCAGTGAAAATGAGCAAGTGTGGCGGAGAGCAAGCAACCAAGGGAGGGGAGATGGAGTGAGCACAGGTGGGGCAAAGGTGTTGGGTTTTCCGTAATTAGAAAGTTGGCAACCCTACTTCTAAAGTCCCCCGCGGTCTGCTTCATGTTAGCCAAGTCAGAGTTCCTAGAACTCTAGACACTTGGCAGTACTCCCTGTCCCCTGACCTCCCTCCTCTGATTGTTCAGATGGGCTAACGTGTCCAGATTCATTCCTTTCTCTCTCTCTCTCCCTTGAGAAAGGGTTTGAGGAGGATTCTGTTCCTGATTTTTCAGTTTCTCCAATGCTATTTTGGTTTGTTTCTCTCCTTTCCCCCTCCAGTGCAGGGAATGACTCATGTTTGGATTCTCTCTCTGTCCCAGCAGGTGAGGGGATGATAAGTGAGAATGTGGAAGAGAATCCTCAGCAGGAAGATCTAGAGCAAGTTGAAACTCATGTTACATTATTGGGAAAATCTAAAGGGACTGTGTCCTGGAGTCCAGAGCATGGAAAAGCTGGTGGATGTCAGCACAGGCCAGAGAGACAGCAGAGAAACCAGTCAGGGAAGAAAGTGGGTAAATCCACTCAGTGTGAAGGTGGTTTGAATAATCTTAGTAAAAACATGATGCACCAGAAATTCTCCAAAGGGGAGGGAAAAAACACATGCACCGAGTGTGGGAAAAGCTTCAGTCGGAATTTACACCTTATTATACATCGCAGAACCCACACAGGAGAAAGACCTCATAAATGTCTTCAGTGTGGGAAAAGCTTTATTGACAACCCAACCCTGAAAATACATCAGCGAATCCACATGGAAGAAAAACCATATAAGTGCCCTGATTGCGGGAAAAGCTTCAGTGAGAGACCACACCTTATTGGCCATCAGAGAATCCACACAGAAGCCAAAACTTTCATATGCTCTCAGTGTGGGGAAACCCTCTGTAACTGGTCAGCCTTTCTTAGACATGAGAGAATCCACAACGGAGAGAGACCTAAACCTTATCACTGCCTCGAATGTGGGGAGAACTTCTGTGATAGGTCAGGTCTTAGTAGGCATCAGAGAATTCACACAGGAGAGAAACCCTATAACTGCCTGGACTGTGGAAAAAGCTTCAGTTGGCGCTCAAACCTTACCAGGCACCAAAAAGTTCACACTGGGGAGAGACCCTATAAGTGCCTCAAGTGTGGGAAAGGCTTCAGTCGGAGATCAACCCACAGTAGACATCTGAGAACCCATTGGGGAGAAAGTGAATAAATGCCCTGACTAGGGCTGGCTGAAGTGAATTATACTGAAGCAGTTGCACCACTACAGCTAAAGTTGAAACTAGCTTCCTTTTTAATTGCCAGTTTTTCTGTGTGCTCTAAAATCTAAAATGTGGACTTGGATTGACTTGAAAATTGCTGTGCCTCATCTGGGCCGGGGGCAGAGCTAGCAATGTGTGGTGTTCATTTGGTCTAGGGGTTCCTCAGATACAGCTCCCCCAGTAAGGAGCTAGTTTTACTATTCAGATAGCTCTGAAACCCTGTGCCAACTTAACCCCCATGAAAAGCAGGAAATATAACTTTAAAGTACACGCTACCCCCACAACATAACCTTAACTCTGCCCTCTTTGAGCGAAGTCCCAGCATACCAGTAACGCACATTAGCTCTCTACCTTTACAGATGCTACAGACCACTTCAGGAACAGAGCACTGATGAGCAGTGTAGGACAAATTCTGCCACCTTCTCTTGAAGGGAAGACCCTGGGGTAGGTCAGGCATAGTGAGCAGCTACCACTTACACTCAAAAACTGAGCGTACTCTCCACAAACCACCCCAGAATTTCAAAATATTCCCATGCCTTCACCCCTGCCCTGAGGATTCCTTGAGACAGGGCTTTCATTGACCCTGCAGTAAGCCCTGGAGACCTGATGACATATGCCAGCAGATTTCTGGCAATCTCCAGGGCTACACTCCCTTGTGCATTTCTACTGACACAGCCTACAGAATTCAGCACTGCAATGAAGCATAACTGATCCTTTTAAAGTACACCTGCACCTCTTCTCCTATCACACTGACAGCTCTGCCAACCCGCTCCAGCTAATCTCTTCACCATTCAATACAGCTATGCCTCACACAGTGAAGGTAGACGAGTGCATGCACAACACAAGCAATGGTACATTTTCTTAGTCCTTCGTGGCTGCTTATTATGGCAACACAGTTATTGAACTGTTCTCCGTGGCTATTGCCAGCTGTAAGGGGGCAGAGTTAAGGTTGCATTGTGGGAATGACATTTACCTTCATTTCTTAGTTTTTAGAGGTGTAAGATTAGCCACTCTCCACATTGTGGAAGGGCACAAGGCAGCACTGGGCAACCTTAGCTCTGCATTAACTAAAGTTTTGAACACTTAATATATTTGCTGATTCCACAAATGTCGTCACTGTTTGACTTTTCAGTGACTGCTTTCCCCTCTCTGGTGTTAGGAGACAGCAGTCAGCTACCATCTGCTCAGCCCTCCTCTGGCTCTGCCTGGTTTAGCAAAGAATCGCTGATCAGCACCTCTACCCTGCTGCCATCCATCTCTGTCTCAGCTGAAATCTTCTACCTCATCTTACCTGGTTCCCTAGCCAGTGTCCTATGGACTGGTATCTGAGGAACTTTTCATACCCTTTATTCACAAAGATGCTTAGGGACCTGAGGCAATCCAGTATGAAGGGACTAGGAGAGATGGGTGATGGGCAGGGAAGAGCCTTTGTTGAGCACAGGGGGATGGGAACCACGGGATTGAGTGTGTGATTCAGCAAGTGGTGGTCATTACAAAGAGGAGCTGCAGCCGTAGGCAACACCCAGAGAAGAAGCAAAGACAGCATTTGCCCAGCTGCAGATGGCTCACAGTTACAGATCTGGTAGCCCCTGTAGCTGCCAATTACTTGGAGAGAGATGGGCATTCAGGCTCAGGGAGTTCAGTCAGAGCCCTAAAGTGCTCTCTCACGTTGCAACATTTGGTTAAGACCCCACCAGAGTGCAGTAAACTCAAGGGGAAATTAACAAATTGCTGGTGGTTCTGCCTAATGTAAGACATTTCAGGAGCAATTAGAGAGCAGTTCTAAAGTAATTCTCTGCATTTGGGATTGGCAACATGGTATCCCAGTGGATCTGCGTGTGTGTGTGTGAAAAACAGGATCTGGATTATATAAATCGATGGGGAGATAATTTTGACATTTAAATAAAATGCAGTTATTGTCCTATTTCTTTTCAATTCCTCACTATAGAAAATGATCACCAGCAACAGTTCATTTCCTTTCATTGGAATCAGCACTCTGAACCTTCTTAGGATGTGTATAAATGATGTGCACACAGCTGGTGATGCCTTTCTCCTAATAGAGGGTAGGGCTCAGTGGGGCTCTTGTGTGATAATATGCTGGTCACAGGGAATTCAGCAAATGGAGTTATTAATTGATGCACATGTTTTGGGTGACATTTTACCCCCTCTAATCTGGGTAGTCCCTCTCCCAGAACCATCTTCCTGCCCCTCCTTTTATTTTTCTTTATGCTTTATTCTGATGAAGAAAATCTGCAGACACAGACAAATCTGGAATCTGCTTCTTCAGTCCCACACTCGTCTGTGAGAGGAGCCGGGATTGCTCATTCCAGCCATGCAGGCCTTGGGATTCACAGCCAGATTCCTCACCTCCTACCTAGCTCCTCTCTGCCCTTCTCCCCACACCCTGCTGTCTGAGACCCCTCCCATCCAATTATTTCCAGCTCTCCTAGAGATAAAATGATTCACCACAATCCCCGCCTTGGTCTCCTATCACCATGGCTGCTGCTACCACTTCTCCTCTGAATTTCCCCCATTGCCTTGCTGTCCCCCAGGTCTGACCCCAAAATACCACAGCTAAGACCCTCCTCTTTGAAAATCCCCTGTTTCTGTCTTCTAAGATTAAGTTCCAGGGCCTGGTCCCACTGTGACAGATTGCCCTCGTTAGAATGCCACCTGATGTGCTCAGATACCACTGAGCCTGCCTGTTCTGCCAGCCTGGGCACCCTTTTTATCTGTCTTGCTGAGCCAGGCTATTGAGCCTCCTCCAGTACACACACAGGCAGGGCCACACCCAACTGCAGAATGAAACAGACACTGAGATCAGTTCTGGGAAGACTCAGCTTAAGGGACTTGTCCCAGCACTCAGGTGTCCACCTTCCTTGGGGTGCAGATCCAAAGGCGTATTACGAAATCTGCCTCCTCCCTCAATGTGGAAGAAGATATGCATAGCTTCTTACCCCTCCCCCCCAACTATGAATTGTACAAATGGGGTTATATTACAAAAAAGAAATAAGTTTATTAACTACAAAAAGTGTCTTTTAAGTGAATATAAGAGATAACAGACAGAACAAAGCCAAGCAAATAAAATACGCAAGCTAAGCTCAATATACTTAAGAAACAGTTTACAAAATGTAGTTTCTTATTCTAAATGTTATTTTACGCAGATTGCAAAGTTTCCATGGTTTAGAGTTCCAGTTATATTTCTTTTCAGACTGCACCCCTGTTTCAGTCTGAACTCCTCCCTTGCCTTCCCTTCGTGATGTCTTTAACAGTCTTTCTTCTTGGGCAGACAGGCCATGGGGAGGAGTCCATTTGCTTTTCTCCCCACTCTTAAATAAAATTTACCTAAGGTGGGAATCCTTTGTTTCCCAAACTTGACCCCCCCTTCCCTTTTAGTGGAAAGTTACAAGAAGTACAAGATAATGTTTAGTATCAGGTGACAAGACCACCTGACCTAGTAGTGTCACAGTTACATCCCAGGACGCCTCCCAGGAGGGAGAGAGATTAATATCTTCATGGTCTTGTTGTTCCTTCCTAATTGCCAATCAAATCTGATGGCCTGTCATCTGGTGGGGGTCTTCGCAATACACACCCAGTTGTAATTGTTACATAGTCTGTATTCCTAACTTTAGATGCAGAAATGATACATGCATACAAATTGGATAATCACATTCAGTAAATTATAACCTTTCCAATGATACCTTACAAGACCCATCTTGCATAAAGTATATCTCAGTTATGTCATATCCCTATTATAAGCATATTTCCATAAATAATATGTAATGTAACATCACACCCGCTCACCTCTACCAGCATCTGGGTTCAGGCTAGAGCCCTGAGGACACTAGAACAGGAATTAAACTGGAGTCAGAAGAGGTTGGTCCCTCCAGGGCTACATGTTGCATGTGGAGAGCAATAGAGCCAGCAAGGAACTAGCCTGTTTCACAACTTGCTCACCAGAAGGGGCCCTAGGCCAGAGCAGAAGGGCCTAGGTGCTTTCCCATGTTCCCATGGCTAGGAGAGGGCACTTGGCCCTCTGGGATCAGGACCCTGGTGCAGGCACCCAGCCCATTGCCTCCCCCCTCCTCCCATGGGGTCATGGTCTGTAAACCTAATTTCTAAGTGTTACACTCAGGGGCGACTCCAGGCACCAGCACGCCAAGCGCGTGCCTGGGGCGGCAAGCCACGGGGGGCGCTCTGCCGGTCGCTGCAAGGGCAGCAGGCAGGTTGCCTTCAGTGGCATGCCTGCGGAGGGTCCGCTGGTCCTGTGGCTTTGGCGGACCTCCTGCAGGTGGGCTGCCGAATCCGCGGGACCGGGGACCTCCTGCAGGCAAGCCGCTGAAGACAGCCTGCCTGCCGTGCTTGGGGCGGCAAAATACCTAGAGCTGCCCCTGATTACACTCATCCAATCAGGAAACGGGAACTACAGCTTGTGACGCGGGTCAGTCAGAAACAGCTCACACAGCTCAGATTGTTTTCAAGTCTTATTTGGCAAATCTCTTTGAATAATGACTTAATCCAAGAGAATTGTGCTCTGTCTCTGGGTAACACACTAGGAAAGGAGCTGAATTCCTGCCACTCCTTATTCCCTGCACTTTCTGTGCTTTGCGATTCTTGGGGCCCTTTTCTCACTCTCTCTCTGGGGTTCTGGCTCTTCCTGCCTTTTGCTCTGCTTGGAAATCACTAGTAGGCCTGCGGTTCCCACCACATGCAGAGAGCACTGTACAGACCAAAGGGGAGATTGCGCTGGGAGCTTGCAGACCCTTTTATGCTGCTGGCAGGATTATTGTGATTATTCATTAGTATCCGTCAGTGGCGGGCACATCACAGACAGACCCACAGACATGGCTCCTGCCCGGGGAGCTCAAACTGAAATGTTTAAATGTTCCTGGGCACAGAGGGAGGGGCTGAGTGTTCCCTGGAGAAGAAGGTTTGACGAGGGGCGGGAAGGTGGATGGAAGCCGGGGCAGCAGGGTCCAGGCAGAGGTGAGAAGGTGTTTGTGTGGCCAGAGCAGAGCGCATACGAGGGGCAAAGGACAAAAAGCTTCCTGGGCTCCTTTCCTTGAGCAGGTCCCATTCACCCAGCCTGGCCCCACTGTTCACACAGCCCTGGGGCTGGGCTCTCACTTCCCTTCCCCTGGCCCAGCTACCAAATCCACTTCCCCAGCTCTCTCCACCCATCCCTCCATCGCGCTGGGACCAGCTCCCCTCACATGGCTGAGTCTGCGGCACAGAGCAGCCCATACAGCAGGGCCCCGGCGCTCTCACTCCTGCCTCTGTGCCGCCCCCTCACTCACCTCCATGGGCAGAGACTCCGCCAGAGTAGGAAATGTCAGGATATTCCCTTACTCACTGGCCCCATCACATTCACTGGCTCCTGGGCTTGCCTTTTCTGTGGGAGTCTGATAGTACAGTTAATGGCCCTAAGGGGATGTGGCAATCCCGCAATCCCCATCCCGCTACTGTCCCTCACCCCCCAGGTTATGCTGAGTAGGACCCTGTCAAGGGTAGATAAAGGTCGCTGTCACATTGGTCACTGTGTAATGGGTGCGAATTCAGTTCAACGGGCCTAGGGTGACCAGACAGCAAGTGTAAAAAATTGGAATGGGGGTAGGGTAATAGGCACCTATATAAGATTAAAGCCCCAAATATCGGGACTGTCCCTATAAAATCAGGACATAGTCCCCCTAAATGGGCCTGAGGCACAGGCTGATGGGCTGTAGTGAATTGGGGGAGGGGAAGGTAGTTACCAGGTGCTCCCCAGAGAAACATTGTCCAATCAGGGGCAGCAACTTCAGCCCTTAAATTAACTAACACCTTCCCCTCCCACCCCGATTCTCTGTGTATGGACACATCCTCCCATCTCAGCAGCGCTCTGGGCTGTGGCTGAATCAGACCAGTGCCTTCCCCGGAGGCTGGAGCCATAGGCCCCCCTGCTTACAGCTTTCTCTGTTCAGACCTTGGTCACAGCCCAACCCAGCTCCCCACAGCCTGCCATTCATCTGCCCCCTCCCCAACAGCTATGGACCCTTCCAGCTCCATTCCCCTTCTGTGCTGTGTTAAAGCCGCATCAGCCAGGGCTCTCTGCTGCCTGTGTTGATGGCAGGACTGGGGGAAATCAACATGCTTTTCCACTACGTGCATCCGACAAAGTAGGTATTCACCCATGAAAGCTGATGCTCCAAAATGTCTGTTAGTCTATAAGGTGCCACAGGACTTTTGCTGCTTTTACAGATCCAGACTAACATGGCTACCCCTCTGATACTTGACAACATGCTTTAGTTATTTATTAAATATGGATATAAATTCTTCCCAGAATTTGCTCATTTTTCTCTGATTGTTCAAAAATATTTTCCATTTCCTTTGCTCTAATTAGTAAATATTTATAGAAAAAGCTTCTTAGATTTTATTCCTACTTCCAACCTCCTCCTTTAAATGTCAGGAAATCCTTGGTATGGAGGGAGAACACCTGGACTGATTCCTTCTCCCACCTGGGGGAGCAGGAAGGGGGGAAGGGTTAAAACTTCTCAGTCACCCACTTTCCCCTTGCATGAGAATCCATGTGTTTCTCTGTTCATGTCAATATAACCTGATTTGCTTGCTGAAGTGGGTTGATTAGCGTTACCAGTGTTGATGTGAACATCTACTCAAAGTTCAGGCCACTGTCTTTTTATTTTTCCCCCCAGTCAGGAGGAGAAATTGAAGATGGAGTCTGGTACCTTTGATGAAATTTTGTTTATTTACAAATGTACAGAATGCTGTTTCCCAGAACACAGAAGGAATCAAACAACAGGGGACAGCATCCTTGCTCGGGGGAGCATTTCAGGCAGCACCCCAAAAACTCTGCCCAGACTTTTTCCAGGGTTGAGTTGTGTCTGCTTCATCAGGCTATGTCTAGCTGTCTCTCTCTTTCTGTGCTCTGTCTGCTATCTCTGTTACACACACACGCACCCCTATACCTCTGGTCAAATAATACCCAGTCTAGCCCTCTGTCCACATAGTGCTAGCTTCTGGACTGGCTTGCCATAGCTCTTTGGCTTAGGTGAGGCTGCCTAGCCATTTCCCACAGCTATTAAGGGGGGGAGGGGTGGGTTGAGTATTGGCCTGCTAAACCCAGGGTTGTAAGCTCAATTCTTGAGGGGGCCATTTAGGGAACTGGGGTAAAAATCTGTCTGGGGATTAGTCCTGCCTTGAGCAGGAGGTTGGACTAGATGACCTCCTGAGGGTCCCTTCCAATCCTGATATTCTATCTTAAATGAAGGGTGCAGGCCAGACAGTTTAACCCAGCCAATGTATCTATGTTTAGTAAAACTGCTAGGAGCAATTTCCAGGAAGATAGCATAGTGCCCTTTGGAAATATTTGGGAAGTAAGTTCCACACACAAATGGTGACAAGAAAAAGTCTTAAGACTTGTCTACACTGGAAGGTTATACTGGTGTAACTCCCTGTGTGAACGCTGTTATTCTGGTATAAGAGTGGTTTTTTACAATTTTTTGTGGTTAGCTTCTATCATTTGGTAAATGGTTTAAGGCAAACTGAAAAAAAGTCACTCTTGGATTGAAATAACAAGAGTGTCCATATGGGAAATTTACTGGTAAAACTGCATCTGTGTAACTGGTAACATTTTCCAGCGTAGACAAGCCTTAAGATGGTGGCAACTGAATCTAATTTCTTTTGGCAGCTCAGTGAATCATTTCAAATAGAGACGGGCTGCTGTATCTGGGCATTGGGCCACACTGCGCCTTTAACACCATAGGCCTGGGAAAAGGGTGCTGAGATGGACTCCAGTGAGGGGCACAAGCCCCTCTGCTACCCACACCCTAGTTTGATAAGCACTGCAGATGGCTCATTTCAACTATGGTAACTTTTTTTTAATCCCCTCTTCCCCTGTCTGGCAGTGCATTCCCCACTTTCTGAACCCTGATTCTATCTGCCCCTCACCTTCCCCTCCCTCCACCAGTTAGACCCACCTCTGGATACATTCTGAGCCCTGCAAAAACAAAATCTGCCCATCTCTCCCCACCAATTTGTCCCCCCTCCCCTTTTTTAAAACTTGTGTATGGCTATGTCTAGACTACCTGCCGTATTGGGGGGTTAAAATCGATTGCTCGGGGATCGAAATATCAAGTCTCATCTAGACGCGATATATCGCTCCCTGAGCGTGCTTATATCAATTCCGGAACTCCACCAACCCCAACGGAGTTGCGGAATCGACAGGGGGAGCTGGGGACATTGATCCCGCACGGTGAGGACGGGTGAGTAATCCGTTCTTAGATATTCCACTTCGGCTATGTTATTCACTTAGCTGAAGTTGCGTATCTAAGATCGATTTTCCCCCGTAGTGTAGACCAGCCCTATAGCAGATTCTGATTGTGAGCAAGGACTGAGTGAGGGCAGAGGCTCAGCAGATGTTACTGAGCATGTTCAGATCCCCCCGGCCAGCTTAGTAACAACAAAGCAGCCAATTTCCCATTTCACCCCCAGAGAATGGCTCCCTGAGGAGCAAAATGCGCATGAGCATCCTGGCAGGGCAAGAAGGGTAATTTCAGAAGGGGCTTATACTGGAGTTTGGAGAGAGACAAAGTGGGCGAGGTAATATCCTTTTCCAGACCAACCTCTTTTGGTGTCAGATATACGCTTTGGAGCCACACAGAGCTCTGCTCCAGGTTTCTGCTGGTGAGAGAGACAAACTTTAGTCCATTTCACACCCCCAATTCCCTCCCCACCCCTTTCTCTGCAGACGGCCATTCTAAGCTCAAGTTACAGCCGGTGTAACGACGGAAACAGTGACCGCTCCAGATTCCCGACTTTGGCTGCACCGAGCATGCGCAGATGAACTGAGCATGCGCAGTAACCTTTGCTGTCGCCGCTGCCCTCTCTCTGCCCTCACTTCTGCTTACAATTTGCTGCCTCCTCTTTGAGGGGGTTTAAAAGCACCAAGGGGGGCAAATCGCAGCGGGGGGGCTGCCAGGGTCTGAGCAGGGGGCAAAAATTTACTGGCCTGGGGGATCAAACTGCTGTAAGTAGCGGCGGGAGAGGGGCTGAAGGGGGAAAATCGGGGGTGGTAGCCGGGGTTAAGCTCGGGGGGGGAGACGCTGCCAGACCCTGTGCGGGGACAAACCCCCCGTTTAAGGAGGGGAGGGGGGGACACAGCGACCCCTGGGGATGAGCCATCCGCTGTGCTCGGAAATCTGGGGGTGTCGGGGGGGGGCAGAGGCTGTTTTCGTTCTGCTCCCAGGACGCTGCATGTCAGCCCTGGAGCAGGGGGCGGGTTCCTCGGGCTGGTCTTAAAGGCACAGACCTGCCAATTCCTACATTGTCAAAGCTTAGACACCGCAGATCCTCTCTGTCTCACACAAGTGTTGCAGGGCTGTTACTGCTCCAGCCAGGAGGCTGAATGCGGTGAAATATTGTACAGACCCTCCCTGCCTCCCTCCCTCAAACTCCGCCTCTCACGTTTTGACTTTGTAAAAGTGTCTCTGTCAGTTTCTATGTCTGTATGAAATCACTGCAGCTTCTTTCTCTTACACAACGTGCTGAGTTGCTAACTCCCTCCCAGAGCCCACGTGTCTGCACCCCCTGCTATACCCCAGGTCAGAGCCTGCCCCCCTCACTCAAACACCCAGCCCAGTACAAGGGCACTGTTTACAACCGGGGAGCTGCCAGACGGGCACTGTCCAGCCCAGCCCTGTGCTGCCATCCTGCTTCTTCCCCTTCGGTGTGGGCCCATGCTGCACCATGCTACCCCCCTGTCCAACACCCCTCTGGCTCCCTACGCCCAGTGCCACACCAACCAGAGACCCCTCCACACACTCCTGCCCAGCACCCCTCTGACTCCCAACGCCCAGTGCCACACCATCCAGAGACCCCCACACACACACCCCTGCCCAGCACCCCTCTGGTTCCCTACACCCAGTGCCACACCACCTAGAGACCCCCCACACACACTCCTGCCCAGCACCCCTCTGACTCCCTACGCCCAGTGCCACACTACCCAGAGACCCCCCCACAGCCCTGCCCAGCACCTCTCTGGCTCCCTACGCCATTGCCACACCACCCAGAGACCCCCCCACACTCCCGCCCAGCATCCCTCTGACTACCTACACCCAGTGCCACTCCACCCAGAGACCCCCACACACACACCCCTGCCCAGCACCCCTCTGACTACCTACACCCAGTGCCACACCACCCAGAGACCCCCCTACACACACCCCTGCCCAGCACCCCTCTGGCTCCCTACGCCCAGTGCCATACCACCCAGAGACCCCCCCACACACACCCCTGCCCAGCACCCCTCTGACTCCCAACGCCCAGTGCCACACCATCCAGAGACCCCCCCACACACACCCCTGCCAGGCACCCCTCTGGTTCCCTACACCCAGTGCCACACCACCCAGAGACCCCCACACACACACCCCTGCCCAGCACCCCTCTGGTTCCCTACACCCAGTGCCACACCACCCAGAGACCCCCACACACACACCCCTGCCCAGCACCCCTCTGACTCCCTACACCCAGTACCACACCACCCAGAGACCCCCCCACACACACCCCTGCCCAGCACCCCTCTGACTCCCAATGCCCAGTGCCACACCATCCAGAGACCCCCACACACACACCCCTGCCCAGCACCCCTCTGGTTCCCTACACCCAGTGCCACACCACCCAGAGACCCCCCCACACACACCCCTGCCCAGCACCCCTCTGACTCCCAATGCCCAGTGCCACACCATCCAGAGACCCCCACACACACACCCCTGCCCAGCACCCCTCTGACTCCCAACGCCCAGTGCCACACCATCCAGAGACCCCCACACACACACCCCTGCCCAGCACCCCTCTGGTTCCCTACACCCAGTGCCACACCACCTACAGACCCCCCCACACACACTCCTGCCCAGCACCCCTCTGGCTCCCTACGCCCAGTGCCACACTACCCAGAGACCCCCCCACAGCCCTGCCCAGCACCTCTCTGGCTCCCTACGCCTAGTGCCACACCACCCAGAGACCCCTCCACACACACCTGCCCAGCACCCCTCTGGCTCCCTACGCCCAGTACCACACCACCCAGAGACCCCCCCACACTCCTGCCCAGCACCCCTCTGGCTCCCTACGCCCAGTGCCACTCCACCCAGAGACCCCCCCACACTCCTGCCCAGCACCCCTCTGGTTCCCTACACCCAGTGCCACACCACCCAGAGACCCCCACACACACACCCCTGCCCAGCACCCCTCTGGTTCCCTACGCCCAGTGCCACACCACCCAGAGACCTCCACAAACCCCCGTGCCCAGTGCCCTCCCAGACCACTTCCCCACCTACTCGGAACCCCCCAACAGATCCTCTTACTGCCCAGTCACCCCCTAGCTGAAGACCCCCCACAGCCCTTCCACAACTGAGCCCCCCCACAGATCCCCTCACTGCCCCACCACCACAACTGCACAGTGCCCCGCACAGACACCCCACACTTCCCAGTGCCCCAACACACACAGATCTCCCCACGCCCCCACTGCCCAGCATCCCCCCAGACCCACTAGAGACCTACCCTCCCACATGCAGTGGTGAGCTGAAGCCAGTTCCCACAGCTCCAAGAACCGGTTGCTAAAATCAGACCTCCGTGGAGAACTGGTTGTTAAAGGGCCAGGAAGTGGGCAAAGAACTCCAGTCCGCAGGCTGGACCCAGGACTGGCACTAGTGTTTTTAGCGCCCTAGGCGCACGGCCATTTTGCCATCCCGTGCGCTGATCCGCGGCTCCACTGGAGCTGCCGCAGGCATGCCTGCGGGAGGTCCATTGGAGCCTCGGGAGCAGCGGACTGTCCGCAGGAATGTCTGCTGCAGGTCAACCGGATCCGCCTGCCACCCCACCCCCGGCAAAATGCCGCCCCCCAATAATCCTGGCGCCCTAGACGATTGCCTAGGCCACCTAAATGGAAGCGCCGGCCCTGGCTGGACCATCCTGTTGCTCCCAGGATTCCCAGCTGGGGAGGCTGAGGCTCCCCTGGCCCTTGCCCCGTTTCCCCCCGCTGCAGCGTGTTCAGCCACCGACATCAGCTTGGCAGCTCAGCTGAGCTTCAGAGTGTTGTCCTGCTGCCGCTTTTTGAGAGGCCTGGCAAGGTGGCGGGGGTGTGTGTGTCCTGCTGCCAGCTCCAGGGCTGGCCAGAGGAGAGGGGAGGGGGCAAGCGGGGCAACTGGCCCGGGCCCTGGAGGGGCCCCCAGCCCCACCAGTATGTCTCCCCCAGCCCCAGCTCCCCACCCTTAAATCAGAACTTTTTATATTGAACTGGTTGTTACGATTTTGGCAGCTCATCACTGGCCACACCCTAACCCCCAGCCACAATAGCCAGCCCTGATGGGAGGTGACTGTGTCTGCCAGGCTGAGCTGGCAGCGCAACCAGAGCTGGTACTGGGGTAGGAAAACTCCGGCCCCTTGGGAGTGGTGCAATCAGCCAGGCTGGATCACAGCCTACCCAGGCCAAGCTCCCTCAGGACCCAGTTCAGCCTCTCCCCACCCCCTACTGTCCCCTGTGACTGGCCAAGACTGGCCCAGCCTCTGCACCAGTCCCAGGTGGCTCTTCCCCCGGGGAGGCAGGTGGGGCCCCACCGGTCCCAGGCAGTGGAGACAGCTCAGAGCTGGAGCATTGCTGGGGAGCAGGGCAGATCCCTGAGACATGAGTCCCGAGATCCCACCCAGCCCACCCACACCCATTGGCCCCGTGGCCAGCAGCCTTGCCAAGCGCTCGAGTGCGCGCGCGCGCGCGCACACACACACACACTTCTCTCTCCCTGCTTTCCTATTACTAGTTATGTTACTACAGGATGAAATGCAGACATCCCATAAAATAGCTAGTTCCACACTGTTCTTCATACCTCAGATCACTGAAATGCAGCTTGGCATTTGAGATACTGTATGACTGTAGTACAGTTTGCAATATCACAGAAACCTTCCTCTCTCCAAGTTTACATCTCACCACACCCTTTAGCAATAACATAACCATTAAACAGGTTCTGAATCAGTCGTCTTTCTTCCCAATTTAGTTTTAACAAAAATGCTGCAACATAAGTAGCTATGGGAGATGGCAGTGCAACTACTAGGTATCAATGGGGGAAAAGTGTGCGAGTAATGTCCTGGATATACTGGCATGGCTGGCTTTAGGCCAATTCAACCAATTCCACTGAATCAGGCCCTGCCCTGGTTCGGTGTACCGGCAAGAGCGAGTGCGCTGTACTGGGGTGGTCCGGCTTCCCCAGGGGGCAATTTAAAGGGCTTGGGGCTCCCAGCAGGGGCTGGAGCGAGCCCTGCATCCCCTGCCCTATCTCCAGCCAACCATCCCCTGCCCTGTCTCCAGGCAACCCCTGCCACACACCCTTGCCTGAAGCCAGCCAGTCCTGCACTCCTCTGTCTCCAGCCCTGCCAACCCATGCCTCAGCCTCCTGTGGCCCTGCCTGAAGCCAGCCAGCCCACCCCACCCCACACATACCTATCTCCAGCCATCCCCACACCCCTTGCCCTGCCTGCAGCCAGACCCTTCCTCCAGTCAGACCCTGCCCTGCCTCCAGCCAGCCCCATGTCCACTGCTGCCCTGCAGTTCCCAGGGTAGTAACCTTGCACACCTGCTTCAATGAGGGGGGCAAGGAGCAGCTGGGACCCACACCTGTGTACACCCTAGGGTAACCAGACAGCAAGTATGAGAAATCGGGATGGGGTGGAGGGTAATAGGATCCTATATAAGAAATAGATCGGAAAATTGAGACTGTCCCTATAAAATCAGGACATCTGGTCACCCTAGTACACCCCCAGGGAGTGGCGGGGACCCACACATGTGAAATGGAGCTCATTTCTAGTTCAGACCCATCTGTTTAAAAAAGAACTTTAGGTAGGGTTAACATAAATCTCTATTTTCCCAGATATGTCAGGCTTTTGGGGTCTTAAATCGCCATCCAGGAAAATACGGACGTATGGTAACCTTATTGGTACAAAAAATACATACTGTGGCACATCTCTTAAATCAGAACTTGTTATAGGGAACCGGTTGCTAAGAAATGAATGGCTTTATTTTACACTTTTTTTTTTTAGCCATCCATGACGGAGCCCAACCAAAAATGTTCAAATTGGGCCTTCCTAAAGCCAGCCCTGAACACCGCCCTAGTGTGGGGGTAAGAACGCCTCCGGGATCCTGACATCTCAGCACTTTACACACCTTCCTGGAGTCTCCCAACCTCTCTTTTACACAGTTCATTATTATACCTTGTCTTACAAACACCAAGCACCATTACATGTGCACAAAGATAAATAATTCCCCTCCCCCCGATATATACAGAGTTGTGCTTCTGCATATAGTATCTATCTGGGATGAACATTGAGCTCCCAGCTCTTCAGGAATCAGTAAAGAGTCAGCTTCCAAGCCACATGTTGAATCCTATTGTAAACAATATGGGCGAGGCATGAGGCATTCTGAAGCAAGAGATAACTGGTAAAGTTTAAAGAAGATGCAGAAAAAAAGCTTTTCTTATGTTTTGTTTATGTTGGATTTATTGTATTATGAATAGTAAGTATTGAATATAAAAATTTGGTAGTAGGGTATACAATGTTATAAGAAGAGATTATGCTATTACCATTATCCAGTCTATTTGAACAGTAGTACTTTGAATTAGTGATACTTCACAGAGAGAGAAAGAAGAAAGCTGAATTTAGAGAACAATTATTAACCAGATTCTGGGTTATTCACCAGCCACTTTGCTCCTGTCCACGGCACAAAGCACCATAAACCCAGTATTGTCTGGACAAGAGAATATTCACCTCAAATTGGCATCTACTACACTCCCTGCCCCTGTCTCCCCATTCCCAGTCACCACGAATCAGGATATAGCTGAGTGAAAAGGTGGCATGGCTGAAACATTTAGCAGGCAATTGAAAACTAGTATACAGTACAATAGTCCTGAGAACATCGCTTAATTCTGAGCACTGTGTTTCCAACGTGATGCAGGATGGACCTGTTGCTATGGCACCATTGGCACCATTGTAAACTCAGTACTGACCTCAAGCCCCCTCCCATAGCAAAACGCCCTTGGACCTTTTCTGGATCCCACCAAAAAATATTAAAATCTGCTGCCCCAGTGCTACTTTCTTTCTACAGGAGACATGATACAGTGAAATAATTTCCCTACATTCCATCAACCTCTGCATCACACATTTTCAGTATTTAAAAGACTCTCTCATATTTATTTGTCTATGTGAAGTCTCACAACAGTTCACAAATTTTAGAATTGCCTTTTGCTGCATTTATCTTGCCTGTGAACTCAGCTCTTACAGTCCTATTTTCACACGTCATTGCTTGTGTATAGAAACTGATTCACAAATCTTCAGTAAGTTTATTATATGGTGTCATCTTAGAACCTTCCCAAGTGCAAAAATCTTCTGCAACAATGAAGGCTTGGGCTGATGACCAGTGGCTGCAGAACTTTTGGATGGTCCACATTTCTGCATCTTTGTGCAAAACTCACCAAAATAAAAGCTGCACTGACAGTGGAGAAGAAAAAACAACTGTACTACGGGGATCTGCAACACCAGATTATTATTGGTCAATCACTGCTCTCTCTCCTAAACTAAGATGAAATGGATTTCTTTAATGTAAGTAGTCACAACATATGGTTAAATATTTTATGATCAATATCCTGTTAAGAACTCAGCAGTCACAGATAATACCTGTCTTCTTTGGTAACTACTATCCTGTCTGTTCCCCAAAACCAAAAGTGATCAGACAAAAAACTTGCATGGAGCATTCAATGGAGGTGTGAGACATACCTGCATACCTACAAGCATGGTGACAAGCTTGAGGAAACTCCCCTACCCTCATTCACACCCACCTTAGCATTTAGACAAATTCTAGTGTTGAAACTCTGATTGATATCTGACTGATATCCAAAATAGCGAAGCAGACACGTTTCATTGTCAGCCCCCTGAATGAACATCACCCATAGTAAGAAGTGATCAGCTCCTACTATCTAGCCTAAAGAAATTCCTCCAGTCATCGGTTTACCCATAAACAAATCTACTGTTCTCCCTTCAACCAATTCAACCTATTGCATATTTTCTCTACAAAACCATTTGCTCACTCTTAAGTGAGAATTCTTATGCATGCATACACCCAAATTCTGCCTGAGTTAGAATCAGAGAATAGAATCATTGACTATCAGGGTTGGAAGGGACCTCAGGAGGCTTCTAGTCCAACCCCCTGCTCAAAGCAGGACCAACCCCACCTAAATCATCCCAGCCAGGGCTTTGTCAAGCCTGATCTTAAAAACCTCTAAGGAAGGAGATTCCACCACTTCCTTAGGTAACCACATCTATTCCTGACAGATTCAAGACTGTGAGCTAAGATCATCAGTGAAGACTCAGGAGTTCAAGCTTCCTGGAGTGGGTGAGTTTCCTCATTTTCTCTCTCTGTTTCCTTTTCTAACTCAGTTATTTAACTGTAAAAATTTAACTTACTTTGTTTAGGCTCTCCTTGTGATGTAAAGATGGGGATAGGGACATGCTACATCTGGGACAAATAAAGGTGTCAGCTTGAAAGTGCTGTTTGACTCATTCCATTGGGCACACAATGAGTACATTGCTCAAGTTACACAACCACCCCTCTCCAGAACAGTAGAATTATCAGGGGGAGAACCCAGACAAGTAAGCTCAATAAATGAGCATACCCCAAGTAATGGGCAAATCTGGTAAAAGTACAGAAATACTAAAGGTATTCCTGGCTAACTGCCTGAATAATACAGAATCTTTACAATAACTGTATAATCATTTCTTAAATGGTTTGCATGCCTGTAATCATGGTGATTTCTTTATTGCTCCTAATTTCTATATTGTTTATCTGTGTGGTGTCTGTTTGTTTTTCTTTACTTTCTTAGGCTGATATATAAGTAATTTTGCTGTGTGTAAAACAATTTAGATGATGCGATCTAATTTCTTAGATAATCAAGTAACATTATGTTAGGATTGGTTACTTTAATTACATTAAAAAGATTGATTAAAGACGTTGCTGAGAATGAGGTGATACTGATATGTGTATGTTATAGGGGTTTCTCTATTTCAGATTCTTCAGATTTCCAGACAAAGATTTTCTCCAAAAAAGTTGCACCAAGCAAAAAATTACCTCAATACACATAATGCCAAGTAAGTAGAATTTTTCCATGTGTTCCCATGGCAGGGAGGGCTAGCTCAGTGTTTTGAGCATTGGCCTGCTAAAGCCAGGGTTGTGAGCCTAATCCTTAAGGGGACCATTTATGGATCATGGCCAAAAAAAAACAAAAAAAGCAAGGCCAAAAAAAACTGTCAGGGACAGTACTTGGTCATGATAGTGAAGGCAGGGGATTGGACTCAATGACCTAGTTCTGTGACATAAGTATATCCCCATATATTATTATAGATTACATATTTTTTCAAAACCCATTATCTTCAAGCAACTCTGCTTGTTTTTTTTATTGACATTTTTTTGCTGCTACATTTACTGTCCTGAGTCACTAGATCTATACATTCTTACAATTTTGTACTGATCTCCTTATGTCTGAGAACATTCACTCTTCATTGAGCAAATACAGCCAAAATTTGCAAGCCACAGATATTTCAGAATTATGCACATGCCAGCAATTTATTTAGGTCTGTCATGTCACTGGCCTATGAATGATGTATTGTTGATTTAGGTTTAACCTGCTTATGGGTTTGCAATGTAAATCACTTACCTTATAACTCCGCCTTGAGTCTTATATGCATTGATATGCCATGTTTGCACTTAAGTAACTGTTTTCTCTTGTAAACAATTCTCAGGGAAATCTTTTGAAGAAAAAATTGCAAATGTTTTGGCATACATAAGGAGTAGCACATATCCTGAAGGAATGAATAAAGCAGGCAGACTGAACCTGCGTCGATATGCTGTCAACTTTTCATTGGAAGGTAAGGAATATTTGTTTTAAGATAGTACTGGCACATAACACAGGAAACTTCAGCCTGTAAATGATGGTCACGATGTCCCAACACTGGGAGTATTTGGAGTGTTAACCTTACCTTCAATGGGACTGGAATTTGGATCTCTATTTTTATTAAAATTTTCCAGAAAATCTGTCTATGCCAGTGGTGCAACAAAAGGAGTGTGCTGTGCAGTTGTGTGAGAAATGAGTCTAAATTTTATTTAAAAAAAACTGATGACTTTGTTTCATTTCGTAATTATGTTATCCGGTCTGCTGCAAGCACCACCAACAATCACTATATGTTAAATGAGCAAAAACTTCTTACTATACACCAGGGCCGCCCAGAGGACTCTGGGGCCTGTGGTCTCTGGTGGCAGGGGGGCCCTGCTTCAGCAGTAATTCAGCTGTGGGGCTTCCCTCTGCCCTGGAGGAAGGATCCCCCCACTGGCGAAGACCAAGAGTGAAAGAAGCTCTGGGGGCCCGGGCCCCTCGACAGTTTTCCAGGGCACAAGGAGCAAGTGAAGGACCCCGCTTCAGGGGCCCTGAAAAACTCTCCTAGGGGCCCGTGTGGGGCCCAGGGCAAATTGCCCCACTTGCCCCCCCTCCTCTGAGCAGCCCTGCTATACACTGAAATTTCCCCCTTGTACTCAAGGCATTATGAACCAGACTGTATATAGATGTCTTTGATAGCCATATGCCTTTTAATTAATTAATGGTTTTGCCAATAACCACTTATAGCTTAAGTTAAACACTTTTCCCACACCCCAGCCCTGGCAGAAGCCACAAGGCAGCAGGGGAAGCCCCTATGCCTGACCCCATCTCCAGGAGACGTGCCTGGTGGGGCAGGAAACTCCACAGCACCCTGCTTTTAGTCCCCTAAAGAACCGCAGGATCCAAAACTCCACCACGGCCCTGGGACTGGAGGAGCTCTCACTCCCTGGTATGGCCGTGACACAGGGACAGAGCTTCTCCAGTCCTGGTGCTGTGTGGGACAGCAGGGTGGGTGGGAAATGAGCCAAGGAGTTGTGGGCCCGGCAAAATGGTGGGGAGCCCAGGTGTAACATGGCTGCGATCCTGGGGAAGAGGACGAAAGGGATAAGGCCATAGGTGGTGTAGCCAGTGGACAAGGTGAGTAGGTGCCCAACAATTGCTCTGTCCCAGGGCCCAGATAAACTTTAATCATCCTCTGTGCTCCATCTTCTATGATCAACAGAGGGGAGATTGTTCCATTCAGCAAAAGGAAGAAAGGTTGTCGTTGTGCATACCATGAAAGAAGCCCTGCAACTCTTTAAAAGGTATCATGACAGTCCAGAGGGTGGACATCTAGGAATATTCAAAACCAGGAATGCGCTGACATCAAAATACTATTGGCCAGGGATGACAGAAGACATTGCCAATTGGGTATGTACACTAATGAAACAAAATGCTGATGAATGGTATTTACAATTGAAATAGAAGTTCAAAATGAATGAAAGAAATATAAAAGTATATTTGGTGTGCAAATGTGAACTCTGTTCCCTTGTGATACTATTTCCATAATGAAATGTTCATGTCATCATATTGTTCCATCAAAAACAGGTTGCACAGTGTCTGACTTGCCAGAAAGAGGGAAAGCAATCAAATCTGGATACCACCTTGAAAAGCATAGAGGTGAATTTTTGAATCAGACACGTTATGGTTTATCATTATCCATGGTTATTTCTGCAATACAATGAGGCTTAGATTTTGAAACCAGTCCAATGCATGTAAGTGGCACAGCATAGTGCAGCAATTACCTCTAATACGCCTTCGCACTGGCTGGGGATATTTCTTCTGCTTTACTCTGTTATTGTTTTCAAACAACCATTCCTGTACTTCTTTTTGTTTGTTTATTCTTTCTTTCTTTCTCTTCTGCATTTAAAAGTGGGCTTTCATTTGGATTCTATGGCTGTTTTAACCATATTACATTGTGTACTCTGCTTCTGACATATGGGTTCATTGAGAACATTTAGTAATAAACATGTGAAGTATGACTGTAATTGATACCCTTCTGTGTAGGTCACTCGGATCTGGGAATTGGTGGGAATGGATTTAATAGGACCGTTACCGGTAACAAAGGATGGATACCAGTATATACTCACAGCCATAGATTATCTTTCAAGATGGGTGGAAGCCTTTCCACTTAGAAATAAGTCGTCAATTGAGGTGGTACAGATCATGTTCAGCATGATTCTTCGACGTGGATGCCCACAGCGGATACTGACAGATCGTGGTTCAGAATTCAATAATAAGGTAATGATTTCTTTTTTTCTGGTTCTTTTTACTATGTACTCAAAGTCACTGTCAGGTCACCCATAGATCTCAAACAACCACCATCTTTTCTTTTTATATATATAAACTGCTGTTGGTCACCATCAGTGTTGCTATAAAATTATTTTTCTTCATATCTAACAAAGAAACAAACAACTACTTGTTTCCAAAACAAGAGAAGACAGTTATGCCTGTTGCTAATTACACGTAAAAGTAGTGGCCCATGCCCAAAGGAAAATTCCTCTACACAAGTCTATATGTACGTTTATGGTGTAACTTTTTTTCTTTCAGCTTAACTTGTATGTTTGTAATAAATTGGGAATAGAACGTAGCTTCACCAGTCCGTACCACCCACAAACCAATGGCTTGACTGAAAACGCTAATAAATCCATAAAAAGGTAAGTGAATGGTGGGAATCGTACAGTAATAATGGCACGTAGAATGTGCTATACTAAAAGATGCAACTCCCAAAAAAATCTGCAAAAGCAATGTGTTACATGGAAATCTTTTTTTACATGACGTATTACACTTTTTGATTGTGTCTGATCTGTTTCAAACAAGACCGTACATGTGACTTTCTTTTCTTAAACAATCAAATCAATGTGCCTTTGTTACAGAGCACTGCGGAAGATGGTTGATAACAGTGGGAGTAATTGGGATAAATTACTTGAACCCATTTTGTTTTCTTTGCGAACTAAAATACATGCAACAACAAAATTTTCACCTTTCCGACTAATGTTTTGTGATGACGCAGTGTTTCCAGAAGATGTCTTAGATAATTACACGGTAAGTGTATGTTATTCCCAGCACCTTTCATGTACATATGGCACTCTGTGTGCCCTCATTTTACTAATACAACCACTTCTCCTTTTGTTTACAAAGATCCCAGATCTGGATATGTTCGGGGAAGATTTCTGCAAAGAATACAGCATGAATATGAAGTCGAGACATGACGCTGGCCCTAAGTAACATTGCTAAAGCACAAGAAAAACAACAAAGACATTATGCTAAAAGAAAGATTTCTAAATATGGGGAAATAACATTTGAAGTTGGGGACTCTGTTCTGTTACTGAATGCTAGACAGAGAACAAGAAAAGGAGGAGTATTGGAATCTAAATATCGGGGACCATACAAAATTATGAGTGTTGAAGGTAAGAGAGTGAAATTACAAACCATCTCAGGGAAACAGTTAGGAACCATGTACAGTATTGCACACTTAAAACCAGTAAAAGAACCAACAACATTAGCTGCTGAAAGCACATCAGAGGGAAAAACTGGAACTGAAATTGGAGTTGGTGACACTGAACCAGAAACACCCACGGAAGAGATTAGAGAAATGGATGGCACTGTATCTCTTGACAGCAAAGTGGAAAACATAGAGGTCACAGCAATAGAAAAAGAGGAATATATAGGGCAAGATGTGTCAAACAATGATACAAGTGATGCTGATGACAGCTTTGATGACATGCTTACAGAGGAAGTGGAGGACAAGCAATGGCTTCTGAAAGGTAATTGGATACCGCACCTTTGCTAAACACATTAACATACTTTATAACTTGAACTATATTAAAGGTTTTCATGTACAAAGTGGCGGCATTGACAGTATTAAAGCAGAGAAAAAGGAAACTGTATTACCATGCATGTAATATGTGTTAATATTTTTTTCCTAGTAAAATTGTTAATGACCAGCAAACACACAGAGAGACTAGAGGCCAAAGTGAGAAACATAAAATTATATGGCTCTTCATTTCATTGCCTGAAACCGAGAAGCTGGATAAGTGATGAGGTACATTTAAGTAACAGTAAACATGTATTTGTTGATGTGATTGATTACTCAAATACCATCGTAATTGTGCTTTTCTTCCATCATGTGTTGTAGGTTATTGATGCATTTTTGAGCTGTGTAGTTGAGAAAGCAGATGGAAAGGTAGGCTAGTTACTGTGATACATGACAGAATACACTAATGCACTAAATAAACAATCACGGGAATATGTGACACAACATATTTAAGTCCAAATGCCCTTGAAATATCAACACACACCTGAAATTTCAACATTTCTGTGTATATACTGCTGCCAAGCATTTACTAAAATGTATTTGGAGGTGCATATCGGATATGCAATAGAGGGCCACATTAGTTCTGCTGTACAGTACAGTGGATCCATTAATTGAACACAAGTATGCGAATAACTTAGTCACTTTTTAAAGGAAGTAACACAGAGCACATTGATTACAAATCATTTTGTTTCTATAGGACTCTCTTACAGATACATATCTGCTTTCTAACACTAAGGATCAGTTTCATGTCTGTCTATATTAAATTCATTATGTTTTTGACGTGCCACAATTATTAATGCAGTAATAGCTTTGTTGACTGTCAACAGGTACAAGCCATCTCATCAGTAGTTTCCACTGCCATTCTCTCAGGCAGAGCTACACAAATGAAAGTGAAGGTAAATGTTAACACACTTTCCTACATAAAATGAAAAAAAAACAATTTCAGTCACTGAGTTAAACACAGTGACAGCAAATACAATGATGTGTTTGATATGGGGGAATAGTCTAATAGTAATACATGTAATGAATTTTGGAAATACAGAATAATGTATATCTCATGGTTTGCCTCACTGGAAACTAAACTTACATTTCTAATTTCTTTTAAATAAAAACAGAGTGAATTACTTCAAAATGATATATTACTGCTTCCTTACCACACACCAGGTCATTGGGTTCTTGCGGTAAGATGGTTTGTATTTTGCTTCTGGATTATGGGCAATAAATGTGGCAATAACTAAGAGATTTGGAACACAACTATGGTAGTGGTGATATAATTTCCCGTGCTGCGGGTTTTCAGGGAGTTCAGTGCATGCTAAGGAAAGTGGAATGTGATTGTTAAAAATAAATTTATTCTGGCAATTTACATTGTTCATGTAACATGGAAGAATATGTTCTGTAAAGAGTTGATTGATTTCACAATATGCTTATATGTTGTGTGTTACTGTTACATTACAAACGAAAATATGTTAATTGCATACTGATTGTTGATGAATTAGTATAAATTTTTTGAAATAATCACATTACTAATACAGTTTATGAATATATTTAAACTTACAGATTGCCTTGATGAAAAAAAAGCAATTGTTAATAATTGACCCCTTGTGTGATGAGATCAGATATGAAAGAACATGCCTGAGGAATTGGAGGTGATTTATTAGATACTTATTTTCACAGAGGACACTAACTGTTCCATTGAAATTTTTTTAAAGGGAATGTTACAATAATGGGAATAATGTCTTCCTATTAGCTACAAATGAACATTGAAACAGCATGTACTTGTACTGAATGTGCTTAATAATGGACTTTGAGAGAACTTGTGTGATGTGACTCTGGGCACCGACTTCACAGAATGTGGACACACACGAAACAGTAGCATGTTGCATGATTGAGAATGTGTTATTATCAACATGGGGCACAGCAACTCAGATGACACACTGTGTAAGTGTGAGACAATAATATGAAAACAAGTGTGTCTATATGTGAGCAATAAGTCATTTCAATGACTAAGTACAAAGCGAGAGAATGGATTTTTATCTATGTCCAGAAACCAGAGTGGGAAATAACGGAAAGCAAAGCTCATTTATACAGTTTGCTAATGTTCTCTCTAACAATTTCAGAAACTTCATCAAACGATTAACTTGTAAATCCTCATCTGATTGGAACAGTAAAATTGTGGAGCATCCCAGACAAAGTGATGGTCACAACTGTGGACCACTCATCTTAAAGGTATTGAATACCAAATTGGCATTATTATAGGTTCTGTATGTTTAATTATCGATGGTGAAAGTAAATTCCAGAGATTACCAGTGGGCACTGCACTGGTGTCCTTGCCATTGTGGATGGTGGTGGGCTTGTGACCACAAGAAGGGATGGATTGTCCAGTGGCAGGTGCAGTGCTGGGGGACCAGATTCTACCATCCAGCTCTTCCTGACAGCTGCTGTTGCAGTGGCCAGGAACACCAGGCCCTTGTAAATCACTGTAACTCAGATCCCCTTTTGGTCCTCCACAGTAGGCAGCCCTGCCAGGAGCATTTAACAGCATTGCCATACCGTATGGCAGGGCCGCAGATGCGGGGGGGAGGGGATAAAGGGGGCAGTGCTGTTAAAGCATAAAGCACTGCCACATCGGACGTGTAACGTCAGCCATGTATGGTCTGGAACCAGTGGCCAATTCTTACCGGTACACTGGACCAGCCCACTTTCACCTATGGTAAGTATGAGGTTTATTCTAAATATCAGTGTTGTTAGTTTGCAGAAACATATTTGCAGCACAAAGACATCAGTATGGTGGAAACAACACAGAAGGCTAATACTGCGTTTAGAAGACATATAGCAATTCTTCTAATGAAGGAGTCAGGTAATTACTTTCTACCATGTATTGTGGACTCATTAGGCACATGTGAGGATAACATGAAGAGTGGAATTCTGTCACATAACAGACAGTTATCTTAATAACCCTAAAGTGGGATATCTCACAGGTTTGCTTCTGAAATGGTGACTATGAATCAATAATATCTTTAAGTACACAAAAATTTGAATGGGGTGATTGATTACTATTGATCGACCAGTTAAATGAAATTTGAATTTTTAGATACAGGTGTAGTAAAGTTAAAATTTGAAAAAAAAATTCCGAAAAAAGGAAAAGATATGTGTGTTCAAACCATTGACTGGATTACAATATTGACAATTAATACATCAAGCTTAGCATTTTCAGTGTTGGTCGTAACGTATTCATCATTTCGTAACGCTATATTTATTTTTAAGAAAGCGTGGAGGACTACTGCATATACTGCAACCTTATCGACTGTGAAAAAGAAAGTGAGGATTGCACGATGGTAAGAAACATAGAATTACATGGGAAATATATGCCATAAACTGCGTAAGGATCATGATTCTTGTAAAAATTACACATCATTAAACATTTTCTTCATGCCGATAGTTATATATTAGGTAATGTTCACATGTGGAAGGAATAGGATGAGTCAATGCAAAGTATGTATAACGTAACTTCTGTGATTTAAATTCTTAATTATTACTTATCAAAGGTCCAGTGTGATTCTTGCAAGAGGTGGGCACATATACTATGCATTACAGAAGGAAACAATCAAGAAAACCTGACATATGAGAAGAAAGAGTACAACTGCAAGACATGTGCATAGTTCACTTCATTAACAAAAAGAAAAAAGGCAATAAAGAAAACCCATTGTTTAACTTCCTCTTGTTCAAAACATAATGCAACCCAAAGAAATATATTTCTATGTATACATCAGATTATAATAAATGTTCTTGATGTTAAATAAATTATTCTCTGTATTTCTGTCCATATATATATATAATGCAAACTACAAAATTTTAAAAGTAATTTTAAAAAATGAAAGTGGTGTCATCATAGGAGTGCTCCATACCCCCAAACCTTACTTCCCTTTATCTGTATTCACACACAAAAAAGCGAATGAGCGTGCCTTGATCACCCAATAGGTCAATTTGGCACATTAGACAGGAGGAAGCAGATCCTGAGTGTTTTCGACCACAAACTCCATCCCTGCCGATTTGCAACCATCCCCGGACCAGTGACAGGTGCATAGGCAGCCATGTCATTGGAACTAAGCAAGGAGGAAGCCAGTGGAAACAATGAAAGGGGCCACTCTGGTTATCACCTTGGGGTCAGGGGTGTGCCCTGTACCCCCAAACCTTACTTCCCTTTATCTGTATTCACACACAAAAAAGCGAAAGAGCGTGCCTCAATCACCCAATAGGTCAATTTGGCACATTAGCCAGGAAGAAGCAGATCCTGAGTGGTTTCGACCACAGACTCCATCCCTCCCGATTTGCAACCATCCCCGGACCAGTGACAGGTGCATAGGCAGCCATGTCATTGGAACTAAACCATGAGGAAGCCAGTGGAAAAAAAGAAAGGGGCCACTCTGGTTATCACCTTGGGGTCAGGAGTGTGCCCTGTACCCCCAAAACTTACTTCCCTTTACACGTATTCAGACACAAAAAAGCGAAAGAGCGTGCCTCGATCACCCAATAGGTCAATTTGGCACATTAGACAGGAGGAAGCAGATCCTGAGTATTTTCGACCACAAACTCCATCCCTCCCGATTTGCAACCATCCCGGACCAGTGACAGGTGCATAGGCAGCCATGTCGTTGGAACTAAGCAAGGAGGAAGCCAGTGGAAAAAAAGAAAGGGGCCACTCTGGTTATCACCTTGGGGTCAGGAGTGTGCCCTGTACCCCCAAAACTTACTTCCCTTTATCTGTATTCACACACAAAAAAGCGAAAGAGCGTGCCTCAATCACCCAATAGGTCAATTTGTCACATTAGCCAGGAAGAAGCAGAACCTGAGTGTTTTCGACCACAGACTCCATCCCTCCCGATTTGCAACCATCCCCGGACCAGTGACAGGTGCATAGGCAGCCATGTCATTGGAACTAAACCATGAGGAAGCCAGTGGAAAAAAAGAAAGGGGCCACTCTGGTTATCACCTTGGGGTCAGGAGTGTGCCCTGTACCCCCAAAACTTACTTCTCTTTAGACGTATTCACACACAAAAAAGCGAAAGAGCGTGCCTCGATCACCCAATAGGTCAATTTGGCCCATTAGCCAGGAAGAAGCAGAACCTGAGTGTTTTCGACCACAGACTCCATCCCTCCCGATTTGCAACCATCCCCGGACCAGTGACAGGTGCATAGGCAGCCATGTCATTGGAACTAAACCATGAGGAAGCCAGTGGAAAAAAAGAAAGGGGCCACTCTGGTTATCACCTTGGGGTCAGGAGTGTGCCCTGTACCCCCAAACCTTACTTCCCTTTACACGTATTCACACACAAAAAAGCGAAAGAGCGTGCCTCGATCACCCAATAGGTCAATTTGGCACATTAGACAGGAAGAAGCAGATCCTGAGTGTTTTCGACCACAAACTCCATCCCTCCCGATTTGCAACCATCCCCAGACCAGTGACAGGTGCATAGGCAGCCATGTCTTTGGAACTAAGCAAGGAGGAAGCCAGTGGAAACAATGAAAGGGGCCACTCTGGTTATCACCTTGGGGTCAGGGGTGTGCCCTGTACCCCCAAACCTTATTACCCTTTATCTGTATTCACACACAAAAAAGCGAAAGAGCGTGCCTCGAGCAGCCATGGCATTGAAACTAAACAAGGAGGAAGCCAGTGGAAACAATGAAAGGGGCCACTCTGGTTATCTTTGGGGTCAGGGGTGTGCCCTGTACCCTCATACCTTACTTCCCTTTACACGTATTCAGACACAGAAAAGCGAAAGAGCGTGCCTCGGTCACCCAATAGGTCAATTTGGCCCATTAGCTAGGAAGAAGCAGATCCTGAGTGTTTTCGTCCACAAACTCCATCCCTCCCGATTTGCAACCATCCCCGGACCAGTGACAGGTGCATTGGCAGCCATGTCATTGGAACTAAGCAAGGAGGAAGCCAGTGGAAAAAAAGAAAGGGGCCACTCTGGTTATCACCTTGGGGTCAGGAGTGTGCCCTGTACCCCCAAAACTTACTTCCCTTTAGACGTATTCACACACAAAAAAGTGAAAGAGCGTGCCTCGATCACCCAATAGGTCAATTTGGCACATTAGACAGGAAGAAGCAAATCCTGAGTGTTTTCGACCACAAACTCCATCCCTCCCGATTTGCAACCATCCCCAGACCAGTGACAGGTGCATAGGCAGCCATGTCTTTGGAACTAAGCAAGGAGGAAGCCAGTGGAAACAATGAAAGGGGCCACTCTGGTTATCTTTGGGGTCAGGGGTGTGCCCTGTACCCTCAAACCTTACTTCCCTTTACACGTATTCAGACACAGAAAAGTGAAAGAGCGTGCCTTGATCACCCAATAGGTCAATTTGGCCCATTAGCCAGGAAGAAGCAGATCCTGAGTGTTTTCGACCACAAACTCCATCCCTCCCGATTTGCAACCATCCCCGGACTAGTGACAGGTGCCTCGAGCAGCCATGGCATTGAAACTAAGCAAGGAGGAAGCCAGTGGAAACAATGAAAGGGGCCACTCTGGTTATCACCTTGGGGTCAGGGGTGTGCCCTGTACCCCCAAACCTTACTTCCCTTTACACGTATTCACACACAAAAAAGCGAAAGAGCGTGCCTCGATCACCCAATAGGTCAATTTGGCACATTAGACAGGAAGAAGCAGATCCTGAGTGTTTTCGACCACAAACTCCATCCCTCCCGATTTGCAACCATCCCCAGACCAGTGACAGGTGCATAGGCAGCCATGTCTTTGGAACTAAGCAAGGAGGAAGCCAGTGGAAACAATGAAAGGGGCCACTCTGGTTATCACCTTGGGGTCAGGGGTGTGCCCTGTACCCCCAAACCTTATTACCCTTTATCTGTATTCACACACAAAAAAGCGAAAGAGCGTGCCTCGAGCAGCCATGGCATTGAAACTAAACAAGGAGGAAGCCAGTGGAAACAATGAAAGGGGCCACTCTGGTTATCTTTGGGGTCAGGGGTGTGCCCTGTACCCTCATACCTTACTTCCCTTTACACGTATTCAGACACAGAAAAGCGAAAGAGCGTGCCTCGGTCACCCAATAGGTCAATTTGGCCCATTAGCTAGGAAGAAGCAGATCCTGAGTGTTTTCGTCCACAAACTCCATCCCTCCCGATTTGCAACCATCCCCGGACCAGTGACAGGTGCATTGGCAGCCATGTCATTGGAACTAAGCAAGGAGGAAGCCAGTGGAAACAATGAAAGAGGTCACTCTGGTTATCACCTTGGGGTCAGGGGTGTGCCCTGTACCCCCAAACCTTACTACCCTTTATCTGTATTCACACACAAAAAAGCGAAAGAGCGTGCCTCGAGCAGCCATGGCATTGAAACTAAACAAGGAGGAAGCCAGTGGAAACAATGAAAGGGGCTACTCTGGTTATCACCTTGGGGTCAGGGGTGTGCCCTGTACCCCCAAACCTTACTTCCCTTTATCTGTATTCACAGACAAAAAAGCGAAAGAGCGTGCCTCGAGCAGCCATGTCATTGGAACTAAACAAGGAGGAAGCTAGTGGAAACAATGAAAGGGGTCACTCTGGTTATCACCTTGGGGTCAGGGGTGTGCCCTCTACCCCCAAAACTTACTTCCCTTTACACGTATTCACACACAAAAAAGCGAAAGAGCGTGCCTCGAGCAGCCATGGCATTGAAACTAAACAAGGAGGAAGCCAGTGGAAACAATGAAAGGGGCCACTCTGGTTATCACCTTGGGGTCAGGGGTGTGCCCTGTACCCCCAAACCTTACTTCCCTTTATCTGTATTCACAGACAAAAAAGCGAAAGAGCGTGCCTCGAGCAGCCATGTCATTGGAACTAAACAAGGAGGAAGCTAGTGGAAACAATGAAAGGGGTCACTCTGGTTATCACCTTGGGGTCAGGGGTGTGCCCTCTACCCCCAAAACTTACTTCCCTTTACACGTATTCACACACAAAAAAGCGAAAGAGCGTGCCTCGATCACCCAATAGGTCAATTTGGCCCATTAGACAGGAAGAAGCAGATCCTGAGTGTTTTCGACCACAAACTCCATCCCTCCCGATTTGCAACCATCCCCAGACCAGTGACAGGTGCATAGGTAGCCATGTCTTTGGAACTAAGCAAGGAGGAAGCCAGTGGAAACAATGAAAGGGGCCACTCTGGTTATCACCTTGGGGTCAGGGGTGTGCCCTGTACCCCCAAACCTTACTACCCTTTATCTGTATTCACACACAAAAAAGCGAAAGAGCGTGCCTCGAGCAGCCATGGCATTGAAACTAAACAAGGAGGAAGCCAGTGGAAACAAGAAAGGGGCCACTCTGGTTATCTTTGGGGTCAGGGGAGTGTCCTCTACCCCAAACGTTACTTCCCTTTACACGTATTCAGACACAGAAAAGCGAAAGAGCATGCCTCGATCACCCAATATGTCAATTTGGCCCATTAGCTAGGAAGAAGCAGATCCTGAGTGTTTTCGACCACAAACTCCATCCCTCCCAATTTGCAACCATCCCCGGACCAGTGACAGGTGCATAGGCAGCCATGTCTTTGGAACTAAGCAAGGAGGAAGCCAGTGGAAACAATGAAAGAGGTCACTCTGGTTATCACCTTGGGGTCAGGGGAGTGTCCTCTACCCCAAACGTTACTTCCCTTTACACGTATTCACACACAAAAAAGCGAAAGAGCATGCCTCGATCACCCAATAGGTCAATTTGGCACATTAGACAGGAAGAAGCAGATCCTGAGTGTTTTCGACCACAAACTCCATCCCTCCCGATTTGCAACCATCCCCAGACCAGTGACAGGTGCATAGGCAGCCATGTCATTGGAACTAAACCATGAGGAAGCCAGTGGAAAAAAAGAAAGGGGCCACTCTGGTTATCACCTTGGGGTCAGGAGTGTGCCCTGTACCCCCAAAACTTACTTCTCTTTAGACGTATTCACACACAAAAAAGCGAAAGAGCGTGCCTCGATCACCCAATAGGTCAATTTGGCCCATTAGCCAGGAAGAAGCAGAACCTGAGTGTTTTCGACCACAGACTCCATCCCTCCCGATTTGCAACCATCCCCGGACCAGTGACAGGTGCATAGGCAGCCATGTCATTGGAACTAAACCATGAGGAAGCCAGTGGAAAAAAAGAAAGGGGCCACTCTGGTTATCACCTTGGGGTCAGGAGTGTGCCCTGTACCCCCAAACCTTACTTCCCTTTACACGTATTCACACACAAAAAAGCGAAAGAGCGTGCCTCGATCACCCAATAGGTCAATTTGGCACATTAGACAGGAAGAAGCAGATCCTGAGTGTTTTCGACCACAAACTCCATCCCTCCCGATTTGCAACCATCCCCAGACCAGTGACAGGTGCATAGGCAGCCATGTCTTTGGAACTAAGCAAGGAGGAAGCCAGTGGAAACAATGAAAGGGGCCACTCTGGTTATCACCTTGGGGTCAGGGGTGTGCCCTGTACCCCCAAACCTTATTACCCTTTATCTGTATTCACACACAAAAAAGCGAAAGAGCGTGCCTCGAGCAGCCATGGCATTGAAACTAAACAAGGAGGAAGCCAGTGGAAACAATGAAAGGGGCCACTCTGGTTATCTTTGGGGTCAGGGGTGTGCCCTGTACCCTCATACCTTACTTCCCTTTACACGTATTCAGACACAGAAAAGCGAAAGAGCGTGCCTCGGTCACCCAATAGGTCAATTTGGCCCATTAGCTAGGAAGAAGCAGATCCTGAGTGTTTTCGATCCACAAACTCCATCCCTCCCGATTTGCAACCATCCCCGGACCAGTGACAGGTGCATTGGCAGCCATGTCATTGGAACTAAGCAAGGAGGAAGCCAGTGGAAAAAAAGAAAGGGGCCACTCTGGTTATCACCTTGGGGTCAGGAGTGTGCCCTGTACCCCCAAAACTTACTTCCCTTTAGACGTATTCACACACAAAAAAGTGAAAGAGCGTGCCTCGATCACCCAATAGGTCAATTTGGCACATTAGACAGGAAGAAGCAAATCCTGAGTGTTTTCGACCACAAACTCCATCCCTCCCGATTTGCAACCATCCCCAGACCAGTGACAGGTGCATAGGCAGCCATGTCTTTGGAACTAAGCAAGGAGGAAGCCAGTGGAAACAATGAAAGGGGCCACTCTGGTTATCTTTGGGGTCAGGGGTGTGCCCTGTACCCTCAAACCTTACTTCCCTTTACACGTATTCAGACACAGAAAAGTGAAAGAGCGTGCCTTGATCACCCAATAGGTCAATTTGGCCCATTAGCCAGGAAGAAGCAGATCCTGAGTGTTTTCGACCACAAACTCCATCCCTCCCGATTTGCAACCATCCCCGGACTAGTGACAGGTGCCTCGAGCAGCCATGGCATTGAAACTAAGCAAGGAGGAAGCCAGTGGAAACAATGAAAGGGGCCACTCTGGTTATCACCTTGGGGTCAGGGGTGTGCCCTGTACCCCCAAACCTTACTTCCCTTTACACGTATTCACACACAAAAAAGCGAAAGAGCGTGCCTCGATCACCCAATAGGTCAATTTGGCACATTAGACAGGAAGAAGCAGATCCTGAGTGTTTTCGACCACAAACTCCATCCCTCCCGATTTGCAACCATCCCCAGACCAGTGACAGGTGCATAGGCAGCCATGTCTTTGGAACTAAGCAAGGAGGAAGCCAGTGGAAACAATGAAAGGGGCCACTCTGGTTATCACCTTGGGGTCAGGGGTGTGCCCTGTACCCCCAAACCTTACTTCCCTTTATCTGTATTCACAGACAAAAAAGCGAAAGAGCGTGCCTCGAGCAGCCATGTCATTGGAACTAAACAAGGAGGAAGCTAGTGGAAACAATGAAAGGGGTCACTCTGGTTATCACCTTGGGGTCAGGGGTGTGCCCTCTACCCCCAAAACTTACTTCCCTTTACACGTATTCACACACAAAAAAGCGAAAGAGCGTGCCTCGAGCAGCCATGGCATTGAAACTAAACAAGGAGGAAGCCAGTGGAAACAATGAAAGGGGCCACTCTGGTTATCACCTTGGGGTCAGGGGTGTGCCCTCTACCCCCAAAACTTACTTCCCTTTACACGTATTCACACACAAAAAAGCGAAAGAGCGTGCCTCGATCACCCAATAGGTCAATTTGGCCCATTAGACAGGAAGAAGCAGATCCTGAGTGTTTTCGACCACAAACTCCATCCCTCCCGATTTGCAACCATCCCCAGACCAGTGACAGGTGCATAGGTAGCCATGTCTTTGGAACTAAGCAAGGAGGAAGCCAGTGGAAACAATGAAAGGGGCCACTCTGGTTATCACCTTGGGGTCAGGGGTGTGCCCTGTACCCCCAAACCTTACTACCCTTTATCTGTATTCACACACAAAAAAGCGAAAGAGCGTGCCTCGAGCAGCCATGGCATTGAAACTAAACAAGGAGGAAGCCAGTGGAAACAAGAAAGGGGCCACTCTGGTTATCTTTGGGGTCAGGGAAGTGTCCTCTACCCCAAACGTTACTTCCCTTTACACGTATTCAGACACAGAAAAGCGAAAGAGCATGCCTCGATCACCCAATATGTCAATTTGGCCCATTAGCTAGGAAGAAGCAGATCCTGAGTGTTTTCGACCACAAACTCCATCCCTCCCAATTTGCAACCATCCCCGGACCAGTGACAGGTGCATAGGCAGCCATGTCTTTGGAACTAAGCAAGGAGGAAGCCAGTGGAAACAATGAAAGAGGTCACTCTGGTTATCACCTTGGGGTCAGGGGAGTGTCCTCTACCCCAAACGTTACTTCCCTTTACACGTATTCACACACAAAAAAGCGAAAGAGCATGCCTCGATCACCCAATAGGTCAATTTGGCACATTAGACAGGAAGAAGCAGATCCTGAGTGTTTTCGACCACAAACTCCATCCCTCCCGATTTGCAACCATCCCCAGACCAGTGACAGGTGCATAGGCAGCCATGTCTTTGGAACTAAGCAAGGAGGAAGCCAGTGGAAACAATGAAAGGGGCCACTCTGGTTATCACCTTGGGGTCAGGGGTGTGCCCTGTACCCCCAAACCTTACTACCCTTTATCTGTATTCACACACAAAAAAGCGAAAGAGCGTGCCTCGAGCAGCCATGGCATTGAAACTAAACAAGGAGGAAGCCAGTGGAAACAATGAAAGGGGCCACTCTGGTTATCTTTGGGGTCAGGGGTGTGCCCTGTACCCTCAAACCTTACTTCCCTTTACACGTATTCAGACACAGAAAAGCGAAAGAGCGTGCCTCGGTCACCCAATAGGTCAATTTGGCCCATTAGCTAGGAAGAAGCAGATCCTGAGTGTTTTCGACCACAAACTCCATCCCTCCCGATTTGCAACCATCCCCGGACCAGTGACAGGTGAATAGGCAGCCATGTCATTGGAACTAAGCAAGGAGGAAGCCAGTGGAAACAATGAAAGAGGTCACTCTGGTTATCACCTTGGGGTCAGGGGAGTGTCCTCTACCCCAAACGTTACTTCCCTTTACACGTATTCAGACACAGAAAAGCGAAAGAGCGTGCCTCGATCATCCAATATGTCAATTTGGCCCATTAGCCAGGAAGAAGCAGATCCTGAGTGTTTTTGACCACAGACTCCATCCCTCCCGATTTGCAACCATCCCTGGACCAGTGACAGGTGCATAGGCAGCCATGTCTTTGGAACTAAGCAAGGAGGAAGCCAGTGGAAACAATGAAAGGGGCCACTCTGGTTATCACCTTGGGGTCAGGGGTGTGCCCTGTACCCCCAAACCTTACTACCCTTTATATGTATTCACACACAAAAAAGCGAAAGAGCGTGCCTCGAGCAGCCGTGTCATTGGAACTAAACAAGGAGGAAGCCAGTGGAAACAATGAAAGGGGCCACTCTGGTTATCTTTGGGGCCAGGGGTGTGCCCTGTACCCTCAAACCTTACTTCCCTTTACACGTATTCAGACACAGAAAAGCGAAAGAGCGTGCCTCGGTCATCCCATAGGTCAATTTGGCCCATTAGCTAGGAAGAAGCAGATCCTGAGTGTTTTCGACCACAAACTCCATCCCTCCCAATTTGCAACCCCATGGACCAGTGGAGGAAGCAGATCCTGAGTGTTTTCGACCACAAACTCCATCCCTCCCGATTTGCAACCCCATGGACCAGGGGAGGAAGCAGATCCTGAGTGTTTTCGACCACAAACTCCATCCCTCCCGATTTGCAACCCCATGGACCAGGCGGCAGCAATTCCTGAGCAGGAGCATAGATGGTTTTCTTATGTGACAGAAACTGAAGCTAGTTGCAAAACGGGAGGGTTGCTCAAACTGACGTTACACCGGTCCCAGGGAGGGCTGCAGGCTGCCTGGGTTGATATTCATGGACACAGGAAGGGGTTGCATAGAGCGGTTCTTGTATCCGGTGCTGGCATGGGGGAGGCAGGACCGCACTGCAATACATCATAATTATTATTGCTACAGAGGCTCCTGCATTTGGGTGGTCAGTGTGAGAAGACGCTGCTGCTGTCTCCACTGTGAACTGGAAGCCTGCACTGATCAGCTGCTGCTCCCCCAGCGGGGTCTGTGTGGGGTGGGGGAGACCTTCCTTAAATCCCCTGCTGTGTCCAGCCAGGACTTTGTCTAGTGGCTGCAACCAGCCCCTGGGGCAGTCCTGGGCTCTACTCACACCGGCTCCTGAGCCAGAGACTCCAGGTCAGGGGCTCCCAACTTTTCCAAGCTGCTGTGCCCCTTTCAGGAGTCTGATTTGTCTTGCATAGCTCCCAGGTTTCACCTCACTCACAAAATCAGACACAAATCATACAAAACGCTACTCGCTTTCAGAATCAGACAAAATCAGACAAAAGTGTCCCAACACGCTGATACTGGACAATTGCTGACTGTCTTATTGTTACCAGATAATTATAAAATGAATCAATTTAAATATAAATATTGTACTTACATTTCAGCGTATAGAACAGTATGAACAAGTCATGGATCTGAAATTTTACTTCATGTGGCGGGCAGCAGGGCCGCTGCTCTGTGGGACACGTTTCCGGGGTTGGAAAAAGATTCTGGCTGGATCCCTCCTGGGCCACATGTTCAACCCCAGGGCAAAGAGCAGGAGGGGAGCGGGATTCATTAGCTCCTGCCACCAGAGGGATCTGGGTGTGGGGGGGGGGGGGGGGGGCAGGCTGTGCGGGACCTTTAACTCGGTTTGTGAAAGGATCCGGGAGATTTGCAATTTGAGCTTCCTGGGTCAGACACCACTGCCGCCTCCTCTATAGCTCCATTGTGAGTCGGGAGCCGGGGCTGAGCCGTTGCTGCTGCCCAGCGGGGTGTGTGCGGGGACAGACCTGCGCTAACCCCCCTCTGTGCCCAGCCGGGGGGACTGTCTTCGGGGGCTGGACCCAGCCCCTGGGGCAGCCCCGGGCTCTGCCGACACCAGCCCCTGAGCCGGAGCCTGCAGGTGAGGGGAGAGACCCGGGGAAGGGCTGGGGCCGGGCAGGAAAGTGACTTTGCACCAACGGCCCCTCCTCGCCCCAGCTCTGCTCCCGGGGCGGGGGTCTGCGAGTCCCAGACCTGCTGCCCTCCCTAAGTCGCCCCCCTCCGGGCTCTGCCCAGCTGAGCGCCTGCAGGAGCAGATCTAGCTCGTAGTGACACAGCTGTGTGGTTTCTTCCACACCCCGGACCAACATTGCCAGGCCGAGAAAACCCCCAGAGTAGACACAGCTATGCCGACAAAGTGGTTCTGTCGGCCCGGCTGTCAAGAGAAGTGATGTTCCTGCACCGGAAGAAATACTCCTGCTGCGTCTACCCTAAAGGTCTATGCAGTTATAAGCTCTGCAGAGTAGACGTGGCCGCAGGAAAACAGCAACCAGATCTCCTGTCCAGAGGGGGGAAGAAGAGTGAAAGGGGGAAGAGAAAAGTGTGGGAAAGGAGAAGCAAGTGGGGAGAGACGTTACAGGTTCCTAAACCTGCCCAGGTCTGTTGACTTTAGATTCACTTCTCATTGCACGAGACAAGGAACCAAGGCAGGAAAAGTCAGTTCCTACCTCTGCCTAGTCCCTGCTACTGCCCTGGGTGACAGTGTCAGGAAGAACCCCAATGCAGATGCTTTGATTTTTTTCTTTTCTAGTATTTGGTTCTGGGAGGTTTTAAATATGTGTTGGTGGGTTTAGAAAAATGTCCCAGTGTTTTCACAGTGTGCCACAATGCAGAACGTCTGTTTGAAGGGGAGGGGAGGGGAGTGAAGTGAACCAGTGTGTGAAGTTGTCTAAAGCCCCCTTCTGAAACTTTCCCTCTGCCCTTTTCACCCTGACAGGCTGGAAAATAACATCCAGGTTTCAGTCCACATTTTCCTCACTCTCCCTGGGGATAGTGAAGGGAAATGGCTGCAGCCAAACAGGCACAGGAAAGAAATTCTCTGGGAGCAGGTGTGTGTGAGGGTCCCTACCAGTGTCGCTGATTTCCCTCTCATGCCAGGGATGTTGTGTGCCCCTCTATTAGACTTAATAAAACCACCAACTTTTTCTCCTCAGGTAGTTAGTGATTAGATACTGTTCTAATTCCTTGATAGATGAGGCCCAGTCCTCTATTGAGCTAACAAACAAGTCCATTTTCTCCAAACATTCAGAAATATTCCACTTTATCCCTGGGTTCAGATCCCATCCGCATAACCAATTGTTGCGTCTTTTGTTCTTTACACAACAAAAAGAAACTTGTAGAAACTCCAGGCTCAGTTGAGTTCCAAATAATCATACTTAATTAACTAGTGCAGATATCTAAAGCCTAACTTCGTTCACTGCTGTTCTGACATTTTTGGAGCTTTCTAAAACTAGAACATGGTGCGGGCTGACAAACTATTTATAGGGACGCTACATTTTCTTTAACGTGGAACTGGAAGATGTGGGAAAGGCCCAGCAGGAAGAGTTAGAAATTACTCACTATGAGGAAAAGGCCACATGTTCAGAGGTTTATCAAAGACCTACCGCCAACCTGCAGAGCTCCGAAACCAAGAGTCAGTCCAGAACATCAAGAGACAGGCATAGATTCATAAGTTCTGAGGTCATAATGGACCATTGTGATCATCTACTCAGACCTTCTGTATAATGCAGGCCATCGGACTTCCCTGTATTAATTTCTGGTTGAAATAGAGTGGATCATTTAGAAAAACATCTGATCTTGATTTTAAAATTTGCAGTAATGGAGGATCCACTGCAACCTTGGTAAGTTTTCCCTGATGCTTAATTACCCTCTCTGGTAGAAAGATTGCACCTAATTTCTAGTCTGAATTTCTATTGCTTCAGCTTCCAGGCACTGTATATCTTGTACTTTTGTCTGCTAGATTAAAGAACCCATTATCAAATATCTGTTTCCCATATGGGTACCTGTAGATGGGGATCATGTAACCATTTAATCATCTGTTTGATAAGCTAAATGGATTGAGCTTATTGGGTCTATCAATATATCAATTGGGTTTTCCAATCGTTTAATAGTTCTTGTGGTTCTTTGAGCCCTTTCCAATTTTTCAGCATCATTCTTGAACTGGGGATACCAGAACAGGACATAGTAGTCAAGTAGCAGTGGCACCAGTAACACACAGCGAGGTAATATAACCCATCCATTCCTACTCAGGTTTCCCCTGTTTATACATTAAAAGGGCTAATGGGATCCTTCAGGTACAGCATCACCCTGGGAACTCAGGTTCAGTTGATTATCTACCATGAGCCTCAAATCTTTATCTGGGGAGCAGTGACTCTGAAAGAGTATCTCATTTTGCAAATACTACCTGCTTTGTTCCTAGATGTGGGAGTTTATATGTGGTTGTAGAGAAACACATTCAGGTTACCAAGTGATCCAAATCTCTGTAAAATGACCGGTCTTCTTTATTATTTACCATTCTTCCAATCTTTGTGTCTTCTGCAAACTTTATCAATATTGATTTTGTTTTCTTCCAGGTCATTGATAAAAATGTTAAATAGGATAGGCCAAGAACTAGCCACTGTGGGATTCCACCAGAAACACACCCGTCCTCTGACGATTCCCCATTTACAGTTACATTTTGAGACTTATCAGTTAGCCAGTTTATTTTTTTTAACTATTTATTAATTTCTAACAAGTTCACAAATCCTTGCCTGGTACATATCAGATAGAAAACACTTGTTACAAGAGTTACTTTTGTTTACAGAGACATTATACAGTTAGCCAGTTTTTAATCTATTTAATGTGCCATGTTGATTTTTGTATCATTCTAGTTTCTTAATCAAAATGTCATGTGGTATCAAGTTGAATGCAGAAGTCAAGTATACAACATTAACACAGTTACCTTGATCAATCAAACTTGTAATCATAAAAAAAAAATCCTAAGTTTGACAAGATCTATTTCCCATAAATCCATGTTGATGGACATTAATTATATTGTCGTCCTCTAATTCTGTAGAAATAAATTCCTACATCAGCTGTTCCATTATTTTTCCTAGGACTGATGTCAGGCTGACAGGCCTATAATTACCCAGGTCATCCCATTTACTCTTTTAAAATATTGGCACAACATTAGTTTCCTTCCAGTCCTTTGGAACGTCTCCACTGTTCCAAGCTTGATTTTAAAAAATAAAAATAATAATAAAAAAAAAAATCTAGTGTGTGATGATTTTAAAATGTCTAACTTTAATAGGTGATGTTTAGCATTCTCCTTAAAGTTATTGTTACAGTCATAGAATCATAGAATATTAGGGTTGGAAGGGACCTCAGGAGGTCATCTAGTCCAACCTCCTGCTCAAAGCAGGACCAATCCCCAAATTTTTTCCTCAGTTCCCCAAATGGCCCCCTCAAGGATTGAATTCACAACCCTGGGTTTAGCAGGCCAATGCTTAAACCACTGGACAGTATTTTATCATCATCATCAGATGATATGAATATATCATCAGCTTTTTCCCAAATATGGAACAAAAATATTTATTGAAAACTTCTGCCTTTTCTGTATTATTATTGACAGCTATTTTCATGTAGCAATGGACTAGTAACATTGATAGGATTGCTTTTCTTCCTTGTAAGCTTTAAAAACACCTTACTGTCCTTAACTGTCTGATCATAGCATTCTCCCTATGTCCTTTTGCTTCCCTTATCAATTATATACAATTCCTAGCTTCTGACATATTCATTTCTATCATCCTCTCCTTTTCCTCATTTGTTGTATGTATGTGTATATTCAAGTTTTCAAAAATACTCTCACTTCCCTGCTAAGCCAGGCTGTTCCTTTTTAACCAGTGTAGCCTTCTATCTTGATTTTGGGATTGTGACTTTTTGGCCATCTAGTAAAATGTTCCTAAGCAGTTTCCCATTGTCATTCATGTTTTTTCTGTTTAAATCATTGTTACCAGCTGATATGGCTCATAACCATTTCCAGCTTTGTGAAACTAGCCCTGTTAAAGCACCCGGGGGGGGAGGAGGGGGGAGAGAAAGAGAGCAAGCGAGTGAGCGTGAGCTGGTTTGGACTTTATTCTGTTTGTAACCACTGTTAGTGCTGGGATGAAGAGCAATTTTTATCCCTCAAGATGAGGTCTCAGCTAGAACTCCCCCATATTGGTTGCAACACTTTTGACTGAGTAAATTGTTATGTATAAATAAGAAATTCTCATGACATTTTAGTACTGGTAGCATGAGAACTGCAACCTGTGTCACTCAGACTAAAGTTCCTCATGATCACACAGCTTTCTTCCCTACACCAACTAGTACCTCATCTTGTGCTTTATCTGTTAATGCACCGATCTGTAAGCATTTAAGTTGTTGGTGACTCAGAAATAGATAATGCCATTTGTGATGTAGGGTGCCATGCCCCCTCTCTTTCTTCCTACTCAGTCCTTTCCAAATAGATTATAATAGTTGATTTTAACACTCTGATCATGTGAGTCATCCCAATAGTTTCAGTAGATTCATAGACTTTAGGGTCAGAAGGGACCAATATGATCATCTACTCTGACCTCCTGCACAAAGCAGTAACACCATCTAGATCAAATTTGTGCTCATAAATTAATATTTTCAGTTTCTCTTCGTTTTTTTTTTTTTTACCCAGGTCCCTAGCATAGGTATGTAGGCAATTGAAGAATTCTTTCTTTTCGTGTTTCTTGGTGTCTTGATTAATTTTGTTCTCAACTTCTTAATTTTTTGCCGAGTGCTCATTTGTTCCCTCTTTTCACACTCCTCTGTTGGTATTAGTTTAGTGCCTTCCTGAATACTCTGTCCAGCCTGTCCCCTTGCAGCTATATCCTTGCATGCAGGAATGAAATCAGGAAGGCCAAATCACACTTGGAGTTGCAGCTAGCAAGAGATATTAAGAGTAACAAGAAGGGTTTCTTTAGGTATGTTAGCAACAAGAAGAAAGTCAAGGAAAGTGTGGGCCCCTTACTTTATGAGGGAGGCAACCCAGTGACAGAGGATGTGGAAAAAGCTAATGTAATCAATGCTTTTTTTGCCTCTGTCTTCACGAACAAGGTCAGCTCCCAGACTACTGCACTGGGCAGCACAGCATGGGGAGGAGGTTTAAAAGTTTAAAAAAAAAAAATTGTGGTAATTTTATTTGCCTTCTGTTTTCTGAGCCCAGCGGATAGGGGGGAGATGTATGCGTGAAGCTGCCTGTGTGTGTGTATCACACTGCATCAACAAAACTCCACCTCCAACAGTGCACATGGAAAAGTGTGTCCCCTACCCCAGCTGCTGGGATTTACCCTTCTGACTTCTCCATCTCCCTGCTTAATCACGACTCTGTTTCCTCTTTACCCCAGCCAGTCTTCTCCCCCACACTCTCCTTTTCTCTCCTGTTGTATAGTCACCTGCCATTCTCTTTCCGGTTTCCCACCCCTCATAGCTACTACCCCACATATGCCTGCACTCTCTATTCTCTTGCACCTGCTCAGCCTCCTGCTGGCTGAATCCACCTCAACCTCTCTGTCCCCCACACATCCTCCTGGACCCCCCTCCAGTCCCTATAGCTCTCCATATTTTCACTTTTCCGCTGAGTTTCCCGTCCAGTCTCCTAACCACAGAGCCTCAACCGTATTCCTTGAGAAGAGCCTGACATCATTCACACTGGAAACAAGGGCAGTTGGTGGCCATCGTTATTAGGGGCAGCCTCTCTTCCACATGCCAAATCTGTAGGGAAACAGGGGCCATCTTGATTAAGGGCCATTTGACTTCAGACCCCTCCCAAAGTAATGGGAAATGGCAGCCAAGTCTCAGAAGAGGAAATGTGCGAGTTTTGGACTGAAATCTCAACTAAATATCATGACACTAGTGATAAAAATCACCAGAGTCAGCAGCTCTGGGTATTGCACTTTTACAGTAGAAATTGTGTTTTTAATGAAAGCTCTGGGAAATTTCCCAGCTCCCCAGGGAAGTTCCCAACTCTCTGTTGGGAGGGATAATTTCCAGCCCTGCCTGTGACTGGTCAGGGCTAGAAGAGAGGATAAGAGGTTGAAGACTTGTTCTGTGCCTGGGTCATAACATCCCTTGGTATGTGGAGGACCCTGAACCTCCTGAAGGAACCTCAAGTCTCCAAGGAACCATGTGACCTCCTCAAAGGGTCTCCAGGAACAGTTTGCAATCCCTTTGTTTATACAGGTGATGGAACACACTCCTGTATTCATACCCTACTGGAATACTTTTTGTACAAAGTATGACTTTTGAGGTATCTTTTGAAAATTCATAATTTGGTGGTCAGTTTTTTCCTGATAAAATATGTGGCAACATTGTACGTAAAAATAAGATTTTCCTGTAGGATGCTGATAACACATGTTCCAAACCATAGCAGAAGTTGGCAAACCGGTCTGTCCTAAGCAGCGTGCTCTGCTTCATTAGCATTTAAGCAGTAACTAGAGTCATCAAGCAGGAAGGGAAACAAAGGGATCACAGACAGGTGAAGAAAAAAGCAGCAGAGAAAATCTTTCCATGCAGACTCTTTGTCTCCTGGTTCTCAGCTGGAAATGCTTCTCAAAGGGGGAACAGGACTATAAAAAAAGAGGGGCAGACACCCCAAGAGGCCTCTTCTCCCCCCTCCCACTCCCTGTTCATCTCACTCTTTGCACCTGAGCAGACAAAGAAAATAGCTGTTGGACTATGGGGGATGGGTCCTGACCTGAAGGTTGGTCTGTAACACTGCTGAAAGCATGTGGTGAGAAACTTTGCTTCAGAGGTAACAAAAATTGTTAGATGTGAGAAAGCATCTTCTTTATTTTTTTTTTAATTTTGTTTTCTCACTTATGCCTCATTACTTAAGAACATAAGAACGGCCGTACCGGGTCAGACCAAAGGTCCATCTAGCCCAGTATCTGTCTACCGACAGTGGCCAATGCCAGGTGCCCCAGAGGGAGTGAAGCTAACAGGCAATGATCAAGTGATCTCTCTCCTGCCATCCATCTCCATCCTCTGACAAACAGAGGCTAGGGACACCATTCTTTACCCATTCTGGCTAATAGCCATTTATGGACCTAACCACCATGAATTTATCCAGTTCTCTTTTAAACACTGTTATAGTCCCAGCCTTCACAACTTCCTCAGGTAAGTAGTTCCACAAGTTGACTGTGCGCTGTGTGAAGAAGAACTTCCTTTTATTTGTTTTAAACCTGCTACCTATTAATTTCATTTGGTGGCCCCTAGTTCTTGTACTATGGGAATAAGTAAATAACTTTTCCTTATCCACTTTCTCCACATCACTCATGATTTTACATACCCCTATCATATCCCTCCATAGTCTCCTCTTTTTCAAGCTGAAAAGTCCTAGCCTCTCTAATCTTTCCTCATATGGGACCCTCTCCAAACCCCTAATCATACTTGTATTCACTTAAAACCTAGTATTCACTTAAAACCTTTCTCTTTGTAGTTAATAAACTTGATTTACTGTTTTATCCAATCTACTGTGTTTAAGTTGGAGTGTCTGGGTACTTTAAATAAAGTAATAAGCAGCCATATTATTCCTTTAAGGAATAAAAGACTTATTTTATTTGTATTGTCCTGGAGAGGGCTGGGTAGTACAGGACATACATTTCTGGGGGAAATCTAAGACTGAGGGTATGTGGGGGTCAATCTGACTCTTGCAGCTTTGGCTATACTTCAGAGTGTCTCTGCACCTTGAGGTCTTTAAACCACAATTTGAGGACTTCAATAACTCAGACATAGGTTAGGGGTTTGTTACAGGAGTGCGTGGATGAGATTCTGTGGCCTGCATTGTGCAGGAGGTCAGACTAGATGACCGTAATGGTCCCTTCTGACCTTAGTTCTATGAATCTATGAAACACAAGTGTGCCTGGAAGGCTGCAGTTACACACAGACACACACATATACTCTCAGGGTGTGGTTTGCATGCTGGTAGGCTGTGTGTGGCCCTGGTGGGTGTTAGTTCAGCAAAGCATTGTAAGGCACCTAAGGTTACAGGGCAGGGGTGACACAGCTGCTGATTAGTCTGGATTGGGCCCTTGCTATGTCACACCCACCCAGCTAGCACATCTGGAAACAACCGTGTCTTACAATAAGTGTAAAATCTTGGTCTCACGTGTTTTCTTTGCCTGGAGCAGGATTTCCCATTCCCAAACTTGTTGTGATCTCCCAGGGAAGAGACATGGGTCCAAGATCTCCAGGACTCTGAGGAGAGGGAGATCCAGAGAAACAGCCACACAGGTGAGGAATTGATTAAACAGACGCAGAGGCGATTTGCCATTGATGTGGTATATCTTGACTGTAGTAAGACTTTTTAGATACTCTCACATGACCTTCTCATAAAGAAACTAGGGAAATACAACCTAGATGGAGCTACTATAAGGTGGATGCAAAACTGGCCGGAAAGCCGTTCAGAGAGTTCCTATCTGTGGTTCACAGTCATGCTGGAAGGGCATAATGAGTGGGGTCCCGCAGGGCTCAGTTCTGGATCTGGTTCCGTTCAATATCTTCATCAATGATATAGATAATGCATAGAGAGTACTCTTATAAAGTTTGCAGATGATACCAAGCTGGGAGGGGTTGCGAGTGCTTTGGAGGATAGGATTAAAATTCAAAGTGATCTGGACAAATGGGAGAAATGGTCTGAAGTAAATAGGATGAAATTCAATAAGGACAAATGCAAAGTACTCCACTTAGGAAGGAACAATCAGTTGCACATACACACGAAATGGGAAATTACTAGCACGGAAGGACTACTGTGGGTAGGGATCTAGGGGTCATAGTGGATCACAGGCTAAATGGGTCAACAGTGTAATGTCACAAAGACAAAAAACAAAAAAAACAAAAAAACCTCATTCTGTGATGTATTAGCAGGAGCATTGTAAGCAAGACACAAGAAATAATTATTCTGCTCTATTCCACACTAATTAGGCCTCAACAGGGGTATTGTGCCCAGCTCTGTGCACCACATTTCAGGAAAGATGTGGACAAATTGAAGAATGCTCATAGAAGAGCAACAAAAATTAAAGTTCTAGAAAACATGACCTATGAGGGAAGATTGAAAATAAATAAATAAATAGGGTTTGTTTAGTCTGGAGAAGAAAAGACTGAGGGGATATAACAGTTCTCAAGTACATAAAAGGGTGTTACTAAGAGGAGAGAGAATAATTGTTCTCTCTATCCTCTGAGGATAGGACAAGAAGGAATGGGCTTAAATTGCAACAAGGGAGGTTTAGGTTGGACATTAGGAAAAACTTCTTAACTTTCAGGGTAGTTAACCACTGGAATAAATTGCCTAAGGAGGTTATGGACTCTCCATCATTGTCTAACCTGCTCTTAAAAATCTTCAGACACCTGTCAGGGATGGTCTAGATCAGATGGTCCATGAGCTCCATTCAGGTGAGGATCCACGGATAGTTCCCTCTAAGGTGCACACCTGGGTTTCTGCACACAAGAGAATGAAGGGCCACCCACCTAATTAGTGGAGCCATGCAGGTGTGGCAGTGGTGTGAGAAGAGGGGGTGGGGGGAATTTTGGACATGCAGGACTGCAGCGGCCAGAGAAAGAGGCCCCAGCTCAGGGAATGCTGCGGTGGGGGAGAGAGGGAGAGACCCCCTACCACCTTCCCAGTCCCAGCTTCAGGCTGCCATGGCAGGGGAGAGAAGGCTATCCATTGCATTTGAAAGGTAAGATTACTGATATCAAAATGAGTTGTGTCCTTTTATTTGTAGAACAAAAAAACGTTATTAAGTTTTTTTAATATAGCGCTTTTATCCAAAGTGCTTTACAATTGTTAGTTAATGCTACAAACAACATTTGAAAAGATCATTAAGTGGTCCACTGAGACCCTCAGCAATTTTCAAGTAGTCCACAGAGGAAAAAATAAAAAAGTTTTAGAACCACTGGTCTAGATAACTTAGTCCTGCCTTGAGTGCAAGGGACTGGACTAGAAGATCTCTCGAGATCCCTCCCAGTCCTACGGTTCTATGTACACAGCTGAGATTCTCACAAAGGCCTGTGAGCATCTCCAGGTCTCTGTCCTCCAGGTCAGGCATGTCCTCGCAAGGTGGTGTATACACATGGCAGATGTCGCTTGTGGCTTCCCACCCACACTCACTGACGCCTGGGAGCAGCTCCTTGCCTTTGAATGTTCGGATGGGATGTGGGAGCAGAATAGGTCATACTCCCTATTCTCCCCAGTGGTTGGGCAGCCTAGTGGATAGATTGCCAGGCTCTCAGTCCCCTACTGGGCCAAGTACTTTTTCTTTAAGGCCAGGGGTGGGGTAAGGGGCACCCAGGTCCTCCTTCTCCACAGGGTCCCAGCCTATGGCCCTGTGTAATCAACCCCTGAACAGGGTGGGGTTGGTGTCCCTCCCAGCAGGGAGTCAGAACCCACTGTCATGGGCTACTTCCTACAAATCCATTCAGTTTGGGACATGGCCCCTCCAGTATAACCTGCTGGCTTGCTGCCTGTAGGGTTCTCTCTTGGGTCTAGGGACATGCCTTGGTGCGGTCCCAGGTCCCTTCAGGCAAGGTGAGGAGGAGTTACCTCAGTCTGTTACCTCTGGTGCTGGGGGTTCGTTCGCTGTCACTCCTTGGTTGGGGAGCCAGTGCTGGCTTCCAGGTGGCTGCCCTGGCTGGCACGTCACTACTCCATCCCTTCAGCCTGAGCAGAGCCAAGGTCCCTTCTTTTAACCTCCCTCCATTCTTGGCATTGTTTGCAGGTATAGTAAGGTGGGGCTAGCTTAACCCAAACATTTTCTTTACCCCTCGCTGAGCCAGCTGGCAGTTTTTCTGCTTCATTGCGCTCTTCTTCCAGTGCAGGGACTGACTCCTATCTGGATTCTCTCTCTGTCACATCAGGTGATGGGATGATGAGTGAGAACAAGGAGGAGCATCCTCAGCAGGAAGGTCCTGAGCAAATGGAAGCACAAAGAGCACTATCGGGAAGATCTGAAGGGGACTTTTTCTGGAGTCCTGAGCAGGGAGAATCCTGTGGAAATCAGCACAGGCCAGAAGTGCAGCAGGGAACCTCCTCAGGAGAGAGACAACAGGGTAAACCCACTGACCAAGGGGTTGGTTTGAAGGACCTTCCTGAAGAGATGATCCAGCCAGGAATCTGCACTAAAGGGAAACCATATGAATGCGCTGAGTGTGGAAAAATCTTCAGTAATGACTCATCCCTGATTGTTCATCGACGAGTCCACACAGGAGAGAGACCCTATAACTGCTCGGAGTGTGGGAAATCCTTCACTCGGAGCTCCACCCTTGTTGTGCATCAGAGGGTGCACACAGAAGAGAAACCCTATAAATGCCCCGACTGCGGGAAAAGCTTCAAGCGGAGTTCAATCCTTATTTCACACCAGAAAATCCATACAGGAGAGAGACCTTATAACTGCCTGGAATGTGGGAAAAGTTTCAATCAAGGCTCAAACCTAATTAAGCATCAGAGAATCCACACAGGAGAGAGACCCTATAACTGCCTTGAGTGTGGGAAAAGTTTTATTCGGCACTCACACCTCATTAGACATCAAAGAATGCACACTGGAAAGATGCCATATAATTGTCCTGACTGTGGAAAAAACTTTAGTGATGGCTCAGCTGTTGTTAGACATCAGAGGATCCATACTGGAGAGAGACCCTATAAATGCCTTGAGTGTGGGAAAAGCTTCAAGCAGAGCTCAGACCTCATGAATCATCAGAGAAGCCACACAGGAGAAAAACCCTATTACTGCCCTGAGTGTGGGAAAGGGTTCAGTCGGAAGGCTCACGTTATTTCGCACCAGAAAATGCACAGGCCAGAGAGATCCTATAACTGCCTCGAGTGTGGGAAAAACTTCACTAGGAGCTCTGACCTCATTAGACATCAGAAAACCCACACTCAAAAGACACCCTCTAAATGTTCTGTGTGTCGAAAAAGCTTCCAGCAGAGGTCAGAACGTATTTCACATCAGAGAGCCCCCACAACAAAGAGAAACTATAAATGTTCTGTTTGTGGGAAAAGCTACAAGGTGAAGATCTCTCTAATGTCCCATCAGAAACTCCACGCAGGCTAGCAGTTGGCAGGAGCTCTCACTATGGGTCAATGGGTCTATGCTCTCCTGAAGCAAAGTGTAGGTGTGCTTCATTGATTGACGGTCTTTGCAGGGGCAGCAAGTGGATGACGGGTTTGGGTTTCAGTAGGGGATATTTGATGGGGGTAGAAGAGGACAGAATGCTGGATACCCAGGAGCTGGGTGCTTTCAGGGTCTGGGGTGAGCAGGTTATTGGGATTGGTAGAGAGACATTTCTGTGGGTTACACACATTTTCCATTTTAGAGGAGAGGTAAAAATACCCCATTGCAGTTATTGCCTGATTTGTCTGCAGCTCTTAGGGCATCTCGGGGTAGGGACAGGGGAATGTTATTCAGGGAAGCAAAAAGGGGCCCTCTGGGGCTGTAGTTACAAGGCATTTGGTGACCCTTAGTTCTTGTGTTAGGAGAATGAGTAAACAACACTTCCTTATTTACATTCTCCACACCAGTTGTGATTTTATAGACCTCTATCATATCCCCCCTTAGTCCTCTCTTTTCCAAGCTGAAAAGTCCAGTCTTATTAACTTCTTCTCACACAGAAGTCATTCCATATCCCTAATCATTTTTGTTGCTCTTTTTTGCATCTTTTCCAATTACTATATAACTTTTTTTAGATGGCATGACCAGATTTGCACACAGTATTCAAAATGTGGGCGTACCATGGACTTATATAGAGGCAATATGATATTTTCTGTCTTATTATCTATCCCTTTCCTTTTGATTCCCAGCATTCTGTTTGCTTTTTTGACTGCTGCTGCATGTTGAGTGGATGGTTTCAGAGAACTATCCATAATGACTCCAAGATCTCTTTCTTGAGTGGTAAGAGCTAATTTAGACATCCATCATTTTATATGTATGGCTGGGATTATGTTTTCCAATGTGCATTATTTCGCATTTATCAACATTTCATCTGCCATTTTGTTGCCTAGTCACCCAGTTTTGTGAGATCCCTTTGTTACTCTTTGCAGACTGCTTTGGACTTAATTATCTTGAGTAGTTTTTTATCATCTGCAAATTTTGCCACCTCACTGTTTACCCCTTTTTCCAGATCATTTATGAATATGCTGATTAGTACTGGTCCCAGTCCAGACCCCAGGGGGACACCACTACTTATCTCTCTCCATTCTGAAAACTGATCATTTATTTCTACCCTGTTTCCTATTTTTGTAACCAGTTACTGATCCATGAGTGGATCTTTCTTCTTTATCCCATGACAGCTTTCTTTGCTTAAGAGCCTTTGGTGAGGGACCTTGTCAAAGCCTTTTTGAAATTTTTGACAAATCTATGTTGGCTATTTCTTATCCTATTATCTGGTAGGTACTTACAAACCTAAAAAAAATATAATATTGACATTGATACCTGGGAGACACGTGCCTAGGATTGCTTAAAATGGAGTGAAGTCCTACATGATGGTCCCCTGCATTTTGAACTTGCTTACCGACAAGCTGAAGAGGATAAGAAGCACAGGAGGAAGGAGAGACTGTTCTCCAGTCATGGTCAACAGCCTCCTTCTGAGCCTGAAAACATCTGCCCTCATTGTAATAGAATCATAGAATATCAGGGTTGGAAGGGACCTCAGGAGGTCATCTAGTCCAACCCCCTGCTCAAAGCAGGACAAATTCCCAGCTAAATCATCCCAGCCAGTGCTTTGTCAAGATGGGCCTTAAAAACCTCTAAGGAAGGAGATTCTACTACCTCCCTAGGTAATCCATTCCAGTGCTTCACTACTCTGAGTGAAAAAGTTTTTTTCCTAATATCAAACTTGTGGTTCAAGGATTGGCCTTATTAGTCACCTGAGGACCCATAACTCCCATCGAAGATGATCATATTCGGTAACAAGTGATCACCCATCATCATCATCATCATCCGGTAGGTACTTACAAACTGGTTGTTTAATAATTTGTTCCAGTATCTTTCCAGTTATTGAAGTTAGTGTAACTGGTTTATAGTTTCCCCAGGCCTCTTCGTTTCCCTTTTTAATGATAGCTACAATGTTTGCCTTTCTCCCATGTTCTGGGAAATCACCCACCCACCATGAGTTCTCAGAGATACTCACTAATGATTCAGAGACTGCTTTAGCTATTTCCTTAAAGTACCTTAGAGTAAATTTCATCAGAACATCCCCATTTGAATACTATTATCTAACTATTCTTTAACTTGTTCTTTCCCTATTTTGACTTGCACTCCTCACTTGCTATTAATATTAATTATATTAACTATCTGTTCACACAAGTGAATACTAAAGCAAAATAGGCATTACACACCTCAGTCTTTTTGATGTAATCCGTGATTTAGTATTTGATGTTCTCCGGCGCCTTCCCAGCTCTTTCTGTCATGGGGAGTGTATTACTGAATGGAAGGGAAGGATGGTAGTTGGAATCCCTCATCACTGTTTTCAGGCAGGGACTCATCTGAGATTGTGACACACTGGGACTATTCCTGAAATAATGACTCTAGGAGGGATTTTCTTATTTCTGTACAGTGGGGTAGGGGCAGAGACTCGTATTTCATGAAATTCAGGTTTTGAGAAAGTCTTTCATGTCTCATTGAAATTTTTATATGAATCTTTTGTTTTATACAAATAAATTCCTAATAATCTGTGTGTGTGTAAAGTCTGTCTGCCAGGGTATGATGATCCTTACAGTCCCAGGAGGGGACTGAAAGCTCAGAGTGGGTGGGTCAGAGCCCCAGTGGGGATGGGGTGGGTCAGAGAGTCTGAATGGGCAGAGAGGAGGCCCAGGGGCAGCTGAGAGATTCCAAGGGCTGTGTGGACTCAGAGACTGTGTGAGAGACAGAATGTGGCTGTGTGAAGGGGGTGAAAATGGAGTGAAAGTAACAAAAGGAGGAAAATCAAAGAAAAGGGGAATGATTGGAAATGAACAAGGGTTAGAAGGGAGAGGAAAAAATGGCAACACACCGTGCATTTAGATCTCAGCTCCCCTGTGCTGCTCCTGGTCTCCACCTCAGTGTCACCATTAGGGTTGCCAGTTTTCTAATTGCTGAAAACAGAACACCCTTGCCCTGCCCCGCTCTTTCCCTCAAGGCCTGCCCCCAGCCTCTGTCGCTCACTCTTCACTCTCCCTTGGGCAGCAGGTGAGTCCGGGGGCGGGGGAAAGGGGGAAATGAGGGGTGTGTATGAGTCATTCTCTTCTCTGCTGGGGCTCACGTGCGGCCTTCAGAGTCAGGCTGGGAGGAGCTGATGTGGAGCCTGCCTACCTGCCCAATCGGCGCACAGCAGAGCGGAGGTGGTGGTGGTTGGTCCCCAAAGCAAGGCGCTGGGACGTGTGTGTGAGGTCCCTGGAGCAAGAGGCCAGAGGTGGGGACAAGTGAGCCCCCACAGTGAGGAGCCAGGGCCGGGGCAATCAGGGCACGACGGGCAGAAGGGGTGGTGGATAGGATTCTCCTGTGGGCGGTGGCACCTACCTCTTGCAGCCCAGTCCGGAAGCCAGCCACTGCTCTCTGTCAGGCATCAGCAGCTGAGCAGAGAGCAGCTCCTCCATGTGGCTCCAGCCACAGCTGCTGCTCTTCCTGTCCACAAATGGCAGAGACCAGTTACTGCAGCCAACTGGAGTTTTAGTGTCTGGTCAGATGTGCTGACTGGACGCAGCAGATTCCCTTCAAAAACTGGACACCTGACAATCCTACTCACAACTGATTTCCAAATAGTTATAAGGCTGGTCTCTAGGGGGAGGCTTTACATAGATTCATTGATTACATGGCCATGTGATCAGGGCCGGCTTTAGGAAGTGCGGGGCCCAATTCGAACAGTTTCGGCAGGGCCCTGGCAGGGATGACTAAAAAAAACCGTTAAAAAAAGCCTTTAATTTCTTAGGAACCGGTTCCCTATAAAAAGTTCTGATTTAAGGCATCTGCCACAGTATGTATTTTTTGTACCAATAGGGTTACCATATGTCTGTTTTGAAAAATTCCTCCCAGATGGCAATTTGAGAACCAAAAAGCTGGACATGTCTGGGAAAATACGGATGTATGTTAACCCTACCTAAAGTTCCTTTTTAAAAAGATGGGCCTGAACTAGAAATGAGCTCCACTTCACGTGTGGGTCCCCAACACTCCCTGGGGGTGTGCTCGGGTGACCAGATGTCCCGATTTTATAGGGACAGTCCTGAGTTTGTGGTCTTTTTCTTACAGGGATTTCCTATTACCCCACCCCCTGTTCCAATTTTTCACACTCTTGTCTGGTCGCCCTAGGGTATGCATATGTGTGGGTCCCAGCCACTCCCTGCCCCCCTCATTGAAGTAGGTGTGCAGGGTTATAGCCCTGGGAACTGCAGGGCACCAGTGGACATGGGGCTGGCTGGAGGCAGGGCAGGGGCTGACTGGAGGTAGAGTCTGACTGCAGGCAGGGCAAGAGGTGCGGGGCTGGCTGGAGACAGGAGGATGTGGGGTGGGGTGGGGTGGGGTGAGCTGGCTGGCTACAGGCAGGGCCGCAGGGGGGTGCGGCAGGGGTTGGCTGGAGACAGGGCAGGGGGTGCAGGGCTGGTGCGGGCAGGACAGGGGGTGCAGGGATGGTGCGGGCAGGGCAGGGGGTGCGGATACAGGGGATACAGCCCACCCTTTAGGGTAAATGCCCCCTCCTCCTCCCTCCCCCACTGGGGTAGCAGCAGCAGCCCAGGGCTCGGGGGCTATTTAAAGGGCCTGGGACTCCCCCTGCTTCTACCGCCCCAGCCCTTTAAATAGCCACAGGAGCCCTGGGGAAGCGGTAGGGCTCCAGTGGCTATTTAAAGGGCCAGGGCGGTAGAAACAAGGGCAGTCCCCAGACTTTTTAAATAGCCCCCAGAGCCCTGCAGCCCTACCCCAGGGCTCCAGCAGTGGGGCTCTGGTGGCAATTTAAAGGGCCTGAAGCTCCAGTCCCTGCTGGGAGCCCCAGGCCCTTTAAATTGCCCCCGGGGAAGCCGGGCCACCCCGGTACAGTGCACCGGCTCTTGCTAGTACATCATAGTGGGGCTTGGGCACGGAGCCCTCTTAGGTGCGGGGCCCGATTTGGGGGAATTGGTTGAATTGGCCTAAAGCCGGCCCTGATTGTGATTACCTAGTCCCACCTCCTCTATAACAGGCCATAGAACTTCCTTGGAGTAATTCCTGCTTGAACTAGAGCATATGGTTTCAAAAACATCCAATCTTGATTTAAAAATTAATAATTTTCCCCCTTGGCTAATAACCCCTCACTGTTAAACAATTGCACCTTGTTACTTGTCTGCACTTGGCTTCACCTTCCAGCCATTAGATCTCGTTACACCTTTGTCTGGCAAGATGAAGAGCTGCCCTGTTTCACATTTCTGTTCTCCGTGCAGGTACCGATAGACTGTGAGCAAGACACCCCTTAACCTTCCCTTTGCAAAGCAAAACTAGAGCCCAGGAGCTCGCTCTGTCACTGTACAGCTCGTTTTCCAGTCCTTTACTCATTCTCACTGCTCTTCTTTGAACACTCTCCAGTTATCAACACAATAGTCCAGCAGCGATTGGACCACTGCCAAATACAGAGGTAACACAACCTTCCTACTCCTTCTGGATATTCCCCTGTTTATACATCCAAGGATTGCATCAGCCCTTTTGGCCACAGCGTTGTCCTGGGAGCTCATGTTCAGCTGATTATCCACCATGTCCCACAAGTCTTTTTTTCAGAGAGTTCCTGCTTCCCACGAGACAGTGCCCCATCCTGCAAGTGTGGCCTACGTTCTTTGGCTCTAGATTCATAACTCTGCATTTAGCCATATTAAAACATAAATTGTTTGCTTGCACCCAGCTCACCTAGCCACCCATAGGCTCTCCGTCATCAACCTGTCCTCTTTGAGATTTACTGCTGCCCTTCTTTGCAATTTGCAAACTTCATGGGTGACACTTTTTGGTTTTCTTCCAGCTCACTGATGAAAACGTGAAGTAGGGTAGGGCCAGGAACTGATCCCTGCAGGATCCCACCAGAAACACAACTGCTCAGTGATGGTTCTTCATTGTACAATTCTTCTGAGACCTGTCAGCTAGCCAGTTTTTAATCCATTTGTTTTGTGCTATACTGTTCTTTTTTTTTTTTTTTAAATAATTTACCATCTGTCCCGTAGCTCATGCTGAACGTGTGCCTGGCAGTCTGGGTGCCCTTTGCAAGGCTGCTGGTGAGGGAGTGTTCGCCTCCCTTCTCCTAGTGGTGCTGCAGTCTGAGTGGGAATCAAGAGCCTGGGGAGATGCCCTGCAGACCAGAGAGCCCATCGCTCGAGAGAGTCCCCCAGTGAAAGAGACCCCCGAGCTCAGACACAGCCCTGGCGGGCAGCAGGGCCGCTGCTCTGTGGGACACGTTTCCAGGGTTGGGAAAAGATTCTGGCTGGATCCCTCCTGGACCACGTGTTCAACCCCAGGGCAAAGAGCAGGAGGGGAGCGGGATTCATTAGCTCCTGCCACCAGAGGGATCTGGGTGTTGCGGAGGCTGGGGAGGGGCAGGCTGTGCGGGCCCTTTAACTCGGTCTGCCAAAGGATCCGGGAGATTTGCAATTTGAGCTTCCTGGGTCAGGTGGCGCAGACGCTGCTGCTGCCGCTGCTTCCGCCTCCATAGCTCCATTGTGAGCCGGGAGCCCGCGTCCAGGCGCTGCTGCTCCCCAGCGGGGTGTGTGCGGGGAGAGCCCTTCCCTAGCGCCCCTCTGTGCCCAGTCGGGGGACTTTCTGCGGCAGCTGGACCCAGCCACTGGGGCAGCCCCGGGCTCTGCCGACACCAGCCCCTGAGCCGGAGCCTGCAGGTGAGGGGCGAGACCCAGGGAAGGGCTGGGGCCGGGCAGGAAAGTGACTCTGCACCAACGGCCCTTCCTCGCCCCAGCTCTGCTCCCGGGGGCGGGGGTCTGTGAGTCCCAGAGCTGCTGCGATCCCTGATCCCCCGGGCTCTGTCCCCCTGAGCGCCTGCTGATCCAGCTCACAGTGACACAGCTATGTGGTTTCTTCCACACCCCGGACCAACATAGGCAGGCCGAGAAACCCCCAGGGTAGATATATCCATGCCGACAAAGTGGTTCTGTCTGCCCGGCTGTCAAGAGAAGTGATCTTCCTGCACCGGAAGAAATGCTCCTGCTGCGTCTACCCTAAAGGTCTATGCAGTTATAAGCTCTGCAGAGTAGACGTGGCCGCAGGAAAACAGCAACCAGATCTCCTGTCCAGAGGGGGGAAGGAGAATGGAGAGGGGAAGAGAGGAAAAGTGTGGGAAAGGAGAAGTAAGTGGGGAGAGAAGTTACAGGCTCCTGAACGTGCCCATGTCTGTTGACTTTAGATTCACTTCTCATTGCACAAGACAAGGAACTGAGGCAGGAAAAGTCAGTTCCTTCCTCTGCCTAGTCCCTGGTACTGCCCTGGGTGACAATGTCAGGGGGAACCCCAAGGCAGCTGCCAGGGTCGGCTCCAGGCGCCAGCATTCCAAGCAGATGCTTGGGGTGGCAGTCTGCAAAGGGCGGCAGTCCCTGTGTTTTTGCCCCCAAGCAGCGCGCCGAATTGCCGCCACGGATGGCGGGGACAGTCTGTGTGCCATTAGGTCGGCATGCTCATTTCTGCCGCGCTGGCAATTCGGCGACAGCTTCCATGTTCAGCTGTCTGCGGTGGCGCAGCTTCTGTCTTCCAGCTCAAGACAGAAGCTGCCACTGAATTGCCGCCGCTGCGGAAACGTGCGTGCCACCGTAATGGCACGCACGTTGGCCCCCGCCGTCCACGGCGGCAATTCGGCGCACTGCTTGGGGCAGCGAAAACAGTAAAGCCGGCCCTGGCAGCTGCTTTGATTTTGTTCTTTTCTAGTATTTGGTTCTGGCAGGGTTTAAATATGTGTTGGTGGATTTAGAAAAATGCCCCAGTATTTTTGCAATGTGTTAGAATGCAGAACATCTGTTTGCAGGGAAGGGGAGGGGGATGAACCAGTGTGTGAAATTGTCTAAAGCCCCCTTCTGAAACTTTCCCTCTGCCCTTTTCACCCTGACAGGCTGGAAAATAACATCCAGGTTTCAGTCCACATTTTCCCACTCTCCCTGGGGATAGTGAAGGGAAATGGCTGCAGCCAAACAGGCACAGGTAAGCAATTATCAGGTAGCAGGTGTGAAGGTCCCTACCAGTGTCCCTGATTTCCCTCTCATGCCAGGGATGTTGTGTGCCCCTCCATTACACTTAATAAAACCACCAACTTTTTCTCCTCAGGTAGTTAGTGATTAAATACTGTTCTAGTTCCTTGATAGATGAGGCCCAGTCCTCTATTGAGCTAACAAACAAGTCCATTTTCTCCAAACATTCAGACATATTAACTCTTTTTTCTCTCCTGTAAATGAGCAGTTTACTGACAATCCCAGTGATTGCAGGCTGTGATTTCCTTTTCGTTTCACTTCTCACTGGGTCTCCAGAGTCATTCTCTATTCTACTCTATCCCTGGGTTCCGATCCCATCCACATAACCAATGTTGTGTCTTTTGCGCTTTACACAACAAAAAGAAACTTGTAGAAACCCCAGGCTCAGTTGAGTTCCAAATAACCATGCTTATTTTACTAGTGCAGATATCCAAAGCCTAACTACATTCTGACAGGTTTTAGGAGCTTTCTAAAACTAGAACATGGTGAGGGCTAACAAACTATTTATAGGGATGTTACATTCTCTTTAACATGGAGCTGGAAGATGTGGGAAGGGCCCAGCAGGAAGAGTTAGAAATTACCCACTATGAGGAAACAGCCACACATTCAGGAGTTTATCAAAGACCTACTAAAAATCCACAGAACTCTGAAGCCAAGAGTCAGTCCAGAACGTCAAGAGACAGGCATAGATTCATAAGTTCTGAGGTCATAATGGACCATTGTGATCATCTACTCAGACCTTCTGTATAACGCAGGCCATAGGACTTCCCTGTATTAATTCCTGATTGAAATAGAGTGGATCTTTTAGAAAAACATCTGATCTTGATTTTAAAATTTGCAGTAGTGGAGAATCCAGTGCAACCCTTGGTAAATTTTCCCCGATGCTTAATTACCATCTCTGGTAGAAAGTTTGCACCTAATTTCTAGTCTTAGCCCTGGTCTACACTGGGGGAGGGGATCAATCTAAGTTACGCAACTTCAGCTATGTGAATAATGTAGCTGAAGTCGATGTACTTAAATCGACTTACTGTGGTTTCTTCACTGCAGTGAATTGACTGCTGCCGCTCTCCTGTCGACTCTGCTTGCGCTTCTCGTGGTGCTGAAGTAAAGGAGTCGATGGGAGAGTTCTTGGGGATCGATTTATCGTGTCTAGACTAGACATACCCTGAATTTCTATTGCTTCAGCTTCCAGGCACTGTGTCTTGATGTAGTTTTGTCTGCTAGATTGAAGAGCCCCATATGAGTACTGGTAGATGGAGATCACCTCACCACTTAATCATTTGTTTGATAAGCTAAATGGATTGGGCTCCTTGGGTCTATCAATATAAGGCAAGTTTTCCAATCGTTTAATCATTCTTGTGGTTCTTAGAGTCCTTTCCAATTTTTCAGCATCATTCTTGAACTGGGAGAACAGGACATAGTAGTCAAGTAGCTGGTGCACTAGTAACACACAGCGAGGTAATATAACCCACCCATTCCTATTCAAGTTTCCCCTGTTTATACATTAAAAGGGCTAATGGGATCTTTCAGGTACAGCGTCACCCTGGGAACTCAGGTTCAGTTGATTATCTACCATGAGCCTCAAATCTTTATCCTGGGGAGCAGTGACTCTGAAAGAGTATCCCATTTTGCAAATACCACCTGCTTTGTTCCTAGATGTGGGAGTTTATACATGGCTTGTTGGAAGACATCTAGTTTGCCAAGTGATCCAAATCTCTGTAAAATGACCAGTCCTCTTTATTATTTACCACTCGTCCAATCTTTGTGTCTTCTGCAAACTTTATCAATAATGATTTTGTTTTCTTCCAAGTCATTGATAAAAATGTTAAATAGCATAGGACCAGGAACTAGCCATTGTGGGATTCCACTAGAAACACACCCATCCTCTGGCGATTCCCCATGTACAGTTACATTTTGAGACTTATCAGTTAACAAGATTATTTTTTTAACTATTTATTTATTAATTTCTAACAAGTTCACAAGTCCTTGCCTGGTACATATCAGACAGAAAACACTTGTTACAAGAGTTAGCTTTTGTTTAAAGAGACATTATACAAGTTAGCCAGTTTTTCACCCACGAAAGCTCATGCTCCAAAATGTCTGTTAGTCTATAAGGTGCCACAGGGCTCTTTGCTGCTTTTACAGATCCAGACTAACACGGCTACCCCTCTGATACCAGTTTTTAATCTATTTAATGTGCCTCCTGCTGGCTGAATCCCCCTCAACCTCTCTTTTTCCCCCACACATTCTCCTGGACTCTCCTCCAGTCCCTATAGCTCCCCATATTTTCACTTTTCCGCTGAGTTTCCCGTCCAGTCTCCTAACCACAGAGCCCCAGCCATATTCCTTGAGAAGAGCCTGACATCATTCACACTGGAAACAGGGCAGTTGGTGGCCATCTTTATTAGGGGCAGCCTCACTTCCACATGCCAGATCTGTAGGGAAACAGTGGCCAACTTGATTAAGGGTCTTTTGACTTCAGCTCCCCCCCGCCCCTAATAATGGGAAACAGTGGCCATGTCTCACAAGGGGAAATGTGTGAGTTTTGGACTGAAATCCCAACTAAATAGCATGACACTCGTGATAAAAATCACTGGAGTCAGCAGCTCTGGGCATTGCACTTTCACAGTAGAAATTGTGTGTTTTTAATGAAAGCTCTGGGAAATTTCGCAGCTCCCCAGGGAAGTTCCCTGCTCTCTGTGGGGAGGGATAATTTCCAGCCCTGCCTGTGACTGGTCAGGGCTAGAAGAGAGGATAAGAGGTTGAAGACCTGTTCTGTGCCTGGGTCATAACATCCCTCGGTATGTGGAGGACCCTGAACCTCCTGAAGGAACCTCAAGTCTCCAAGGAACCATGTGACCTCCTCAAAGGGTCTCCAGGAATAGTTTCCAATCCCTTTGGTTTATACAAGTGATGGAACACACTCCTGTATTCATACCCTGCACCCTACTGGAATACGTTTTGTACAAAGTATGACTTTTGAGGTATCTTTTGAAAGTTCATAATTTGGTGATCAGTGTTGTCCTGATAAAAGATGTGGTAACTTTGTATGTAAAATCAAGATTTTCCTGTAGGATGTTGTTAACACATGTTCCAAACCATAGCAGAAGTTGGCAAACCAGTCTGTCCTAAACAGTGTGCTCTGCTTTAGGACAGACTGGTTTGCCAACTTCTGCTATGGTTTGGAACATGTGTTAACAACATCCTACAAGATTTAATATATGGAGATAGGCCTATCTCATAGAGCTGGAAGGGACCTTGAAAGGTCATTGAGTTCAGTCCCCTATCTTCACAGCAGGACCAAGTACTGTCTCTGACAAGAATTTCCACCCCCATGCCTAAATGGCCCCCCCCAAGGATTGAACTCACAACTCTGGGTTGAGCAGGCCAAGTCTCAAACCACTGAGCTATCCCTCCCCCTTATTTAAGTAGTAACTAGAGTCATCAGGCAGGAAGGATGATAAAGGGAGTGCAAACAGGTGAGGAAAAAAGCAGCTGAGAAAATCCTTCCACACAGACTCTTTGTCTCCTTGTTCTCAGCTGGAAATGCTTCTCAAAGGGGAAACAGGATTATAAAAAGGAGGGGCAGACACCCCAAGAGACCTTTCAACCCCCACACCCCGCCCCTCGTTCATCTCACTCTTTGCACCTGAGCAGACAAAGAAAATAGCCGTTGGACTATGGGTCCTGACCCGAAGGTTGGTCAGTAACACTGCTGAAAGCATGTGGTGAGAAACTTTGCTTCAGATCTAACCTAAATTGTTGTTAGATGTGAAAAAGTGTCTTCTCTTTATTTTTCTTGTAGTCATTTCTCACTTTTATGCCTCAAGTATTCACTTTATTTAAAGTAATAAGCAGTCATATTATTCCTTTAAGGAATAAAGGACTTATTTTATTTGTGTTGTCCTGGAGAGGGTTGGGTAGTACAGGACATACATTTCTGGGGGAAATCTAAGACTGGGGGTTCGTGGGGGTCACACTGAAGTTTTACCAAGGCTGATGAGAGTCAGAGTGTAACCCAAGTGTGCCTGGAAGGCTGAAGTTACACAAAGACACACACATACACTCTCAGGGTGTGGTTTGCATGCTGGCAGGCTGTTTGTGTATGGCCCTGGTGGTTGTTAGTTCAGTGAGGCATTGTAAGGCACCCAAGGTTACAAGGCAGGGGAGACACAGCCGCTCATTAGTCTGGATTGGATCCTTGCTATGTCACACCCATCCAGCTAGCACATCTGGAAACAACCGTGTCTTAGAATAAGTGTAAAATCTTGGTCTCAAGTGTTTTCTTTGCCTGGAGCAGGATTTCCCATTCCCAAACTTGTTGTGATCTCCCAGGGAAGAGACATGGGTCCAAGATCTCCAGGACTTTGAGGAGAGGGAAATCCAGAGAAACAGCCACACAGGTGAGGAATTGGTTAAACAGATGCAGAAGCCGTCTGCCATTGATGTGGTATATCTTGACTGTAGTAAGACTTTTGACACGGTCTCGCATGACCTTCTCATAAAGAAACTAGAGAAATGCAACCTAGATGGAGCCACTATAATGTGGATTCATAACTGGTTGGAAAGCATTCAGAGAGTAGCTATCAGTGGTTCTCACTCAAGCTGGAAGGGCATGTTGAGTGGGGTCCCGCAGGGCTCAGTTCTGGATCTGGTTCCGTTCAATATCTTCATCAATGATTTAGATAATGCATAGAGAGTACTCCTATAAAGTTTGCAGATGATACCAAGCTGGGAGGGGTTGCGAGTGCTTTGGAGGATAGGATTACAATTCAAAGTGATCTGGACAAACAGGAGAAATGGTCTGAAGTAAACAGGATGAAATTCAGTAAGGACAAATGCAAAGTACTCCACTTAGGAAGGAACAATCAGTTGCACACATACAAAATAGGAAATGACTACTGTGGAAAGGGATCTGGGCATCATAGTGGATCACAGGCTAAATGAGTCAACAGTGTAATACTGCTGCAAAGAAAACCAAAACAAGCACATCATTCTGCGATGCATTAGCAGGAATGTTGTAAGTGAGATATGGGAAGTAATTCTTCTTCTCTACTCTGCGCTGATTTGGCCTCAACTGGAGTATTGTGCCCAGCTCTGTGCAACACATTTCAGAAAAGATGTGGACAAATTGGAGAATTCCCAGAGAAAAGCAACACAAATGATTAAAGTTCTAGAAAACATGACCTATCGGGGAAGATTGGGAAAAAAAAAGAGGTTTGCTTAGTCTGGAGAAGAAATGACAGAGACAGTTTTGTAGTACATAAAAGATTGTTACTAGGAGGCGGGAGAAAAGTTGTTCTCTCTAACCTCTGAGGCTAGGACAAAAAGCAGTGGGCTTAAATTGCAGCGAGGGAGGTTTAGTTTGGACATTAGGGAAAAACTTCTTAACTTTCAGGATAGTTAACCACTGGAATTGCCTAGGTAAGTTGTGGACTCTCCATCATTGTCTAACTGGCTCTTAAAAATCTCCAAACAGCTGTCAGGGATGGTCTAGATTAGAGGTTCTCAAACTGTGGTCCGTGAGCTCCATTCAGGTGGTCCTCGGATAGTTCCCTCTAAGGTGTGTACCTGGGCGGCTGCACACAAGAGAATGAAGGGCCAACACCTAATTAGTGGAGCTGTGCAGGTGTGGTTCCACTAAATAAGTACCTAGACCCCGGAGAAGGAGTGGGGGGAATTTGGATTGTGCAGCGCTGCGGTGACCAGAGAAAGAGGCGATTTTCCCCAGCTCCAGGGCTGTGGCTGTCAGGGAGAGATGGCTCTCCTTGCGTCTAAACAGCTGAGATTCTCCCAAAGGCCTGTGAGCATCTCCAGGTCTCTGTCCCCGGGTCAGGATTGTCTCCAGCAGGTGGTGTATATGCATGGTAGATGTCGCTCATGACTTCCCACCCACTCTCACTGACCCCTGGGAGCAGCTCCCTGCCTTTGAAAGTTTGGATGGGAAGTGAGAGCAGAATTGGTCTCTCTCTCCTCTCCCCCTGGGAAATGTTTTGGGAAGGATTTAGATCCTGAGTTTTCAATTATCCCAACAGATATTTTAATTTGTTTCCCCCTTTCCTGTTCCACTTTCTGAGATTCCCATATTGAACAGGGGCTCGGGTGGTCAGGCAGCCTAGTGGTTAGATTGCCAGGCTCTTAGTCCCCTAGTGGGCCAAGTACTTTGTCTTTAAGGCCAGGGGAGGGGTAAGCGGCATCCAGGTCCTCCCTCTCCACAGGGTCCCAGCCCATGGCCCTGAGTATATCAACCCCTGAACAGGGTGGGGTTGGTGTCCCTCCCGGCAGGGAGTCAGAACCCGCTGCTCTGGGCTTCTTCCTACAAGTCCATTCAGTTTGGGACATGGCCCCTCCAGTACAACCTGCTGGTGGCTTGCTGCCCATAGAGTTCCCTCGTGGGTCTAAGGACATGCCTTGGTGTGGTCCCAGGTTCCTTCAGGCAAGGTGAGGATGAACTCCACAGTGTCTCTGGGGTCCGCTCAGTCTGTTACCTCTGGTGCTGGGGGTTCAGTTGCAGTCTCCCCTTGGTTGGGGAGCCAGTGCTGGCTTCCAGGTGGCTGCCCTGGCTGGCACATCACTGCTCCATCCCTTCAGCCCTGAGCAGAACCATGGTCCCTTCTTTTAATCTCCCTCCAGTCCTGGCATTGTTTGCAGGTATAGTAGGGTGGGGCTACCTTAACCCAAACACTTTCTTTAACCCTTGCTGAGCCAGCTGGCAGTTTCTCTGCTTCATTGCGCTCTTCTTCCTGTGCAGGGACTGACTCCTATCTGGATTCTCTCTCTGTCACATCAGGTGATGGGATGGTGAGCGAGAACAAGGAGGAGCATCCTCAGCAGGAAGGTCCTGAGCATATGGAAGCACAGAGAACACTATCGGGAAGATCTGAAGGGGATGTTTCCTGGAGTCCTGAGCAGGGAGAATCCTGTGGAAATCAGCACAGGCCAGAGGTGCAGCAGGGGACCTCCTCAAGAGAGAGACAACAGGGTAAATCCACCGACCAAGGGGTTGGTTTGAAGGACCTTCCTGAAGAGATGATCCAGCCAGGAATCTGCACTAAAGGGAAACCATATGAATGTGCTGAGTGTGGAAAAATCTTCAGTAATGACTCATCCCTGATTGTTCATCAGCGACTCCACACAGGAGAGAGACCCTATAACTGCTCGGAGTGTGGGAAATCCTTCACTCGGAGCTCCACCCTTGTTGTGCATCAGAGGGTGCACACAGAAGAGAAACCTTATAAATGCCTCGAGTGCGGGAAAAGCTTCAAGCGGAGCTCAACCCTTATTTCACACCAGAAAATCCACACAGGAGAGAGACCTTATAACTGCCTCGAATGTGGGAAAGGCTTCAGTGAACGCTCAAACCTAAACAAACATCAGAGAATCCACACAGGAGAGAAACCCTATAACTGCCTTGAATGCGGGAAAAGTTTCACTTGGAGTTCACACCTCATTAAACATCAGAGAATGCACACTGGAAAGATGCCCTATAATTGCCCTGACTGTGGGAAAGGTTTCAGTGACAGCTCAGCTGTTGTTAGACATCAGAGGATCCATACTGGAGAGAGACCCTATAAATGCCTTGAGTGTGGGAAAAGCTTCAAGCAGAGCTCAAACCTTATGAATCATCAAATAATCCACACAGGAGAAAAACCATATTACTGCCCTGAATGTGGGAAGGGATTCAGTCGGAAGGCTCACGTCATTTCACACAGGAAAATACACAGGCCGGAGAGATCCTTTAACTGCCTTGAGTGTGGGGAAAATTTCTCTAGCAGCTCTGACCTCATTAAACATCAGAAAACCCACACTGGAAAGACACCATATAAATGTTCTGTCTGTCAAAAAAGCTTCAAGCAGAGGTCAGAACTTATTTCACATCAGCGAGCTCACACAAAGAGAAACTATAAATGTTCTGTCTGTGGGAAAAGCTACAAGGGGAAGATCTCTCTAATGTCCCACCAGAAACTTCACACAGGCTAGCAGTTGGCAGGAGCTCTCACTATGGGACAGTGTGGCTGTGCCCTCATGAAACAAAGAGTGAATGTCCTTCATTGGTGGAGGGTCTGTGCAGGGGCAGCAAGTGGATGAAGTGTTCTGGTTTCAGTGCGGGATAGTTGGCAGTGGCAGAGGAGGAGGAAACACTGGGGAGCTGGGTGATTTCAGGGTCTGAGGGGAGCAGGCGATGGGATTAGTGGAGGACACTTCTGTGGGTTCTACATGCACTTTCCAGTTTAGAAGAGAGGTAAAAATGCCCCATTGCAGTTTGTGCCTGAGTTGTCTCTGCAGCTTCTAGGGCATTTCGGGGTAGGGACAGGGAATTGTTATTCAGGGAAGCAGCAAGGGGCCCTCTAGAACTGTAGTTACAAGGCAGTAACAGCTGCCGATCTGAACTAACAGGATGTTGGAGCACTGCTCAGTGTATTGGAATCTATGCAGTCATGAGTGATGGGGGCAGCTGGAGATTGGGGAATTCATGGTGGAGATTCCCTAGCGAGGTGGGAACTCTGGGGGATGCCCTTTTGGGAATGTGGTCTAGTGGTTAGAGGGGAGAGTGGGGGAAATGAGTTAGGATTCCTGGGTGTGAGCTAGTGCCAGTCACTTCCCGTCCTCTCTCTGTGTCCATTTCTCCCATCTCTACAGTGGAGATAATAGTTGTCCAACTTCCTGGAGAGTTGTGAGGGGCCGGTAATTACTGTGTGTTCTGTAGCTCAGGAGAATGCAAGTACTTTAATTTGAAGAATTGAGGACTAATTTATAATACAAACTAGCAATAAAATCAATGACCTACAGTTTTCTGCTAAGCTCAGACTTCTACTTCCTTCCACATTAGATTTAGCAATTTCTAAACTCTACTAAAAGATGTTTCCTTGTCTGTGTAACTCTGGAAGGGATTACACATAATCCATCACCTAAATCATTATTTTTATTGTTATTACTGTGTTTTCATAGAATCACAGAAATGCAGGGTTGGATCATAGGTGCTGGAACTAGGAGTAATGGGGGTGCTGCCAACCCCCCTAGCTTGAAGTGGTTTCTATTATATAAAAGGTTTATAGTTTTAGTTCAGTGGCTCGCAGCAACCCCTCTATAAAAATTGTTCCAGCACCCCTGGGTTGGAAGGAACCTCGAGAGGTCATCAAGTCCAATTCCTTGCACTGAGGCAGGACCAAGTAAACCTAGACCACCCTTGTCAGGTGTTTGTCTAACTTCTTCTTAAAAACCTCCAATGATGGGAATTCCATGGCCTCCCCTGGAAGTCTATTCCAGAGCTTAGCTACCCTACTAGTTAGAAAGCAAATGATTTTTTCTTTCCTAAGCGTACCATTTTGCACTTGTCTTTACTGACTTGATTTCAGACCAATCCTCCAATTTGTCAAGGTCGTTTTGAATTCTGATCCTGTCCTCGAAAGTGCTAGAAATCCCTCCCATCTTGAAGTCATCAGCAAATGTTATAAGCATATTCTCCACTCTATTAGCCTAGTGATTAACGATCGTATTGAATAGTACCAGTTTCATGATTGACTCCGAGGAGCCCCATTATCTATATCCCTGTAGTTTAACAATGAACCATTGCTAACTACTCTTTGAGTATGAACTTTCCAACAGTTTTGTACCCACCTTAGAGTAATTTCATCTAGACTTCATTTCCCTAGTTTTTCTGAGATTGTCATAGGGGACTGTGCCGAAAGCCTTACTAAAATCAAGATATATCTGCTGCATTCCCCATGGCCACTACAGTAACCCTGTCAAAGAAGGAAATTAGATTGGTTTGGCGTGCTTCGTTCTTGACAAAGCCATGTTGGTTATTTCTTATAATCCTATTACCCTGCAGGTACTTACAAACCGATTAACAATTTGTTTCAGTATCTTTCCAGGTGTTGAAGTTAGGGTAACCAATCTATAGTTCTCCAGGTCCTCTTTGTTTCCCTTTTAAAGACAGCTTCAGTGTTTTCCCTACTCCAGTGCTCTGGGACCTTTCCCATCCTCTGAGTTCTCATAGATAATCGCTAGTGATTCAGAGGTTGGTTCAGCTAGTTACTTAAGTACCCTAGTCTAGAGTCAATTTCTGTCAGGCCATGCCAATTTCAATATATCTTACCTCTCTATCTGTTCTTTAACCTGTTCTTTCCCTGTTTTGGCTTGAATTCCTTCCCCCTTGCTGTTCATATTAATTATGTTAAGTTTCTGGTCAGACTAGTGAATACTGATGCAAAGTATGCATTAAACACCTCAGCCTTTTTGTCATCCATTTATTATAACTATTTGATGCTCTCCTGTTCCTTCCCAGCTCTCTCTGTCAGGGGCAGCATATTATTGAATGGAAAGGAAGGTCTGTAGCTGGAATCCCTTATCTCTATTTTCAGGAAGGGGCTCAGATGAGATTGTGACTCACTGGGATTATTTCTGAAATAATTGCCCTGGCAGGAATTTTCTCCTTGTTTCTGGATCATGGGAAGAGGCAGGGTCTTGTGTTTCTGAAAAATCAGCTTTTGGGTGAGTCTTATATTTCATTGAAATTTTTACCTGAATGTTTGTTTCTTTTTATACAAATAAATTCTTAATATTTTTGTTGGAGTGTTTGGTGTGAAGTCTGTCTCTCCCAGAGCTCTGCCAGGGCATGATGATGCTGGGAGTCCCAAGAAGGAACCGAAAGCTCAGAGAGTGGGTCAGAGCCATCTGTCCCCCAGCCCCTGCTGAAGGTGCCCTGTCAATCTGGGTGCCCTGTGCAAGGCATCTGGTGAGCAAGTGTTCGCTTCCCTTCTCCTAGCAGTCTGGGTGGGAAGCAGAAGCCTGGGAAGATGCTCTGGGGACCAGAGAGCCATTGCTGTAGCTGAGCTGAGACACACCCCTGGCAGGCAGCAGGGGTGCTGCTCTGTGGGACACGATTCCAAGGCTGGAAAAAGATTCTAGCTGGATCCGCCCTGGGTCACGTTTTCATCCCCAGAGCAGAGCGCAGGAGGGGAGCGGGATTCATTAGCTCTTGCCTCCACAGGGCTCAGGGTGTTCCAGAGGCTGGGGACAGGTAGGCTGCGTGGGCTCTTTAACTCGATCCGTAAATCCAGGAGATATTTGCAATTTGAAGTATATGCGGAGTTCATAGCTCTGTTTGAGGAACTGCCCCAGATTGAGGTGTCAGTGGAGGACGTTTTGGACCAAACTGATAATTTGAACAGTAATAAGTCACCAGGGCCAGATGAGATTCACTCCAGAGTTTTAAAGGAACTTATATGAAATTACAGAACTACTAACTGTGGTATGTAACCTATTGCTTAAATCAGCCTCTGTCCCAGATAACTGCTGCAAACACCCTGGTGAAAGTTGTAAGAGAGGCATCACCATCTCCTCCTCCAACCATTTTGTTGGGAGTGAGACAAGCACCAAGCTCATTCCTGCAAAAAACGCCTTAGGAACCTAAGACGTCTCCCATTCCTAAATCGTTAAGCAGTGCTAGGCTGCTTCCTGCAGCCTGGATTTAGGACACACCTGGCTAGTTGGCATCTTCCATTGGTTGCTAAGCAGCTCCTTGCTTAGAAAGCTGGTTTTGCTGGATCACAGTTTTAGCTGCTTAGCTCTCCCCACTGATTGTATAGGCACATCTGACACCTAACTCAAGTTGGTGGATCACAGTGTGGGTCCTATAACGCTCAGCATCATGCCATCTAAGTTCCTTCTTGGGGTTCACCCTAAGACTAATAACTTAGTAAACCAAGTAAAGTGAGCTCAGGACTGCACACATAAGGTGTGAACAATAAATCTGGCAGTTCCAGGTGAACACATGCAGTTTAAATCAGAACTAAATCAGTTTTAGTTACAATATTCTTAGATTCAAATCCTATAACTTCAGTCCAGTTATATTCGTAGGAGGAGAATTTACCCCAATCTTAAGTTACTTTAAGGCTCTGTTCCTTTTTACAGTTTCTAGTGTCATTCCTTTCTTTTGCACTGTTTGAAATAAGGATACTTTTTAATTGGATGGAAGTTGTTAGGTTTTTGACTTTAGTATTTTCTAGTTAAGAGGACCTACCAGCCCAAAAGTATGGTTTTGTGGAACAGATCTGAACACCAGTGGATTCAGTGTAATAGGAAAACAATAATTAAGTTCTCCAAGGCCAAATTCTGACTTCCTTCCAAGCACAGATGTTCCCTGTGGAATTTTAGCAATAAGCATTGATTTCCAAAGTCTTTGGGTACTTCTAAGCAGTATTTCACACCTTTCCTTCTGTGGTTTGGGGTGCAGTTTTTTTCTCTGTGTTGGGACTTATGATTCTGTCCTAAGAGAAATGTCTTTTTCCTGTCCTAAGAGAAATGTCTTTTTCCCTAAGCTGTTTATCATTAGGATTCTGGATTTTAGCATCTCAGGATTTAAGTTCTCATCCTTCGAGAACAAGAAAATCACTTTCTTTTAGAATATTTCTTACGTGGAATGGATCAGCTTCCTCTGAATCAGGAGTTGATCTGCCGAAGATGATTTGCCAGATGCAGGATTTTGCTGGACAAAGGTTTTGGGCTTGACAATCTTTTTTAGGTATCATCTCTCCATTTGGTTGCCTTGAGGGGGTGGTCTACCTCAAAAGTACAGACCTGGCAATTTTCTATTGGCCCTTTTCTTTTGGGGAGTTATTTCTTTTAACTGCAGATTGTCACTCATTAACTGGCCAAGTTAAAATGTCATGGCAAATTTCCTGCCCATCCAGTAGGTGGCATTTGTGCTCCACAGAAGGGTTTTCAGCCTCTTCTTGGACTCCTAATAGTTTAAAAAAGATTTTGGCTCAATTTCCTGTTGTTACTTCATGAGCCATTTAAAAACAGAATACGTTTTCTTATATTTTGTTATAACAGGGTAACTATCTTCTGGAAGCTTTATTCTTCTTTCTTTTTACTCAACTTTAATTTCAGGAGAGCTTACTTCCATCCCACTTCCAAATGCAGGAAGAAAATTACCCCTCGTTTGATTTTAATTTTAAGAGCTTCCAAGTTCATTATAAAAACAGTATCTTGACTCCGTATGGTTAGAATGATCTCTCTTATTTTAAGCATTGCCAAAGATACATTAGTAACAAAACAAGAGAGCTAATTCTTACTAATAATGTTATCTAATATAACTGCACAATTGTTACACTTAACCCTTATACAGCATCCCTAGATTTACTAATATATGAGCATATACTACAACTTTATGCACCAAAATCTCATGTTTTGTTAGTAAATCTCTTTTCATGCATACATCTCCACAAAACCCTGCTTTATTACCAAAAAAGCCTTTCATTGTTGTCATTTGTTTTTTTTTGGCATTAGAGTTTTTTATTTTTCCCTGGATGTCTAAAACATTGGTTGTTTACTTTTCTTCATCTTATGAATTAGGACAGGGGTCAGCAACCTTTTAGAAGTGGTGTGCCAAGTCTTCATTTATTCACTCTTAATTTAAGGTTTTGTGTGCCAGTAATACATTTTAACGTTTTTAGAAGGTCTCTTTTTATAAGTCTATAATATATAACTAAACTATTGTTGTATGTAAAGTAAATAAGGTTTTTAAAAGTTTAAGAAGCTTCATTTAAAATTAAATTAAAATGCAGATCTTATCAGTCTAGTGTGATCCTTGCCCTTGCTTTTCCTTGGAGAGTTTTCCAGTGTTTGGCACGTACTTTAAGCTTAAGTGATCAGTTGTTAACCAGCTTTGAGAGGGGCAGAGGACAGATTTCATGTGTGAAAATACCTGTTCACACAGGTATGTGAATCCAAATGCTCAAGGCATTGCAAATGAAATTTTCTTCAAACAGTTAAATTTCACTGGCAGGGACGTCCAGCAGATCAGAATATCTCCTCATGATATCTCTTGGTAGCTTCAAGTGCGCTCCACAGATCTCCAAACTTTGGTGCTCACAATTCTGAGCTTCTTAACTGAATGAGCCACATCTTGAAATCTTCAATACCCATCCACTGAAATACAGACAAATCCAAGTCACTTTCGTTGAACTTTTCAGGTTTAATTCGAAAAGAAAGCATTGGGCCAAATCGCTGGAAATCTTGAAATCTGTCAGAAAATTCTGATTCCAGTTCTTGCATGTACATTCTAATCTCAACATCAAATGCAGTGCACTGTTCCACGTGGCATGATAGTGATGTAAGCAGCAAATCAGGACTTAAAAATATCCCAGTACAGTGGTGCTGAAACAATTTTTAAGGTGAGGGTGCTGAGCTGCACCCCTCACCGCCCCAGGATGGGGCTGATAGGTCTCAGGTGGGGTGGCTACAGAGTCCCAGGCCAGCGCCAGGACCCCAGGCCGGCAGCAGAGCCCCCCAGACTGGTGGCTGGGACCCAGGACTGGCAGCGGGCTGAGAGGGGCTGGCGGACAGAACCCTGGCTGGCAAGGGGCCGGCAGCTGGTACCCCAAGCTGGCAGCAGAGCCCCTGGGACTGGTGACTGGCAGGGGGTAAGTGGAACAAAGAACAGCCCCTGGCCCATGTCCCCATATCATGACAAGCTCCAGCCTGGGGACAGGCCTTGGAGCTGCAGCCCGATCACGGTACAAACCACATGGGGAGCCACGGACCCTCCATCGTCCCTTGGTAGGAAGCCTGTAGGTAAGTCTGGTTACTCTCAGAACCCAGAGAGAACAGGCAAAGAAAACACACAAACAAAGACTTCCCTCCACTGAGATGTGAAAGTATCTTGTCTCCTGATTGGTCCTCTGGTCAGGTGTTCCAGGTTCACTGTTTGTAACCCTTTACAGGTAAAAGAGACATTAACCCGTAACTATCTGTTTATGACAGAGCTGTGTCAGGGTAATAGCCATGCAGGCTGCTGTAGGGAGCCATGGACCCTCCTGCCCTGGGTGGGGGGTCCACGGGGTAGGGACATAGGCTGGGGCCTGCTCTTGGCCCACTCCACTCCCCCTGGGCAGGTGGTGGGTCCACAGCTTCCGGCCCTCTGCAGCTTCTGGCTTGGCCGGGGGCAGGGCCTTGGGTAGAAGGCATGGGGCCACAGATGGGGCAGGGGCCCCTGCTCCTCCCACTTTTTGGAAGGATCCACCACCCCTGTGGCAATGCCATTTGGCTCCCTCTCTCTGGCCCAGTCTGGTCAGGACATTTTTTAGGACTAGAATAAAGTCGAGGGTCCCAGGAGATGATGGGGGTGGCAGCCATAACAGTGAACTCATTCCAATGGCCAATTTTTACCTCAAAGTCTCTATCTTTATGAATTTACCCTGTATAAGCTTTATACAGAGTAAAACGGATTTATTTGGCACTTGGATCCCATTGGGAACTGGGTGCTGGAGACAGGAGTACTTGCTGAGCTGTTTTCAGTTAGGTCTGCAGCATTGGGGGCATGGTTCAGACCCTGGGTCTGTTGCAGCAGGCTAGCATGGCCCAAGCCTGCGCTGGTGCATCATGGGTTGCCAGTGCAGAGGACGAGCCTTGTCCTGAGGGCACCACACACAATTTCACACCCATGTTTTAACATCATTTTTCAAACACTCGCATTCTGCTACTTGCTCCAGCCTTTTTAAAGTCCCTTCCACTTCTTCATGTGTAAACTGATGGGCTACATTAAGTAACTTTTTTTTTTAATTTGGTTAGGGTGGTCTGTAGTGCCATCTGTTGGCTCAGACGTGTCAGCACAGACACTTTTTTGAATTTTGATTACAACTGCTATGTTATGCTGTTGGGCTATTGTATTTACTCGATTATTTCAGGTGGCCTCAATACCCCGTCCTTTACTGTGTGCCTTTACATGTCGCACCTTTAACTGTTAAGGGTTCTTTGTTACCCACTGGTAAATTAATTTCCATTCCTCTGAATCTGCAATAGCCGTTTTATCTGATGCTTTTTACCTGTTGTTTTTTTTTTATAATTTTATATTCGGAACTGTATCCACTTCACACAAAAATTACTGTCAGCATAAATATACACAGGCCATGGGGAATTTTTATATTGCCTTAAAACTTGATAAACTGTATGCTGAGCCAATCCATGGTCTAAATGTCCCTGAATTGACTTCCTTTTCTAAGTTAATGGCAGCGTATTTTACAAATTTTCTTTTACTACTATTGCGCTCCTGTCAGTAAACCAGACGTGCTTTTTTTGGCCCACGGAATTTAATTCTTCCAGTGGGGGTGCCTCTACCAAGGCAATTCTTTGCTCCAGAGTGACCCCGGGACATCTATGTTGGTTCCCTTTTTCAATTAGGGCACGTGTCAGCATGTCCGACTTGGACACTGTTTCTGTGATTCTCCCTCTGTTAACTCAAATAAGTGTCCACTAGGTCATTTGGGTCTTTGAGACTTTGCCTCCCATCCATCTCCCTGATAAAATGTACTTGAGAGGAGTGTGAGTGCTTTGGATAGAAATAGGGGCTGTTCCTGTAAGAGGCTCAAAAGATTGTACTGCCCAGTGTTGGCCCTGGGAGGATGGTCCCAGACTAGGAAGGAGTCTAGTCTGTGAAAGAAGCTTATTGGAACGTCTCTGAGGGTGAGATTTACCTGTATTCAGTTTCTCAGTGTATTAGGCTTAGACTTCTGTGTTTTGTTTTATTTTGCTTAGCCCTCGTCCAGACTAACCCGCGGCATCGGCGGGTCAAAATCGATTGCTCGGGGATCGATATATCGCGTCTAGTCTGGACACGATGTATCGATCCCCGAGCGCGCTTACATTGATTCTGGAACTCCATCAACCCGAACGGAGTTCCGGAATCGACACGGAGACCCGCGGACATCGATGCAGCGCCGTCCAGACGGGTGAGTACCTCGATTTTAGAAATTCGACTTCAGCTACGTTATTCCCGTAGCTGAAGTTGCGTATCTAAAATCGATTTTAATATCTAGTCTGGACGTGGCCTTAGTAACTTACTTTGTTCTGTCTGTTATAGAGGGCAAATACTTTATGAATTTACCCTGTATAAGCTTTATACAGTTAGGTCTGCAGCTGCTAGGCACTCACGTTCACAGGAGATCAAAATTTATTTCTGCTCCTTGTAATTTCCTGGATTCATATGCTACTGGCACTAGCTTTCCTTCTTTATAATTTTATAATAGTGTGGCAGCCAAGGCCATGTTATTAGCTGCCAAATGAATAACAAAAGGTTGTGGCTCGTTAGGGAAAAGCAAGGTGTGAGCTGTGAGAGCCTTTTATTTTAGCAGGGTTAAAGCAGAGTCCTGTTTTCCCCATTCCCATTTTGTTTTTGAGCTGTTTCCACAATGGGTGAGTTATTTCAGCATAGTTATAAATATGTGGTCTAAGAAAACTGAATTCTCCTAGGAGTACTTTTAAAGAGCGGGTATTGATAGGGGTCAGCATTTTTACCAGTGCCCTTACCCTCCTCTGATCTACCTGTCTCCCTTCTTGTCCAACGACTATGCCTAGGTATGTAACCTGAGGTAGCACCAACTGAGCCTTGTCTAAGGCCACTTTGAACCCCATTTCCTAAATTAGTGCCAAAACTTTGCTGTTAGTGCTTGAGTTTGTGCCTCAGTTTCCCCAAATATTAAAATGTTGTTTACCAATGAAAACACAAAAGGCCTTTCTTGTGGACTCCACTGGTCTAGTATATTCACAACATGCCAATGGGCAATAGCTGGCCTGTTGTGATATCCCTGGGGCAACTGATAAAAGGTCCATTGTTGCTCCTTTATTGTAAAGACAAACCAATCTTGAGAGTCTGGCTGTAGAGGTATGGCAAAGAAATAGCCAAATAAATAACCAAAAAGTGCAAGCCACATAGAAATATTTCTATAACCTGTGTCATATCAGCCACAGTAGGGGCCATAGGGATGGTGCCCTTATTGATTTTTCTATAACTTGTTAAACACCAGGATTGGTCGTTTGCCTTTAGCACTGGCCACACAGGGAAGTTGAAGGATGAATTCGTTTTTCTAATGAACCCCTGTTCTAATTCCTGGATGGTTTGCACCAGTTGAGCCTTTGCCTCTCTCGGGTAAGAGTATTGTTTTTGGGGAGGCACAATTCCCCAACAATCTTAACACAAGCATTAATTTTACCACAATCTGGGTGTGTGCGGTATTGGTTTTTTTTTTCCCCTGAGTCCATACTGAGGGGAATTTCAAGCGCCACTTTTCAGCTTGTTGAGCTGTAAATGCAGTTACTGGTCTCTCACCCAGGGGCGGCTCCTTGCACTAGCACGCCAAGCGCTGTGCCTGGGGCAGCGGGCCATGGGGGGCGCTCTGCCGGTCGCCGCGAGGGCGGCAGGCAGGTTGCCTTCGGCGGCAGGCCTGCGGAGGGTCTGCTGGTCCCGCAGCTTTGGCAGACCTCCTGCAGGCTGCCACCGAATTCGCGGGATGGGGGAACTCCCGCAGGCAAGCCGCCAAAGGCAGCCTGCCTGCTGTGCGTGGAGCAGCAAAATACTTAGAGCCGCCCCTGCTCTCTCCCCCTTTCATTAATATGATATCCTGCCCGATTTTTCCTGAATGGGGAGGGGGAAATTTCTAACTTCCAAAGGTTACCTCTAGGCATATTGATTACCACATTGTTTTTGAATAGCCTGTCGGATCCCAGAATAATTTCATCAACCATATCAGGAGTTTGGATCAAATCCCCTAATGTCTCAAACCCTTGCACCAAAAAGGGGACTTGGGTCTATTCCCACCCGAGACTAGATTTCCCTTGAAAGGATTTTAAAGCTACCTGTTTGTTTGTTTTTTTACTTTTGGTGCTGTTTTGATTAAGGATACAGTGACTACTGTATCTATTAAAGCTAGTGTAGGGGTATATCCACCCTGCTGAATGTACGCACATGGTCATCCCCTGGGATTCCAGGAGACCTTACCTATGAACCTCCACCTCTGTGCCCCTACTGGTGGTGGGGATTCCTCATTCAACGGTCCCCTCTATTCTTGCTCCAGAAAAGGGACTGGGTCCGGGAAGCATTGCAGTGAGGAGGAAGAGGGTGGTGCACTAGGAGTTATGCTAGTCACCTCTTTTAGTGGAGTTTGCAACCTCATGGCTTCCCTGACTAGGTCTAGTGTAGGGGCCCTGTTCCACTGTTCTTGGTTTGCCCCGTGCTGCATTCGTGTTCTCCAGGCTATCCGGCAAACTTCATAGAATATCAGGGTTGGAAGGGACCTCAGGAGGTCATCTAGTCCAACCCCCTGCTCAAAGCAGGACCAGTCCCCAACTAAATCATCCCAGCCAGGGCTTTGTCAAGCCTGACCTTAAAAACCTCTAAGGAAGGAGATTCCACCACCTCCCTAGGTAACCCATTCCAGTGCTTCACCACCCTCCTAGTTAAAAAGATTTTCCTAATATCCAAGTTCATTTTCTGTGTACCCACCTCCCTCCTTTGACTGCTGGGAGGAGGCTGTCTGATATTGTCAGAGGTCTGGGTATAACCGATCTCCTTGTTGTCCCTGGTTTCCCCGTCCACGGGAGTGGCCTCTAGTATATCCTCCTTGGGACCCCGTGATTCCCTTTGTGCTGCTTTTATTGGTGGAAGTGCTGGTTCTAATGCAGTTACATAGCAGCTCTTTTTTCTTTTTTTTTCTTTTTTTTTTAATAGTGGGCTGTGGTCCAGAATGGGTAGTTATTGGTTGGACCAAGCCTCATAATCTCACTGCTGACAAAATCAGGAAAAATGTGAGGTTGGAGACCGCAGTGTCATGAAGCAATCCTGCCAAGCTCATACTCATATGGGACTCATCCTAGTGTAGTAGGATTTTTGTATAATTTAATATGAAGAATCAAAATTTTTTGTATAATTTAATATGAAGAATAAAAAATAAGGTAATATAGCATGTATTAAATGTATTGATTGGCCTAATGTGCCATTGGTAGAGATGCATCAGCCAGAATCTGTGTGTCTGGACTGATTTCAAGGCAGTAATAGACCTTTGAGGGTCACCACTTTGTTAAAGGTTTAGCATTTTAAAATAAGTAAAAGAATGCAATGATTGTTTTTCTTTTGCATTGCAACGTAATGTACCTGTTCAAAATATTCTGGGTAAATTAATTGCGTTTTGTGTGTGAATGAGAAATGTGTGTTAAGTAATAAGTGTGAAGGCCATCACTAAACCAGATATTCTAGGGAGGAACTGGAAACATACGCAAGGTCACCAGAAGGCTGCAACACACCCCTATTGAAATGTCAAAGGAGGGCAGATTGATGACTCAAAAAATAAGACAGGCACCTATCAATACGGACAAAATAGCTGTAATAAAAACCAGAATTTTACCAGTAGCAGCTGGCCAACAAAATGCTGCCTTAGGAGACTGATAGCAGACTTACTCATAGAAATACTAATTTTACAAGTGCAATTATTGTTTTTTTCCTCAGCCCTGGCCTCCTGCCTATCAGTAATGAACAATTAATGAAGGGTAAGGGTTAGGGTAGGATAAGGGTATTTGTGTAGCCAGATAGAGACAGTTTTGTTCAAATATGACAAAAATATATACATTAAGAGAGACTCTTCTTTTCCCCATATCTCCTTTAATTAATCAGTTTTGATAAAATTTGAAATGGTGTTAGTTTTTTAGAGACCTCTCATATTGCGAGGCCCTAATCTGTATCTTAGTTATTTTAAGCCTTAATCCAACCTTGGGTGTAGGAAAATCCCTGCTCCCAGCCTTCCCTCCATTGTGCTGAGATCATCTCCCTCCATAAGGCTGAGTCAGATTCCTGCCCCTGTGCTGCCCCTTGTGGCCATTTCACTCCTCTCCATGGGCAGAGACTCCCCCAGGGCAGTAAATGCTGGGACTTTCCCAAAGGTCTCTGGCCCCATTGCATTCACTGGCTCCCCTCCTTCCTGTCATTACGTTCCTGCCCCCATTACCCACATACTCTAGGGGCACTCACCCTTTCCCTGTTCCTAGAGCTCAAGGCACAACCCTGTTAATTTAGCACCCACTCATACCCTTCTGTGGTCTCAGGGCATAACCTCACACTCTGCGGCTTTGCAGGGTCTTTTACGACTGAAAGCACTTTACACAGTAATATCCTTAATCTCTATTTATGAACAAATACCAAAACAGAATGCACACACTAAGCATACAATGCTCATCATTCCCAATAAGGCAGATGAAGTTTTCCTGATTGCCAGTCAAGATCAGGTCACTGGGGACTCCAGCATTCTGCACAATGTAGTTTGCAGGGTGTTGAGTTCAGGAAGCTCTGATCTTGGGCTGGGTCCTGGAATTGGTTCCAAAGAACTTGCTTCTGAACCCCAGTTTATATAGTGAAATGTGAGTCCTGCTTAGCTATACCTTAATCATTTTACTGAAGTATTACAAAATAATTATTTACTAATCCTAACATATTGTAAAACAATTCTTTAACCAGTCATACCCCACCACCTTAGATGATTTTAGTCTTGTAAAATTAGTTATGTAACAGACAGAAACAGAGAACCAGACAGAAACCAGACAGATAAACAATAGAGAAGTGGGGATCATAAAAGCAAAACAATAAAGAAGTAGAGGTTTCACACCCACAACTGTTAAGTGATTTCTTGCCAGACAGAATGCTATCAAACAGGTTTTTTGTTTTTGTTTTTTTACACATTTTAATATCTGTTTTCTTTATCCAGTCATGGTGGGTGCTATTAGGACAGAATCTCCTTCTTAACAGCCTGATATTATACAATCTTTATGTAATTTAGATGGAATGTGGGGATGTGACTTTCTGCTTCTTGGCTCATGGCTCCTGCTCTCTTAATATGGCTGCAGAAAAAGGCCTCAGACATTACAGATACTGTATATAAAAGGGAGCAGTTCAGCCCAGTCTGAGCTGATGGAGGAAGAGAGCGTACATACGCTATGAGCTCCTGCCTGGAAGCTGCTAGAGTTGCAGACTGTGGAGGCCAAACATGCTGAGTCCACTGTGGGGCCTCAGTCGACCACAGACAGAGAGGGAGAGAGACGGCCACTGCTGGCGGAGGAAATGCCAGAGCTGAAATCATACTAGGAAGCAGCCCAGGAAGAGCATTTTTTTGAGATTGTAACTTGAACCTGAACCCAGGGCTACTGGTTTTACAGGGCCCTGGGCTGAGACCTAGTGGAGTAGGGTGGACCCAGGTCCCCCTACCCCTTCCCACACCTACCCCTGGGTGCAGTGGGCATCCAAGGGACTGGACGCTACTGCCAGAGATAGTGACTATTGGGCACTTCTACCAGAGGCTAGAGCCACTAGGCACTACAGCCCCAGATTGATTGATTCTTGCCACTGAGGACAGGGACAGACATACTAACTCTGGCCACAGGGTTTTGCTGCCCTGAGGGTAAGGGCAGCTCCCAGATCTCCAGCTATTAGAATCCACTACTCTGACCGCAAGGAGCCACACTCACAGAAAAGGGGCATTTTCCCCCCTTTCTTTCCCTGATAGCCTGAAATCATGCTACATCCTGCTACCTAAACCGGAATGCTGACAGAATGTGTACTGACAGTTCTACAGGTACAACACTCTTCTCTCGCCGCCCATTGCTTGAAACTCTTCTGAACATGGAATCAAAGCCCGTTAATCCCAGTATCTTTACTTTTGTTTTTCATTTTTATCTCTCCCCCGCCCCCAAATTCCCTCCTCTTGTTACTTCACCTGTTGCTCTGTGTTGCCTCCAGATGCGGTAACCGCCCAGAACCATGAGAATGGCCAAGGCCATGAGAACAGCCAGGAGAGCCAGGATCACCCAGAGAGCCACTTTTGAGGGATGGATCCTTGGGAAAAACAGCTCTGCAAGCGAAAGTGTCATTGACTTGGGAGCAAACGTGCAAAATGAAGGCAGGAAACTGTGCCAGTGGTGACACTGGGACTAGTTACAAGACTCTCACAGGGAAATACACAGGGAGATGTGGATCCTTTGTGCCTCGTCTTACTGAGCATGGTTAATTAATGGGAGGGGGTAAGTTGGGGGTAGGGAGGAGCATGGAAATTTAGAGAAAAAAATCCTCCTGCGTCTTGGAGTGATGCTCGCTATAGGGTCCTTGCTATGTGGTTATTGTGGTGTATTGAAAACTGTTGTGACAAAGTTCCTCCTCTACCTTGGTGGGTCTTGCACTTATTGGCAGATTTGCTCACCTCAGTCTGGGTCAACACCTCCTGTGTCTGATCAGGAGTTGGGAGGTTTGGGGGGAACCCAGGCCCACTCTCTACTCTGGGTTCCAGGCCAGGGCCCTGTGGATTGCAGCTGTCTATTGTGCTTCCTGTAACAGCTGCAACTCCCTGGGCTACTTCCCCATGGCCTCCTCCAAACACCTTCTTATCCTCACCACAAGACCTTCCTCCTGGTGCCTGATAACACTTGTACTCCTTAGCTCGCGCTCGCGCCACACCTACCTGACTGGATTGAGCTCCTTTTTAAACCCAGGTGTCCTGATTAGCCTGCCTTGATTGGCTGCAGGTGTTCTAATCAGCCTGTCTGCCTTAATTGGTTCTAGCAGGTTCCTGATTACTGTAGTGCAGCCCCTGCTCTGGTCACTCAAGGAACAGAAAACTACTTATCTAGTGACCAGTATATTTGCCCTCTACCAGACTCCTGTACCCCACCGGTTTGGGTCTATCACACTGTGTAGAAATCACAAACTGTCACTTTGAATCCTGAGGGGTTTTCTGGTGCTGCTTGCAGGCTAGGGGGCTATATCAGGATCATGTAATCTGGGGCCTCAACCATCAATCTGCAAAGAGCGAGCCTAGAGCAAGGTAGGCTGTGTTCTGCCTCTCTGCCTATGGGAGCAGCCTGCTTTCTCACTTTCTGTACTTGGCTATTGTGTGTTAGAGTTCTCAGTTCTTAGGAATAAAGCAATGTTACATTACAACCTTCCAGGAAGAGTATTTATGTTTGTTTCCAACTCTCTGTGGGTATGCTGTGAACACAACAATCACGTGGTACTGGCATACCATAAGCTTAGCAGGGCAGCACTATGAGATCTCAGATGAATACTGCTCGACAAATGTATTTAAATATTTAGACATTATTATGATAGTGGTGAACTACTCATTCTGTACTAACAAAGTTAGTTGATAATACATACAAATTGGAACCTTTTTTCTAAAAAAAATAAGGTACTCTTAGCTAAGAGTTTGTTTCTACATGTTTTGAGCCTGATCCTTTATTGCTTGCACTGCCAAAACTCTCATCGACCTGGTTATGCAGTAATGGCAGGATCAGGCCCACTGTGTGACTGTGAAATAAAAAAAAAGCCCACCATTTACATTCATGAGATGATGCTGGCTGTGGAACTCTGCATTTACTGCCTTCTGTGCAAATAAATACAAGCTATGGCCTGATACTTAGTTCTCACTGGGGCAAAACTCTCATTTAGGATGGTGGGAGTTTTGTCAGAGTCTGCACTGCAGGACAGGGCCCATAGTGCAGCTCTCACTCTGATGTGGTATTCTTAGATGTAATCTGAGGCTACGTCTACACTACACAGCTTTTATCGACATGGATGTGTAGTTACAGCTGTGTTGCTACAAGTCATGTAGTGTACCTGCTATTTCTTGGCTCTCCTGCTAACAAAAAACTTCCACCCCCCAATGAGTGGCGTTTGCATTGTCAGCAAAAGAGTGCTCCAGCTGACAACACACTGGCACTTGATGTCGCAAAATTTTGTCTTTCGAGGGTGGGAGGAGGGCGGAACACTTCTGAAAGACAAAAGTTTTGTCATTCAGTTGCCAGTATAGACATAGCCTTAGGTTATGTCTAAACTATGCAGCTTTTAGTGACGCGGCTGTGCTGCTACAGCCGTGCCTCTAAAAGGCACACAGTATAGTCACTGTTTGCCAGCAGGAGAGAGCTCTCCTGCCGACAAAAAACGTCCACCCCCAATGAGCGGCGTTAGCTTTGTTGGCAGGAAAGCGCTCTTGCTGACAACGCACTGTTCACACCAGTGCTTGTTGTCAGCAAAATGGTTGTCTTTTGGGGGTGTAGACAAAGCCTAAGTAGCAATGCTCAGACCATATCCTGGGCTCTCTTGTGCTATTCAGGAAAAATGACTTCATCAGCCAGAGGGATAGCTCAGTGGTTTGAGCATTGGCCTGCTAAACCCAGGGTTGTGAGTTCAATCCTTGAGGGGATCATTTGGGGCTTGGTCCTGCTTTGAGCAGGGGGTTGAACTAGATGATCTCCTGAGGTCTCTTCCAGCCCTATAAAGACTCAGAAGCACTCACTGAGAACAAAGGAAAAATTCCTACCACTGAGAACTGTGATCTACACAGAGAGAAGTTAGATACAAATATACATGCTCTTGCTGGAAGGTTGCAGCGTAATATGACTTTATTTCTTAGAATCCAGAACCTTAACACACAAGAACCCCACAACAGAGAGAGGGGTGCTCCCCAACGCAGTGGTCACAACTCACCCCACCTTGCTTTATGTTGCAGTGTAACACTATAACACGCTATATCCCATCTAACAACCTGTACCCCCAGGTTCACCATAATTATATAGTTATGGTATATTTTGTACAAAGTATGCCTTGTGAGGTATCACTGGAAAATGTTTAATCTACTGAACATCACTGTTCTGTTAAAATGTGTACATCAACATTGTATGTGGAAATATGAGATTTTATTATGTTTGTTAATGAAATATGTTGTAATTCTGGGAAATGTCCACAGACTAGCTCCTCAGAGACGACAAAGAACTGACCACAGGTGTTAATTATGCTATTAGCTGCTGAAGCAACCATTCATAAGAACATAAAAACGGCCATACTGGGTCAGACCAAAGGTCCATCTAGCCCAGTGTCCTGTCTTCAGACAGTGGCCAATGTTAGTTGCCCCAAAGGGAATGAACAGAACAGGTAATCATCAAATGATCCATTCCCTGTCTCTCATTCCCAGCTTCTGGCAAACAGAGGCTAGGGATACCATACCTGCCCATACTGGCTAATAGCCATTGATGGACCTATCCTCCATGAATTTATCTAGTTCTCTTTTTAACCCTGTTATAGTCTTGGCCAGGGGTCGGCAACCTTTCAGAAGTGGTGTGTCGAGTCTTCATTTATTCACTCTAATTTAAGGTTTTGCGTACCGGTAATACATTTTAACGTTTTTAGAAGGTCTCTTTCTATAAGTCTATAATATATAACTAAACTATTGTTGTACGTAAAGTAAATAAGGTTTTTAAAATGTTTAAGAAGTTTCATTTAAAATTAAATTAAAATACAGATCCCCTCCGGACCTGTGTGCCACTGAAAATGAGCTTGAGTGCCGCCTTCGGCATGCGTGTCATAGGTTGCCTACCCCTTGTCTTGGCCTTGATAACATCCTCTGGCAAAGAGTTCCACAGGTTGACTGCATTCTGTGAAGAAATACTTCCTTTTGTTTGTTTTAAACCTGCTGTCTATTAATTTTATTTGGTGACCCCTAGCTTTTGTGTTATGTGAAGGGGTAAATAACACTTCCTTATTTACTTTCTCCACACCAGTCATGATTCTGTAGACCACAATCATATCTCCCCTTAGCCATCTCTTTTCCATGCTGAAAAGTCCCTATTTTATTAATCTCTCCTCATATGGAAGCTGCTCCATATCCCTAACCATTTTTGTTGCCCTTTTCTGAACCTTTTCCAATTCCAATATATCTTTTTTGAGATGGGGCGACTACATCTGCATGCAATATTCAAGATATGGGCGTACCATAGATTTCTATAGAGGCAATATGATATTTTCTTTCTTATTATCTATCTCTTTCTTAATGGTGCCCAAATCTGTTCGCTTTTTTGACTGCTGCTGCAGATTGAATGGATGTTTTCAGAGAACTATCCACAACAACTCCAAGATCTCTTTCTTCAGTGGTAACAGCTAATTTAGACTCCATCATTTTATATATATAATTGGGATTATGTTTCCCAATGTGCATTACTTTGCATTTATCAACATTGAATTTCATCTGCCATTTTGTTGCCCAGTCACCTAGTTTGAGAGATCCTTTTGTAACTCTTAGTCTTCCTGGGACTTAACTATCTTTAGTAATTTTGTATCATCTGCAAATTTTGCCATCTCACTGTTTACCTCCTTTTTCAGATAATTTATGAATATGTAGAGTAGGACTGCTCCCAGTACAGAACCGAGGGGGACAACACTATTTACTTCTCTCCATTCTGAAAATTGACCATTTATTCCTACCCTTTGTTTCCTATAATTTAACCAGTTACCAGTCCACGAGAAGACCTTGTGACAATCTGTATCTCGGGGGAACACCCTGCACCCCCAAGTTCATCCTTATAATATGATTGTATAGTATCCAATGCAGAGTTTGTCATGTCGGATGTCTTCAGAAAGCTCATGATGCACTGAGCATTGTTGTTATAGTAATGTTGTAATTTCATTTATATAGTTATGAGGCTGAAAATTTGCCCTCATGGCTTATAACAAGCCCAGGCAAAATTCTCCAAGAGCAGGGGGCAGTTCACACCTCATCAGGGCATGTATGGGACAAATCCAGCCCAGCCTCAAAGGAACAAAGAACACTTTGTTGCCTAGGCAGCAACAAAGGATCTGTTGGACTCTTGAGTGAGTCACCCCCCTTCCTTTGGTCAGTTTGGGACTGCAATGAGATAATGCTCACCTGACTCTAAAGGGGGGGTGCAAAGCCAAGAAGGAAAAAAAAACATGATAAAAGAGAGAGATGTTTGCCATGCTTGCTCTCTCTTCCATCTTCATCTACAGACACCCTCGAAGAGACTGAAGCGCTGATCAGAGGGGAGAGCCTGGCTAAAGGGCAGCCAGCCAGCCTGTGGTGAGAAGCATCTAAGCTTGTAACAGCACTGAAAGTGTTAAGTTCAACTTAGAATGCGTTTTGCTTTTATTCCATTTGACCAAATCTGACTTGTGCTTTGATTTATAATCACTTAAAATCTATTTTTTATAGTTAATAAATTTGTTTGTTTATTCTACCTGAAGCAGCGTGTTTGGTTCAAAGTGTGTCAGAGACTCCCCTTAGGATAACAAGCCTGGTACATATGAATTTCTTTGTTAAATTAATGAATGCATATAAGCTTGCAGCATCCAGCAGGCATAACTGGACACTGCAAGATGGAGGTTCCTAGGGTTATGTCTGGGACTGGAGATATTGGCTACTTTCATTTGGTTGCACAATCCAAGCAGTGGGTGGCCAAAAGTGCTCACTCATGTAGCTGGGAGCAGCTTACATGCTAGAGGGTGTGCGTGAACAGCCTGGGATGGAGGGGAAGGAGGGTGTCCTCATAGCAGAACAGGGTAAGGCTGGCTCCCAGAGTCAAGGATTGGAGTGACTGAGCAGATCACCAGTCCAGAAAACACCAGGGGAACGAACTGTCCATTTATTCCTATCCTTTGTTTCCTATCTTTTAACCAGTTACCAGTCCATGAGGGGACCTTCCCTCTTATTCCATGACAGCTTACTTTGCTTAAGAGCCTTTGCTGAGGGACCTTCTCAAAGGCTTTCTGAAAATCTAAGTACACTATATCCACTGGATCCCCCTTGTCCACACGCTTGTTAACCTCCCTCAAAGAATTCTTGTAGATTGGCAAGACATGATTTCCTTTTACAAAAACCATGTTGACTATTCCCCAACCAATTATGCTAATCTATTTGTCTGACAATTTTGTTCTTTACTATAGTTTCAACCAGTTTGCCTGCTAATGAAGTCAGGCTTACCGGCCTGTAATTGTTGGGATCACCTCTGGAGCCCTTTTTAAAAATTGGTGTCACATTAGCTATCCTCCAGTCATTTGGTACAGAAGCTGATTTAAATGATAGGTTAAGGACTGCAGTTAGTAATTCTGCAACTTCACATTTCAGTTCCATGAGAACTCTTGGGTGAATACCATCTGGTCCTGGTGACTTATTACTGTTTAGTTTATCAATTTGTTTCAAAACCTCCTCAATCTGGGACAGTTCCTGAGTTTAGTCACCTAAAAAGAATGGCTCAAGTTTGGGAATCTCCCCCACATCCTCAGCCATGAAGACCGATGTAAAGAATTCATTGAGTTTCTCTGCAATGGCCTTATCATCCTTCAGTGCTCCTTTAGCATCTCTATCGTCCAGTGACCCCACTGGTTGTTTAGCAGCTTCCTGCTTCTGATGTGGTTAACAAAAATTGCTATTACTTTTTGAGTCTTTGGCTAACTGTTCTTCAAATTCTTCTTTGGCCTTCCTAATTATATTTTTAGACTTCACTTGCCAGAGTTTTGCTCCTTTCTATTTTCCTCACTAGGATTTAACTTTCACTTTTTAAAGGATGCCTTTTTACCTCTCACTGCTTCTTTTACTTTGCCATCGGGGGGACTGTAAACAAAGGATTTGCATTTCATCCCCAAAGATGTCTGAAACTTCACATCCGCAGAAGGTGTGAACAAGAAATTTACAATTCACATGAAAGAGGCTTTAAATCTCACGTACACAGGGGATCATTTTGTTCACATCCCAGTGGGGTTAATCCTTGAAGAGAGGAGGAGGTTATAAAATAAGAGAGAGTGATCTCCACATTACCTCTCCTTCCCCATCTCTATTCACAGCAACAAGATTGCTTGAAAGACAATAGGAGCATCATTTAATTGTGTGTGTTTTGGATGGGGTGGGGGGAAAGAGGTGTGATCCTAGCTGGAAGGCTTTCTAGTAAGTATGGACTGCTGAAAGTTTTTGGGTGTGAGAAACCTTTTTGCTTTCACATCTCACTTAGCTTGTTAAAGTTTAGGAATTAGTCTGCAGTTTTATCTTTTTTTAAAATTTTTTGTGTAACCAATTCCGACCTTTATGCTTTATCACCACTTAAAATCTACCTTTCTCTAGTTAATAAACTTGTTTTATTGTTATCTCACCCAGTGTGTTTTGGTTGAGGTGTTTGGGGAACCTCTACTCAGATTAAGAAAGGCACCAGCAGAATCCTTTCCTTTGATAAAATGACTGACTATTAATGAGCTTGCATTGTTCAGTAGCATGCTGGACACTACAGGATGAACATTTCTGGGTTGTGAGGCTGGGGCTGGGGAATTTGCTGGTGTCACCTTACATGTAGTTCATGAATAGCTTGGAGAGCATTCATGTACCTTTGCTGGGAGTGACTTTACATGCTGTGTGAACAAAGCCGGGAGAGGCTGCTTTTCACTAGCAAAGCAGTGTAAAAAGCACCCTGGGCTGAAGAGTTAAAGGGACACAGTGGTTCAACAGTCCAGAATGTACCCTAAGGGGTGTCACAAACACAAGTTTATTTCTTAGAATCCAGAACCTTAATAGACAAGAACCCAAACCCGGGGGAGGGGGACTGCTCCATTAGGCAGCGGGCACAACCCACCCCATTGTGCTTTAGGTTGGCTTGTCTATAGCAACAATTAGTGTGCAGCAAGTTGGGGAGTAAATCCACCTTGAACCAGTCTGCTGCACCCTAACTGTCTGTGAGGACCCTCAACCATGCACTAAAACTTCCCTGGTGCACTTTGATTTGTCCCTGTTTCAAAGCAGTGTAGTTGAAAGCACACTACAAAATTGTTAGTTCATGTAGCAGGGTCCACACAGACAGTTAGTGCTTACCAGGCTAGTGAGAGGCAGATTTACACCCCAGCTTACCACAAACTAACTGTTCCTGTAGACAAACCCTGATTCTGCTTGCACACTTCGCTACAGAGCCCTCTAACCTGCAAACAGGACTTGGAAAAAAACCCACTCTTAAGGTGATAGCTTGCAATTCCAACACAGACCTCACTATACCACAAGAATAAAGGAGAATTCCCTCACCTCACATTGAGAAGAGTGATAATTGTTGGGTCCCAATCTGTTATGAAAAACTGGCCAATGGCATAACAGCCTGCAAGGTGCTAAACACTCTCAGCTCCTACTGGAGTCAAAGGGTACGTCTACACTATAATTAGCACCTGCAACTGGCCCATGTCAACTGACTGAGACTCACTGTGCCTGGGATAAGGGGCTGTTTAGTTGCAATGTAGCTGGCCTCAGGCTGAAACCCAAGCTCTGGGACCCTCCCACCTCACAAGGTCCCAAAGCCTGGTCTCCAGCCCAAGCACGAACATCTACACTACAGTTTAACAGCACCTTAGCCTGAGCTCTTTAAACCTGAGTCATTTGGCACAGGCCAACAGCTGGTATCTAATTGCAATGTAGACATATCCAAAGACAACTGTGGTTGTTCAGGACTTTCCAAGAACTGCTCAGCATCTTGAAGGTTCAGGCCAGTAAATAGGAGACACAATGATAAATACTATCCGCCCATGTCTGCAGCGTCTCAGTCTCTCCATGTGTAGCATAGACGGGCACTGACCTGCTACATAAATTGTTGACTCTCTCTCCTGGTTGAGTTGTGGGATTCGTGACACAGCAGGAAACTTTCTGGTTGGACTCTTCTGTTATAGCAATAGCAATCTCTGCTTGAAACAGGCCATCAGCCTCTAGGGATATTTTTTCAGAGCCTGATGGTAAGAGCTGCCCCTGGTGATCTCTCCACTGAGCCTCGGGCACTGGCTACCATCTGGATGATCGACATACCACCCGGATACCTCCATCCTGATGTCCCCACACAGAGATGTCAGGATCAGAGCCCAAACCTACAGAAGCAATAAATGAACCTGTGATAATCCTGCAGTGCCCAGTAAAGAGCCAAAAGCTTTATTACATTGTTACCAAAAGCAATTTCCTGTTAAACTAATAATCAAATGTGAATCCATGAATGTGCTGGTCAGTTAATCTGGTCAGATTCATATTTGATAGGCAGTAAAATTCATATTAATGTCAGGGCTGTTCTATGCACAAATTTGCTCCACTTTAGTTAAATTGGTTTAGTAATCAAGTGCAGATCCCTGTGTGGACACTCTTAAATCAAGAAGGAATTAACTCAAGCTAAAGCAATACAAACCCTTTCCAAACACTTTTAGGAGTGTCCACACAGAGCTTTGCACTAGTTCATCAAAACTAGTGCCCATGTATGTGTAGACAAACATTAAATTAAGTCGCAGATAAAAAACCCTTGTTATAGGGGAGTTTGGGTTGCTTGGCAGTGCCTTGCAGCTTTTCAGAATAAATAAGTGAACAGAAGAAAACTGATACAACTGAAAACCAGGAAATACACTCAGCAAAACAGGAAGACCAACACTCACACTTCTCACACCTGATCACACTTGGGGGGTTTATTATTGATGAGCTAAACTGAAATAAAATTATCTGAACCTGAAACAAGAGTCTTGTACCTTAACCAAGGGTGTGAATTCAAACAGATTTCATAATTGCTCTATAGTTACACACTAATGCCCACAAAATACTTGACAATGTGGAATTACGGTTGCCCAGCAATGCCATGTGCCTTTCCAAAATGCAGAGAGTGGCTAAACGTCAGTTTCTGAAACCCAAGAGCTACAAAGTAACGGCACACAGCCCCCCAGCCATGCAACCTTAACTCTGCCTCCTGGGACTGGCAATAGGCACTGGAACTGTTCAGTGAGGGTGGTATCATAATAAACAGACATGAGGGAGGGCTATGGGATGGTGCCATTGCTTGTGTTGTGTTTCCCTGATTTGGATTCCAGCATCTATCTGCCTGCACTCCCACTGCCTTCCCCATGTTCGGAGTCACTTTAGTGACTGGTGGAGGGATTAATTTGAGCAGACTGGCAGAGCTGTCACTGCAATATTAGGAGAGGTACATGTACCTTGAGGGATCAAGTATGTCTCATTTCAGTGCTGAGTTCTGTAGACTGTGTCAGTAGAACTGCACAGAGGCATCTACTTGCCATGGGGATTATCAGCAGTCTGGTGCTCGCTGCACCTGACCTAAACTTCATGTCACAGTTACAAAACCAGCTACACCTGTCCCCGTGCCAGTATCTCTGGCAGCACATCCAGGGGTCAGTTGCCCTGCCTTTACCTGTCTTTGGATTCTGTATATGAATCCCAGTTACTCTGCGGGTGCCAGACAGGAGCCAAAATCAATCCCAACCGGCGACATCAGTTTGGGGAGGTTCAGAATCATCGTTTGGCCCCAGGTGTGCACAAAAGAGTTATACTTACCACCTGTTAATATCACCTGACTTTTTATTGATGTTTGTGTATCTCATTAACCCCTGGCTCTAATGACCTCAACTTTAGCCCACTAACCCTACCGCAGTGTCCAATAAGTCACAGCAATTTTCAAAACAATCTGAATCTGGGTCTGGATTTAGAACCCTCAGAAAAAACAGCTGTTAACTGTAAACTAGTATAAACCTTAAGCAGAGCAGAGCTACTGCCCCACCTTAATGAGAAAAACCAAGTTTCATCTCACAATGAACCCTCTGACTCCACTTATTACCCTCTTGAAGACGTCAAAGTATCAGAACAAGTTACTGACCTGCCACCTGTAGTTCCAATAAAGCTGCTTCATAAGAGACACTGGACTGAAAAAAACACGTGTACTGCCCATCGTCTGAGGGTCGGATATCACCTATTCTCAGAAAAACGCTCCCATTGGTGATGTTGTCTTTCAAGAGCTCAGTTCTTCCTCGATATTCCAGCATCTGCTCACCATACTGATCCTGCCCATCGCAGTACAGGTGCACAACTGGAGAGCATCAGGATCGGAACACCCTCACCTCCATGTTCTCAGCACTCATCCTGGGGGAGAGGTGGCAGGGCAGGACAGCCTCCCCACCTAGCGAGGTAATGATTAGACAGTCAGGTCCAGTCACTGTGAACTGTGCTGCGAAATGTACAATGAAAAATGGAAATTAAATCAGCGAGGGGCTGGGGGTGGCATTAATTCAGCAGTAAATCACACAGTGAGAGAGCGTCCTGCATTAAGTGAACACCTCATACCCATGCAGTGCCCTAGACTTGTCTACAAGTACAGAGAGTCACAGGCTTGGGGTAACTGCACCTCTGACTCCCTCTGTGGTCTGCTCAAGTCATGTCCCCTTAGGTCTCAGGCCTCCAGCCATCACATCTCTCTGGGCAGAGACCCGTGTCCCACTCCCGCAACACTGGGGTTTCAGGCTTGCAGCCCCCTGCAATTCACTGTGGTTTTTCCAGCAGGCTTAACCAAAGGCCAGCACCTGTGCTTTGCTTTCTCTCCCAGGGCTATGAACAGTGTGTGCCAGCAGTTACCAGCAGCCCAAGAGCTCTTTCAAAGCAGAGAACATTGAAGGACGAAAGCCTGAGAAAACTAACCATAAACCAATAAGAGGTCTGAACACATTACATTTATACGGAAGGATTCTCATCTGGCACATGGGACTCTCTGATAGGTTCCAAAGTCCTTCAAACCTTCTCTAAGGGTTTATCCTCTTGAGTAACAGGTCCTATTGGTTTGTAGCCCAAGATCCCAGGCCTCTGACCTGTTTAAATCAAGGGGTTTTTTTTACCAAATATCTTTGTTCTCTTTGGCTTCTGGGACCTGGTCTGAACTAGTTTGTGCAATTCTCCCTAGAGGTGGCACTTCTCTGCAGCTGTTACCTGTCCCAGCAGTAATTTCCTCCCATGGGTTGTACCTCCTGGAGGAGATGGGGTAACCCTCCCCAATGGAGTAGATTACAATTCTGAGCCCTCAGAGGTGCATGTAACAGGTATAGGTACCATTTATAAAGGGGAAACAAAAAGAACATTCATAAAATTAATTAAATAATCCCCAAAATACCACATGTGGTTGCAATACCTGTCACACGAGTACACATGAGTGTTATAGATTGTTCTTATTATCTCTGAATAGGGTTCAAAACTTCTCACAGGCACCCTGGATAAAATGGCTATTGGGGGCTTGATTCTCTGATACACAAAGAGAGCCACTCCGTCATGGGGCTCCCCAACTGCTGCAGGGATGGTGAAGGGCATGCAAGATGAAAAGCTATGAAAATAGATTATCACCACAATGCAGGCAAAGTCAGAGGCCAGATAATGGAAGGGAGAAGGAGATAGATAGAAAAGTGCGGGAAGCAGAGAACCAGCCATTGTGGAATTGCAGAGGGTGTCTCAGTGAAGAGACTCAGCATCAGGATAAAAAACAATGAGTACTTGCGGCACCTTAGAGACTAACAAATTTATTTGGGCATAAGCTTTCATGGGCTAGAACCCACTTCATCAGATGCATGGAGTGTTAAAAAATAGTATGCAGGTATAAATATACAGCACATGAAAAGACGGAAGTTGCCTTACCAAGTGGGGAGTCAGTGCTAATGAGACAATTCAATTAAAGCAGAAGTGGGCTATTCTCAACAGTAGCATCAGGAGAGACAGAGAGAGCAGTTTAAATTAGCAGGATGGAAATCACAGCAGAAAGGATCCAAAATGGCCAAGTTGCTGTGGAGGCAGCCCCGAGACTGGAGTGGGTAGCTATTATCCCTGAGGGAAGAGAAACAGAAGCTGGCAAATTTCACATCCTCATTGTGACAGGAGCTTTAGCTCTGAGTCCTGATCAGATGTGCCTAGTGCAGCATGAATGATTTGTGGGTTGTTACTTCATAGCTGAAGAGTCGGGGATTCATGATTTATTTGTAGCTGAAGAGTCTGATCTGTGACTTATACAGACTGCCAGTGCAGTGTACAGAAATGGATAGTGTCCCTTTAAATAGTTTGTGAGCCCTGTAGTGGTGCTCACTGTGTTGTGTATTTTAGAAGCTGCCAGAAACCAGCCAGAGCAGTAGTATGTGTTAGGATATAGATAGTCAGGCCTGTCTGCAAAGGCCTATACTTTAAGAATGTAAGTGTATTCTTATCACTTATCTAGTTATAGAGGTACAAAACAAGAATCAAAGTCAGTCTGCCTGTTTATAGGCCTTCTCTCACTATGATAGCCTAGGCTAAGGCCTTTGGCTAAGCAGCAGAAGCAGCCATAAGCTGGGAAGTGAAAGGTCACGTCCTCAGTCACACTGAAATAAGGCAGTTTTGGGCTGTTAAAAAGGTGATCCAATCTATCATCTCTAGATAAAGGAAAGACCCTAGAAGATTTAAAGCAAACTAAGTTTGATAGCATCCTGTCTGGCAAGAACTCACTTATCAATAGCTGGGGTGTGAAATCCTCATTTCTTTGTTGTTCTATCACTGTAGTCCCCATTTCCCTATTGTTTGTCTGTATAATCTGTGTCTGGTTTCGTGATTGTTTCTGTCTGCTGTATAATTAATTCTGTTGGATGTGAACCAATTAACGTGGTGGGATATAATTGGTTAGATAATTATGTTACAATATGTTGGGATTGGTTAGTGAAATTTCAGTAAAATGATTGGTTAAGGTATAGCTAAGCAGAACTCAAGTTTTACTATATAGCAGGGGTCTCAAACACATGGCCTGTGCGGCTATTTCCTGTGGCCCGTCAAGTGGCCCACGCCCACGCCCACCCCCCCTACCTACCTCCAGGCCAGGGGTGGGCAAACTACAGCTGCAGGATTGCCCCCCTTGAGCCCTGCGCCGCTCCCTGAAGCTGCTGTCATCGTGTCCCTGTGGCTGGGGGGGTGGGGTGGGGGGGAGAAGCAGAGGGCTTCCCGTGTGTTGCCCTGGTTTCAGGCACTGCCCTCACCCCCACAGCTCCCATTGGCTGGGAACGGGGAACCGCGGCCAATGGGAGCTTCAGGGGAGGTACCTGGAAGTGCGGCAAGCAGTGTGTGGAGCCCTGCGTCCCTCTCCCCCAGGGGCCACAGGGATATCATTCCAGCTACTTCCCGTAGCGGAGCGGGAGCGGGGCCAGGGCTGGGGCTGGCAGCCTGCCCTGGCCCCAATGTGCGCTGCTGCCACCCCAGAGCCCGAAGCCCTCCTGCACCCTGCCCCCAACTCCCTTCCCTGAGCTCCCTGCCTGCACCCCAACTCCCTGCCATGTCCTACACCCCTCCTGCACCCCAACTCCCTGCCCTGAGCCCCCTGCTGCACTACACACCCCAACCCCCTGGCCTGAGCCGCCTGCTGCATCCCACACCCTTTCTGCACCCTAAGCCCCCTATCTGCACTCCAACCCCCTGCTGCACCTCAAATCCCTGCCCTGAGCCCCTGTCACACTCCTCATGCATCCTCTGGGGGCAGGGCAGGGGCAGAGTTGGAGTGGGGACTTCAGGGCAGTGGAATGGGGGCAGAGAAGGGTTGGGAAGAGGCAGGGCCTCATGGAAGGGATGGAGTGGGGGCAGGGCCGGGGACAGCGAGGAGGGGGTTTCAGTGATGCGACCCTCGGGCCAATGATTTAGCCCTCATGTGGCCCTCATGGTCATTTGAGTTTGAGACCCCTACTATATAGTCTGCAGTCAATCCGGAAGGGGGCGGGAATTGGAATCATGTTTTGCTAAGGGGGGAAATGGGAACAGGGACACAGACAACGCTCTGTGGTGTCAGTGCTGGGAAGGGGGACACTGAGGAAGGAAATTGGAATCATTGCTTGCTGAAAGTTCACACCAATAAACATCGAATTGTTTGCACCTTTGGACTTGGGTATTGTTGCTCTCTGTTCATGCGAGAAGGACCAGGGAAGTGAGAGGGTGAAGGAATAATCATAGAATCATGATTCTATGATTCTAAGCAGTGCTGATCCCCGTGGAACAGTTCAGAATCAATTAATAAGCCCTCTAACAGGATGGATGTAGTATCAAGGCCTGACAAGCTGGTGTATAGATCTTAACCATGGTCAGTGGGGACCCAGCTGTTCCTTGTGGTTTCTCCATGTTACTGATTGTTGTGTAAAGTGCAAAGACACACCAGGCAGGTTGAGCAGATGCTGTTTATAAGACAAGGCAGTGATGCAAGATAGACGGTGATAAGCAGCAATACCAACAGCAGCAAACCCAGTGAGGAGGCCGGAGCTCCTACCTGACACCAGCCTGTGAACCTGTAGAGTGAGGCAGAGAGTGACGTAGCCGGGCAGAGCAGAGCTCACTGTGGAGCCGGGGGAGAACGAGGGAACCTTCCCCATCATCATAGCTTGGTCTGGGGAACAGGAGAAATAACAAACCAGATGGCGAGTGAGTGTGATGCAGTGACAGGACAGTGCCACAAGGCAGTGGGGAGGAGGTAACAAGCCTCACTGTTGCCTGCCATACACCAGAAGGGAAGAGATTTCCCCCACAGTCCTCATCTGCCCTGGCTCTGAGTAGGGTCAGATGTTGCTATGATTAAAACCCAGAACTGCCAGAAGCCAGTCCATACCACGGCTGAGACCTATGGAACTCTCTGCTCTATTTAGATTATGTAAGGACTTGGGGAGCAGTGTGGAAAATAAGCACTGCAGGAAGTACCGCCCACTAGATCCAGAGTGACAGTACTCTGCAGGCCTCTGATTGGCCAAGTGCCCCTACTTAGCTCCAGGGCTTGCTCCAGGAAGATGTCTGAACAACCAGCCAGACCTTTGCCTACTACTATGCTGGACTTTGCCTTGTCTCCTGATCTCTGACCCTGAATCCAGCCTCTTGATTCTAACCTGATAGTACCTCTGGTATCTGACTCTGACCCTGACTCTTGTTTACAGATTCTGATCTGGGTCACCACATCCTTTGCCCCCTGAGATCTGCACTATTTAAACCACTCTCAGGGTACACCTACACCGCAGCTGGGACTGAGCTTCCCAGCGCTGGTAGACAGTCATGCTAGCTCTTCTTGAGCTAGGATGCTAAAAATAGCAGAGTAGTGGAGTAGCCCAGGTGGCAGCTCAAGCTTCCTGCCTGATAACAAACCTGCCTGGACTCCTAGGGTGTGTACCCCCGAGTGGCTAGCTTGAGCCTAGACTGGGATGGCCACCGTGTTGCCCACAGAGAGGCCAGCATTGGCCAGGAAGGGACCCTGACCAGGGTTCCAGGGCACAGACTCACGGCCTCCCTGTTTGATTCCCACTGACAGAGATCTGGAAGGAGGTGATGCACCCCTGCTCTGGCAGAAACCTGTAGGATGGGTGCAGGAGCGGCGCCAGGATTTTTGGCGCCCTAGGCACAGGGCCAGCTCTAGCCATTTCGCCGCCCCAAGCACGGTGGCACGCCACGGGGGGCGCTCTGCTGTTCTCCGGTCCCGCGGCTCCGGTGGGCCTCTTGCAGGCATTCCTGTGGAGGGTCCGCTGGTCCCGCGGCTCCGGTGGACCTGCCCCAGGCATGCCTGCGGGAGGTCCACCGAAGCCGCCTGTCGCCCTCCCGTGCTCCCGGTCGGAGCCAGTCCTGGTCGGTGGCAATTCTGCGGCGGGGGGGTCCTTCCATGCTCCCGGTCTTCGGGACACTTCGGCGGCAGGTCCTGGAGCGAGTGAAGGACCTGCTGCAGAATTGCCACCGAAGACCCGGAGCGCAGAAGGACTCCCCGCCACCAAATTGCCACCAAGGGTGGCAAAATGCAGCCCCCCCAAATCCTGGTGCCCTAGGCGACCACCTAGGTCACCTAAATGGAAGTGCTGACCCTGGATGGGTGGCAATGGTGACAGCACCTGCCTTCTCTCAAGGCAATGGCCCTCAGGGCCGGCTCCAGACACCAGCATCCCAGGCAGGTGCTTGGGGCGGCAATCTGCAAGAGGCGGTAGTCTGTGTGTTTTTGCCCCCAAGCAGTGCGCCAAATTGCTGCCACTGACACCGGGAGCCGTCCGTGAGCCATTAGAGCGGCACGTGTGTTTCTGCCGCAGCAGCAATTCGGCAGCAGCTTCTACGTTCAGCTGTCTGCGATGGCGCAGCTTCTGTCTTCTGTCTGAAGACAGAAGCTGCCTCTGAACTGCCGTCACCGCGGAAACGCTCATGCTGCCCTAACGGCACACGGACTGCCCCACCATCTGCAGCAGCAATTCAGTGCGCTGGTTGGGACGGCAAAAACAGTAGAGCCGGCCCTGATGGCCCTGCAGACTTGGGTGGGGCTGGAAGGGATTCACTGAATCTGGACCAAGGTTTTTCTCTTCTTGTCTTTCAACAGCGCACTCTGGAACGTTAGTTTAGTGACAATAACAAAGGAGAGGAGGGGAGAGAAACACAAAGATACAAACACACACACACACAGACACCTGTCACAAAGAGAGCCCAGCTCTGTGCCAGCATCCCAGTCTGTGTTCAGATGCAGAGAAATCTCTGAATTTGCAGGGACATTCCCACAGCCAGGTTTACTTTCAAAGTCAGGAGGTGCCGGTTTCTCCCTGAGAATCCCTTCAGTGAGGCCCATTGGTGCTAACAGCCCATCTGAAGGGACCTCAGTGCCATGTGTCCAGAAATCTCAGCCAGAGCCGCGCAGCTGGGGATCCAGAGCCCGGAGCTCCCCTCCCTGCTGAATCCCAGAAAGAAGCTTTGAATCAGAAAGTCTGGAAGGGTCTGTTGGTGTCACTCTGGCATAACTCTAGGTAACTCAGAAAGGTGGTAGACCGCAAGTGTCAATGAAGCCCTCCTGTTGTAGGCCACAATGAACCAATGTTCCTCCATGTTAAACACTTTGTGTAACCTAGGGTAACCTAATGTACTAATAGCTGCAAAAATGTAGTGTTAGCAGTTAGTTTTCGGTTGTAACAGCCAGTTCTCTGTTGTAATACATTAAAGCTAGGCTGAAGCCCGCTCAAGGCTGTTTTAAGATACTGTATACATGTCTCAGCAGCGGAGAGGGGGGAGAAAGGGGGAAGACAAAAGATTGAATGAGAAAAGATACTGCAGCTGGATGGGAAAGGAGGAGGGAGTAAGAGATTAGCTAGTCAGCATGAAAAAGTTTTGTAGTAAACAACTGGGATATAAAAGGAAGAAACTGCTTGTTTTAGGGGTGCAGGATTTGAGATTTTCTCCCTTGCACCTTATTTGAGCTCAAATAAACTTGGTTTGCTTCTCCACCCTGGTGTGTTTATTGGCGTGGCACACCAGGCGACGGACCCCCCCCCCCCCCCGCTGTTGCTTGGCTTCAGGCAGTTATCTGCCGGCAACAGGTCCACAAGATTCTACAAAGGTCTAGAACATTCTAAGAGGTTAGTGAAAAATGAGCCCACATAAGGAAAACTCAAAACATTTTACTTCAAACATTCTATGTTTCTTTTTATGACTAACAACAAAAACAGCTCCTAGAGCCTGGCACTGCCCAAGCCTGGCACCCCAGGTAGTCGCCTAGGTTACATGCCCCTAAATCCGGCCCTAGTCCCCATGTCACTTACTGAAGCTGCAGCACCAGTTCCACACACAGGATCACTAAGCCAGACGGTTTGAGACCTGACCCGTCATTGTTATTTTTCTAACATTTGTAGCTGAATTGATGGGGCTGGGCCCCTTCCCTGCCTAGGCCTTCCACACAATTCAAAACTGAAAGTACAAAAGTAGCAGGAAGTTGAAGTAATGGTCTGTGTCCCTGGCTGTTTGGGGCAGAGCAAATTCCTCTTAAAGAAACAGCCCCATTCATAGGGCACGGAGCTGGCAGGGATAGGCCTGGTAGGGGCAGTTTGCCGGGTGAGCCAGTGTAGGGGTATCAATGCCCCCCCCCCGAGTTGCTGTTCCTGCTCTCCAGGGATCGCTGGGTTCTCAGTAATTCCCCTCTGCACAGCACCATCTGCCACAGCTTTGTCCGGCTGAGGAAATAAAGCAGCACCAGCAAAAAGCACCAGCCAGTTTGCACCACTCCGTGTCCATGTCCTGGGTGGAGGCCAGGGGAGGGGGAGCTGAAATCCAGAGTGACTGACTGGGAATTGGGTGGGAAGCAACAACTGATCAATGGTGGGGTGGGGAGATCAGAATGGACTGAATGTAACTCAGGATCTGCTAGGCTGTAGCTGGCTTGGCTCCTGCAGGTGCTCAGGGGAGCAGAGCCTGAGGGGGTCAGGGTGGGCAGCAGCTCTGGGACTCGCAGCTCCTCCGGGAGCAGAGCTGGGGCGAGGAGGGGCCGGTGGTGTAGAGTCACTTTCCTGCCCAGCCCCAGCCTTTCACCTGGGTCTCTCCCCTCACCTGCAGGCTCTGTCTCAGGGGCTGGTGTCAGCAGAGCCCGGGGCTGCCCCAGGGGCAGGTTCCAGCTACCTGAAAAAATCCCCTCCCCCCAAGGGAGTGTAATGGCCAAGTCTGAGCGCCAGTGAAAGCGCCGTCAGGCTCAGGGCTGGTGCTGGAGGTGGATGCTGTGGGGAAACGGCCGTCTTGTCACTGTTATGCTGTAATCAGCAGCCCGGAGAGGAGGACTCCTTGGGGCTCCCTGGGCGCTGAGCCAAAGGGCTGGATTCGTATAAATCACAAGTTCCCCTTACCCCAGCCCTGCTCCTTCCAAAACAGGAAACAGGAGCAGGAGGGGGAACATAGCTCAGATCTGGTGCTGTGTCCTTGCTGCTCAGTAAAGATGCTCCCAGTCACTGACACCCCCTGAACACCCCCCCCATCTCCCCAGCCACTTCCCCAGCAGCCCTCAGTCACAGCAGCACCTCCTGAGACCAACAAGATGTTTGAAATGGGAGGGTTTGCAGGATCAGGCCCTTGTCAGCTCTTTCATATGTTATTGCTTCATATTTCATACAGGGGAAGGCGGGATCCAGAAAAGGGATCTGAGTGAGGGACAGGGGGGACTTCAGCACTGGAGCCCAGATGCAGAAGGGGCTGAGAGCCAGGCAGCTGGAGCTGGCCAGTGAGTCAGGAACTGCTTCCCATCAGAATTTGCTATCAGTAGCAAAATCCGAAACTCACTTGGAGGCTGGAGCCTTGTTTGCAGTAGCAGTCCCCTAGGTGCCTGTTTCTGCCTCTAGTCACGTGCACTGTTACCTCCCACTAGGCACCCACACACCTATCTCCTGCCTGATCCCTAGCACGAACCATGACCCTGGGGAAGATAGGTGCTCCTCTGGTTATCTCACCTGCAGGGTCTGATCCAGCAGGTCTGCTCAGAGGCCAACCATCTGATCCAGTCTCATACAAAATCTGGCCACAGGAGGCTGTGCCACCCCAATAATTAGAGCACTCACCTGCAATATGAAGAGACTCAGGTTCACTGCCCCTGAGAAAGGACTTGAACTGGGGTCTTCCACACTCCTTAGGGGAGTTCTCTAATAATTTGTTCTAGTGTATTTCCAGGTACTGAAGTTAGGCTGACTGGTCGATAATTCCCTGGCTTGTTTTTGTTTCCCTTTTTAAAGATAAGTACAATATGCCCTTCTCCAGCCCTCTGGGACCTCACGTGTCCTCCACAAGTCCTCAAAAATAATTAACAATTCTGAGATTGCTTCAGGGAGTTCTTTATGTGCCCTGGGGTGAATTTCATCAGGCTCTGACAGCTCCAATATATCGAACTTATCTAAATATGCTTTAACTTGTTCTTTCCCTAGTTTGGCTGGTATTTGTCCCCCCTTGCTGTTAATATTACATGTATCTGGTCAAAATTTTAGTGAAGACTGAACCAAAATAGGCATTAAACACCTCAGTGTCTGCAACCAGGATATGGGTGATCATTCCTAGTGGTCAGAGCAGGAGTCATTAGCCAGGAGTCATAGCCCAGGATCAGAACAGGAGTCAGCAGCTAGATGCCAGACCCAGGGGTCAGAGCAGATGTCAGAGGTCAGGAATCGGAGCAGAGGGTCAGAACCAGGTTACTTGGAATGAGGCAAGAGAGGGGCAAGTTTTGGGCCAAGTTAGGAGCAGGGCTAGAACAAGGCAGGAAAAAGACTGGGAATAAGCCTGTGCAGGAGCTGTCACAGCACAATCATGGGATAATGGTTTGAGCTGCCACTGAACCACTGTTGCTGGTGGACTTAAGAGCTGGGCTGCTGACTCGTCCAAGCAAATCAGGCAGTGTAGCCAGTCAGGCAGCTTACTACAGGCCAGCTGAACTGGTTTGGTTGCCCAGAGACTGGCAGGTCCTGATTCCTGACAGCAGACTCTACTCCCAATGGCAACTCATAGGGGACCTCATGGCCCAGTTTCTTGGGGTACTTCCCATGGAGCTCTCACAATAGATCCTGGGTGTGGATGTTCTCTACTGGTTCCCAAGTCTGGACTATACACTTTCCAGTCCACCAGGTACTGGAGCCTTCTCCTAATTTGCCAAGAGTTGAGGATTCAGTGGACTAAGTACCCCTCCTGTCCCTGGACTGTTATGGGTGATGATGGAGAGTTGGAGCAGTGAGGGTCTGGTTTCTTGCTCTGGGGCTTTTGAAGTGAGATGTGAAAGATGTGGTGGATCTTCAAGGACTCGGGCACTGTAACTGGACAGTGGGTTCACCCATTCTATAATCTTGAAGGGGCCCAGGTATCAGGGCTGGCTCTTCCACTTCGGTGACCTAGGCTGTCGCCTAGGGCACCAGGATTTGTGGGGGCAGAATTTTGCCATCCTCAGTGACAATTCGGCAGCGGGGGGTCCTTCCAAGCTCAGGGTCTTTGGTGCAGGGCCAGCTCCAGCCTCCAGCACGCCAAGCACATGCTTGGGGCGGCATGTCGCGGGGGGCGCTCTGCTGGTTGCTGGGAGGACGGCAGGCGGCACCGGTGGACCTCCTGCAGGTGTCTCTGTGGAGGGTCTGCTAGTCCCGCGGCTCCGGTGGAGCATCCACAGGCACGCCCGTGGGAGGTCCACTGGAGCCGCGGGACCAGCGGACCCTCCGCAGCCACATCTGAGGGAGATCCATCGGAGCCACAGGACTGGCGAGCGGCAGAGCGCCCCCCCGCGGCATGCTACCATGCTTGGGGGGGGAAAATGGCTAGAGCTGGCCCTGCTTCGGCAGCAATTCTGCGGTAGGTCCTTCACTCACTCTGGGACCTGCCGCCGAAGGGCCCTGAAGACTGGGAGCGCAGAACAACCCCCCCATCGCAGAATTGCCACAAACGACTGGGAGCGCGGAAGGACCCCCACTTAGGGCGCCAAAAACCCTGGCGCTGCTCCTACCAGGTATTAATAGTGTTGGGGACCCCGGTGCCCCAATAATGGCAAGGTTCATTGTCTGACCATGAGAGTGACAGGCAACACCAGCAAAGTCTGAACAAAAGCTCTTTATTGAAGCATGCACACGACAACAAAGAGCAAGCTCATCTTCCAAAAGGAACCAGCTTGCTTCTTTACAACTAGCATATAATTTTTATAAACAATTCCATCGCATTACAAATTATTCATTTAGCAGTCCAATCCCCTTTTACTGATTACTAAAACCCAAACCTTTATTATGTTTAAAACTAATTGATTAAGATAAATAATACTGCCTAAACAATTACTACAAACAAGAATGATATAATTTATATGAGTCAGAAAGAAACAGAGAACAGAAACAGGGAGTTTTGCCATTGTTCCTAACACAGTACATCTGGTATCATGCCAGGAATGCCGTTCCTTTTATCTTATGGATGCCTAACTCTGTGAGAGACAGGCAACTCCCGGGCATTTTCCACTTATGAATTACCCAGAAGCCTCTGTTAGCCTGACTTTATTCAGGTTGGCATAACTGGCTTTGTCTGCAATATCTTTATTCAGGCCTAACAATAGTCTAATTTCATGGATGCTCTATTGAAGGTTGTGGGCAGAGAGCCACATCTTGTCCCCTATGGCCAGACTAGAAAGTCTGATCTGAGTGGTGTTTATAGGAACCTTTAGAGGATTGCAAATGTTCTTTGTGCTCCTGCTGCACCCAGTTTAGGTGGGAGGTTAAATCTGCAGCAGCTGATATTGGGGAACTCACAGGCAAGTCTGGGTGGCAGCAGAGGTAAAAGCCATGGCTTGTAAAAAATGGGCTATGTCGGGTTGAGGCATGGCTTGCACTGTTATATGTGTCAAAGTTAGAATCAGGACTCACAATTTGTCAGACCACTCTGTTTTATTAGCACAGCGCTCTGCCAATAACACCCAGATAATGCGAGCAGGCATGCAAGACCCAAACAGTCTTATTTATACAGATAAAAGAGCGGGAATTAGACAAAGGGACAAAGAAAGCAAAACAGTAAAATTCACCTGGGGCACAGCATGCATATCCTACTTCCTTACTAACTCTTATTGATCTAAGGCTAATACTTCACCAATTGCCCTTAAATGGTTCAGTTGTTCTATGTTAATGTCTGCATTCCTGACAGCTGGATCACAGTATTCCAGCAATTTTGCTTAAAGGTACAGACAGTATTTCTTTAATCCTTTCTATTTTTACAATATAATTCATTCTACTTTCACAATCCCTCCTTTTGGTCAAGCGCACGCCATGACCAACATTGGACAGGGTTCCACATATTAACTATTCTTTATCTCTTTGTTCATCAACGATATTCAAAATCATCATATTAGCACTCTGTTTTGGGACAGTCACCTGGGTGGCATATTTTACACAATTCTGGATACAATAGGATTTTAACTGAAAACATACAAAAATCACTAGGATTCCAAACAGGATAGTCAGGGCTCCCTGAAACAACCAGTTTCCTATGCCAGAGAGATTGAACAGGTTACTTAGCCACTTCCATAAAGAACTCGGCTCTTCATGGGGAAGATATGCAATTTGTTCTAAGTGACTAGCGTGATCTATTACCTCATTGGTATTGTCAGGTATAAATACACAACATTCTTTTCCAATGAGAGCACAGGTCCCACCTTTGGCCGCCAGCACTATGTCCAATGCCTGACGGTTTTGGAGGGCCACCTGTCGGATCGCCCCTGTATCTTTGGCCAGGGTTTTTAAACTTTCTCCGGTTTCATTTGCCATTATTTCAACTACTGCTTGTAACCTGAGGAGCCTTTTTGCATGGTGTATTACTCCCGCAAGTGGGATAAGGGAACTGCCAATGGCCTCTTCCCAGGTTAAGGGGCTTATGTTATTTATATACCATTGGGCATCTGCTAAGTCCCATCTTTTTTGCCTGAAATTACGGAGGCGTTCTCGTGGGAAGGACCCTAGCACTCGGAATTGTGGGACGAGTCGGGCGGGATAACAGATACCTGACCAGTTGGCTGGTAATGCAGTATAAGCTTTGGTTCCACAAACCCAATGATGGCCTATTCAGGCCGGGAAGGGTCGATTGCATCCATTTGTTACATAGGTGTCTGCCAATGAGGAGTAATATCCTCCAAAGGGAACAGGGTAATCCTCCTTACGAGGAGTGGTAGTGTTTGTATGGCATTGAAAGATTGTATTATTTTTACTAAGATTACTGTAGGGGGAACATGAGATTGATTTTTCTGTTTGATCCCAGGTCGAGAAAAAATTCATATCTCCATACCCAGCCTGCCACTCTTTAGTTTTGTTTGAATAATCCCATACACCATTGGCCACAATATGCTGAAGGCAACGGCTTTTTCTCAGATCCAGCCCTGTCCCATTACACACCCAACATCAATGACCTTTTCCCTCCACCACTCTTATCCATTTAGATACATTTATTCCCACTGCTTCCCAAGTGTCATTGCTGTTCCATGTTTTGTTAAACGGACTACATCCTCCAGTGAGGTCTGGGGAATTGAGTGGGATAGCCAGGACAGGAACACCCAGCTTGAGAGTGGGCTGGGATGTGGCTGCAGACCCAACATTTAGAAATATTAAGGGTCTGAGCTATCCACACTTGCTGCTGGATAAAAGAATTGTCATTGTGGGCTCCCCAGACCTTAAGACACCAGCAGCTGAGGAACAGGTGCCACCAGAGGCGCATGTTGGAGGCAGGGCCCTTCTGGTTCTGACAACCTCATCTGAGGGAACCACAGTCACGGTTTTACGTCCACCAGGCAGCAGGCGCTAGGCTCGCTACTGCTTCTTTTGGTGGGCCTTGCTTTAGGTTGTCGTCTGCTTCTGGCAACCCTTACGAGAGTGTAGATTGTAAAGTATTGCAGGCTGTTCCTCTACGTCTTCTTCTGGAGTCAAAATTGACTCTGTGTGGTTCTGAGGTGATGATTGGTTCACCGAGGAGGGTGTCTTCGTACACTGCGAAGCATGTATCCACACTGTGATGCCAGATAATTTAACAGCTGTCTGGGTAGTAAGCAGTACCAGATGAGGATCCTTCCACCGGGGTTCCAAGGTGTGTTTTCAATGATGATGCCATACGTAGACCCAGTCACCTGGCTCGAGGTTGTGGCAAGCTTTGGAGGTGGGTTCCATCGGCCAGGTGGCTCGAACCTGTGAATGGAAGTGACTTACAGCTTGCATTAATCCCTTGCTATATTGAAGGAACGTACTGTGAGTCAAGTTCAAGTCTGAAACTGGAGTAATGGTAGCCACAGCTCACACAGGGCTTCCCATAACGATTTCAAAGGGACTCAATTTATGCCTTTGGGATGGAGTGGACCGCATTTCCATAAGGGCTAGTGGTAAAGCTGCTGGCCAGCTTAACCCTGTGGAGTCACAAATCTTAGCAAGCTTATTCTTAAGTACACCATTTCGCCTTTCCACAGGACCTGCGCTTTGTGGGTGGTAGAGACAGTGCAGCAGGTGTGTGATATGTAATATACAATCCAGGTGTTGAACAATTTGTCCGGTAAGATGTGTACCCCGGTCACTGGACAGAGTGGCAGGAATTCCCTTGGCAGGCATAATATGATTTAACAAACATTTGACAAGGAAAGGCTTCAATCCAACCAGAAAATAAACATACCATAACCAAAATTAATTCATATAGTTGACACGTAGGCATTTGTACACAATCAAGTTGCCAATGCAAGAAGGGTGTTTGGGGCGGGCCCCAGAATCCCTGAATCACTTTTACAAGTTTACCAATATTGTGGCTTTGGCAAGTGGTACAGGTGGCACAGTGGCGGGCTGCAAAAGAGCTGAAATGCGGGGCCCACCATCTTGCTTTAATTATAGCAGAGACCATCCCCTCCTTTCCGACATGCAAAACACCGTGTAGCAGGGTGGCCAGTGATGGGTAGAGTGAAAAGGGGGCCACAAAGGCACCAGTAGGCAAACTCCAAAGGGAATCAGGATTTACAGAGCAACGCTGGGCAACTCAGGAGGCTTTTTCAGTTTCTGGGGCAGAGTCCTGGAGCAGGGTGAGGTCAGTGAGGGACGGTGGTGGTATAGAAACAGATAGGGAACCTAGAAATGCATCTGGGGAAGGTTTTATGGCAGCAGCATGTTTAGCAGAGGCATCAGCAAGTGCGTTACTCTTAGCAACATCAGTATCCGCCGTCAAGTGGCCAGGGCACTTAACAATAGCTAGGGCAGAGGGAAGTAAAACTGCATACAGGAGAGCAGCAATGTAGGGTCTGTTTTTAATAGGGGTACCAGCAGAGGTAAGGAAACCCCGAGCTTGTCAGAGGGTGCCAAAGTCATGTACAACCCCAAAAGCATACCAGGAGTCAGTGTAAATGGTGGAGGACCGTCCCTCCGCCAAAAAGCAGGCATGGGTGAGGGCAACTAATTTGGCAATTAGAATAAATGTGTTCTGTGGTTTACTGACAAACAGAACATCAGACTAAGGGCTCCATCAGTTCCATAATATCATGCATCCGACGAAGTGGGTATTCACCCACGAAAGCTCATGCTCCAAAACGTCTGTTAGTCTATAAGGTGTCACAGGACTCTTTGCTGCTTTTATAGATCCAGACTAACATGGGACAAACAAGCAAATATTGGGCCAGTCCTGATAAAATCGGGATATCTGGTCACCCTAGCCCTGGGTCACTCCCAGTTTAATATCCAGCCAGCAGGGGGCTCAGTACCCCCAGGGCACAGGCAGCCAGAGGGCAGGAGGAGCAGGCTCAGAGACAGCTGCAGGGAAGAGGGATGGGGAGGCCACGTGTCAGGTGGGAGGCACCACCCTGTGTTCAGTTTCTCCAGGTTCTCACTCAGGGATGCAGGCTCCATTGGGCCCAAGCAGACAGACTGGAAAGAGCGAGGCTCTGTCTGCCTGGGGAATGGGCAGCAGTTCTGTTAAATGGGGTCCAGCTGTGCAGACTCATCATGGGGTGGCTTCCCCTAGCTTCCCCTCAGCTGATTCTGGGTGGCCCTGCAACTGCCCTGCCTCTGTTTACTCTCTTCAGCCCTCAAACTGCTCCCCACAGTCCAAAAGGGCTGAGACAAAGTCTTCTGCTGGGGTCCTCTCTGAGTCCCAGTAACCCCAAAATAAAATCTTTTCCTTTACTCTGCTCCAGCCATTGGCTTTAATTCAAGGGCCTCACTCTCCTTGGATCAGGTGCCCCCAGTCCTCCTTCCTGGAGCTGGGTTCAGTTCAGACTGTACCTTTGTTTTCTGCAGCCCTCACCTGCAGGGCTCTGTTCTCATACAGCTGCTGTTTCTATCAATGTCATCTCTGGCAGCTCCTCCCCCTTAGAGGAATTCTCTCTAGGCCAGTGGTCCCCAACCTCTTTGTGGCCAGTAGCACATTCATGTTTTCAGAAGACTGTGGCAGGCACCAACAATTTTTCAAGGCTTATTTTGTATTTGTACATTAAATAATACAAAAAACATCATATTTAATATCACATAATATATGAATCCATAAGATAAAAAAGTAATTTTACATGTAAAAGGTATTAATTAAATTATTTGACAATTACTCTTTCACCTTACCATGTGAATTTGCTCTTTTTTATCTACCTGTAAGAAAAATTAAGGAGTTTTTACAAAATAAATATCATAAATAGTTTTCATCTTATTTATTTAATATAAGTAAAACATTGTTGAACTGCTGGTCCAAACATAGTTATAATTTTCACTTTAACATAGAATGAAGCCTGCAGCCCCGGAGTTCTCTGTCCCTGGCAGGAGCAGGGCCATGCCTTCTCTCCAGCTTCTCTGGGGCTGCAGGCGCCAGTGTTCTCGGTCCCACACAGGTGCGGGGCCACGGTTTCTTCAAAGCTGGAGAGGAGCCGCAGCCCTGCCCCTACCAGGGACAGAGAACTGCGCCCACAGCCTGCAGCCCTGGAGAAGCTGGAGAGAAGCCGCAGCCCTGTGCCTGCCAGGGGCAGAGAACACCGGGGCCCGAGTTCTCTGTCCCTGGCAGGTGCCGAGCCGGGGCTTCTCTCCCCTGCTGGGTACTAGGCAGGCGCACATAAATGCCCCAGCGGGCGCCATGGTGCCCGTGGGCACCGTGTTGGGGACCACTGCTCTAGGTGCGCCCCTTCTCGGCTCCTTGCTTTGTGAGTTCTCCCAGGATTCCCTCTCCTTAGCAACTTCCTGTTTCTGGGATCCCTCTAGCTGAGCTCTGGTAACCCTTTATCAGGCTCATTAGCTGTTTAGCTATCAACCAGGCATCTAGGGATTTAATTACTTCCAGATGGGGCTAGGTTGGCTAGTTCTCCCTTACAGGAGCCTGTCATAGGTAGGCTGGGCTGTGACTTCCCTTAAAGGGCCGGCCCCCATGACCTCCCTTCCTCTAGTCTACCTAAAGGCAGGCTTGACCATGGCTAACACTTGGTTATGTTCTGCAGCCAGGGGGCACTTCCTGCCCTTCTGCCATAAGGAAACCTACAAGGCCCTGGGCCATATTTTTAAAAAAATTGAAAAAATGAAGAGATCAGGAGTTGTGTTCCCCACAGTCCTGTGTAGCTCATGTGATGGGCAAAATCCCCCATAATCTTCAGCATGGCCTAGTTCAGAACAACTTGTACTCTGTGAGCCAGGCTCTCTGGCCATAGCAGAAGTAGGCAATAGCACCAGGCTTCCACCATTGCCCTCATGCTGCTGTAACAGATACGCGCTGGCTACAGAGTTTCCCCCGGAGCCAGATACACACCAGATGTGCTCATCACAAGGCCCTTTAATGCTCTGCCAGGTCTGGCTAAGGTTAGCATAAATAAGGTCTGTTACACACAGCCCCACCTAGCTACAAGGTCCCTCCAACAGCTGCCTCCCAGGTCATACTCACACATGTGCCTTTGGAGTTAAGTTTGTCTTTCATTCAGAGAGCTCCTGATTAGCATCTCCAATTATTACTAAGCACAGCTTTTTTCCCTGCAGCCTTCAGTAAATGAGCTCTGGAAGCACATTTCAGATCCTCTTCTGTCCACATGGCTGGTGTAATGTTAGCAGCTGGGAAAGAGCCTTTCTGCTCCTCCCCTTTTCCTGTAGGATGGACTTTGGTTTAGCCCAGCTCTGGTTTGGGCTTGTGTTGCTCTTTCAGGTCTCTGGGGGGAGAGGTCCCCAGTCTCTTTCTTTTCTATTTCAACTTCCTCTTGGACGTGTGTTTTATGGTGGCTTTTCCCTCCAGCAGGTAGAACCCCACCTCAGACAGTTCATCTTCCATGCAATGGGCCTGTACCTCTGCACCCACCACAGCGCTGTCCTTGTCTCCAGCCGGCTGGTGTGGCTCCTTGCCCAGCTGATCTGCTTTCTGGAGAAGCTGTGCCTGCTCTCTGACAGAATTTCATCTCTTTCCACAAGGCCTCTGGGCTCTCCTGCTTTGTATGAATGTCAGAGCTGAGCTACATTCCACACTCGATCTTAAGCTGGTTCTGGAGATTAGTCAGCGCCTTCTGCAACAACAAACACTGCTGTTCCCCAGTCACCTTCCCGTGCTGAGACGGGCTCCTTCCAGTGCTCCTGCTCCCCCTGAATGGCTTGGGCTGAGATCCAGTCCCTTGTCAGCGCATCTCCTTTAGGTCCTGCAGGGCCTCAGCCTTTGGGCCTTGAGGGTGCTCAGCCATGCAAGGCCTTCTACCCTGCTCCCCTCAGCTGTAGCAACCTTTTCTTCTAGCTCTTCCCAGTCCATTAGTGGGTGGGTTTGTTGGGTTGCTGTAGAGGACACAGCCACTAGACCAGTTTGCTTTGTAGCCAGCACCTCTGTGTCTGTGCCTATCGACATCCAGCCCTTCAGTGCATGATCCGCTTGTTCTGCTAAAAAGCCTCCCAGGACACCCGCAGCATCACTGCACTCCCCTGTGTAAATGCAGCCTTCTGGTGATTTATTGCTGGGCTCTCTCTTATCGGTCACACCAGAGCCCTCAGCCTGCACCTCTGTCCCCTCCTGAGCCCTCAGCTTTAGTCTGTCTAGTTCTTTAACTTATTCCAGGAGCTGTTCCTTCTCCTCTTTTGGGAAACATCTTCATTTGATCTAAGAGGTGTGATTCCCAGCTCATGTAGACGTAGCTGAACTAGCACCTAACAATAGCCATATGGCCAGTGTAGCACAGGTGGCAGCTTCAGCCACTGCCTGAGTAGAAACCTGCCCAGCCCCCTTGGTATGTTCTCAGGCAGCTGACCCGAGCTGCCCTTCCTAGCCAGGCTACACTGATTCAATTAGCATGCTGGCTTCAGTGTGCTCGCCTGAGCAGAGTTAGTGCAGGTACATTTACATGAGCTGGGAATCTCACCTCCCCACTCAGTTGCAGACACCCTCTATTTCCAGTTTGCCAGGTTTCTTCCTTCTAACTGGTGTGGCAGGATCCTGTGTCCCAGCAAACCCTGCTCTAGTTTCCCAGCCACACCACTCACATCCTGCAGCCCTTTCTGGGCTCCTCCCGCAAGGCCTAGGGCTTGTTCAAACCCTTTCAGTTTTGGCTCCTGGGTAACTTTCCTCTTGCATGGCTTATTTTCTACCTTGGCTGCCTGCAGCGTGGCTGCCTTGAGACTGTTGTTCCCCAGCTCCCTGATGCTTTGCACCTCCAATGGCTCAACTATTCCGATCTCCAGGTGCTGCTTCTCCTCTAAAGCCAGGGCTCCTTGACCAGGGGTATTGGCAATTCCAACTGCCACTTCCTCCTTGTGGAGTGATGCCTGGCACTTGGTACATTCAGCAGCTGAGAGTTTCTCCTGAATATCAATAATTACACCAGTCCTTGGCTCACACGAGTGCTGAAGCTTTATCCAATGGCTGGGCTTCTTGGGAGCTAGAGCAGAATTTCTTCTGCCGAACGCACTGTTTCTTTTTCGGTGCCTTGACCTGTTTGTTCTTTGTAGCCTCAATCTGGTGGCTTCTCTCCTGCTCCGTGAGTAGCTCCTTCTGCCTGTCCTCTGGTCACTGAGTTTGCTCCTGTTGCTTGGCCAGTTTCAGTAAGAAAACGTGCACCTGGGCCTGCAAACTACAGAGCTGTTCAATAGCCCTGTTAGAGCTCTAGTCACACTCCTCTCCTGTCCTGGGACCACCAGAAATGTTGAATCACATTTAGCTTCTGCCCCAGCTCCCCTGGCCCAGAGAGCCGGCTGTCCACTAGAGCTGCTGGCTGGATCATTTTCCAAGGGAGTCCTTTCAGGTTCTTGGGGGAAGCTGCTCAAACGCCCCCAGTTCCCAAGCTTTGAATCTGGGAGTGAGGCTAAGGTATCCCTGGTAAGCGGAGGGACGTCTGAAACCCATGGCTGGCCTCTCCCTCTGACGCTTATGGCCCAGGACCTGCTTTCTTAGCTACCCATATTACCCAGTCCTAGAAACTCTCACTGCCCCATAGCAACAGCCCTCTGCCCCAAATCCAAAGTTCTTGTAGGGCAGCATCTTTTTATGCGTCCTTTTTCCCTGTAGTCAAAACAAATTAATGCTGGGGAAGGTCACTCTTTCGAGCCCAAAATGGGGTTCCCGCAGTCCTAGGTCTGACCTTCCCATGGTACATGGGGTACATTTATTTGTATTTAATGACTTAGGACTCCCCTGTTGCCCAAGTGTTCTAGGAAAACAGGCCAGTTTCCCCATCCTTGCTCCTGGAGGCAGTCCCATCTTATGTGCCTGTCCTGCCCACAGTCAGTGCACAGCACTGGACCAGTCCTGTGTGCGGTGGGTCAGGGTGACTCTTTCCAGTCTCTGGCCCTGCTCAGTGCGTTGCTGTGGGTGCCTGGGAACATCCAGCACTGGGAACTGGAACACCCTTGGCTGTTGCTGGCCCTCCAGTCGCCAGCTTGGGACAGTGAATGTCCCTCCGGCATGGAAGGTGTCTGTGTTGTTCTGCTCTGTCAGCCCTCCTGGGCGAGTCTCAGAGCTGAAGTGACAGACGTCGGCTTGTGGGGTTTATGCTACAGCATTAAACACAGCTGTGTAGATGTTGTATCTGGGGCTGGAGCCTGGCTTTGAAGCCCCCACTTACTCCCTGGACTTCAGAGCCCCAGCTCCAGCCTGAGCCAGAAGGTCTGTACGACTCTTTTTAGCGCCATAGCAGGAGCCCCACAAACCTCAGTCTGTTGTGCCGGCCCTGAGACTTGCTGCCGTGGGCTGTGTAGACGAACCCAAAGTGTCTCCAGAGTCTGGGTGTGAAAGGTCCCAGAGTGTCTGACCCAGGGCCGGTTAATGAGAGTGAGGGAGGTGACTGGCGCAGTTGTTAGATGGAGACACCTGTGCACTGTGGCTCTGAGACAGTCTCGGTGACCAATGTCCTCTCTGGGAGCCACTTAGATGCAGCTGCAGAGGGTCCGTACTGCTTGCAGAGTCCAGGGGTCAAATCGCTCTGAGCAGAGTTTTCAGGCTGGAGCCGAGACTCCATTTTCAGCCTGGTTTTTGGGGTGAGATCAGGAGCTGCGGGGGGTGGGGAATTTTCCTACCCAGGGCAAATTTAATGGCAGCTCTGGGGTGTTTCATAGCCGCTGTTCTGAGCCCGTAACTCTGCGTTGCTGGGGATGTTGACAGTCACTCACTGCAAATCACTGGGGTTTGGGCTCCTAAGTTGCTCAGACAGGTTTGAAGCGGTGCTGGGTGAAATGTTTTGGACAAATAGTTTATTTGCTGCAATATATTATTTTGGATCGACTGAAACTTTGCAAGTCCATGTTGAGTTTGCTGAATGGTTTGAATGAACAGAAGAATGTGCCACCGCTTCCCTTCTAGCCTTTAGCCCAGTGGCTGGGCCCTCAGCTGGGAGCCCCAGGTTCACCCCCCCCTTACACCGCCTCCCTCTGCCACCTTCCCCTTAGTTCTCTCCCTGCCCCTCCTGTTGCCCCCTCTGCCTTCCTGACACCTGCACCCCCACCCCCCTCTAGTGCCCTGGTACCAGCCCCTTTGTTCACTTCTCTGCCCCCCTGAGGCCCATCTCTACTCTCGCCACCATCTGCCTCCATGGTGCCTGCTCCTTCCCTTTCCCTTCAGCTTTGGTGGGGAGGGATAGCTCAGTGGTTTAAGCATTAGCCTGCTAAATCCAGGGCTGTGAGTTCAATCCTTGAGGGGGCCATTTGGGGATTGGTCCTGCTTTGAGCAGGGGGTTGGACTAGATGATCTCTTGAGGTCCCTTCCAACCCTAATAATCTATGATTGACTCTGTAATTATTGATCCATAACCCTGGGGAAGGGTTACTAGTACAGACACACTGTGTGGATGTGAGCTGAGACTGGCCTCTGGTGCAGCTTCTCCCAGATGGAAGGGGTAGGAAGTGGGGAAATGCCCCCTCCCCTCCATGCTGCCCTGGCCTCATTAGTAAGGGTCTCTGTTCCCCACATTACACATCCAAGCATCCCCCCACTGTCCTGTGCCAAGATCCACTTCCTATGGCCTGGGAGAGGGGCTGAGCTTGGCAAGGGAAGGAGCCAGCTGTGGGGTTTGCTTGGCTGGAAGGTGGTGCCAGTGGGGCTGGCCAACATGGAAAGTCCCAGCTCCACCCCTGGGGCAGGGTTGCCTGGTTAGTGTATGTGGGGACGGCACCGACTGCTCTTAGTAACCAACCAACCACACAGGGCCCCAAAGCAACAGAGATGCCGGCCTTCACCCCTCTCTGCCCCTGGGCACCTGCCACTCTCATTGCCCTCCTGCCCCTCCCTTCTCCTTCCCTCAACCTCTGTGCCTACCTGGCCCCTGCTTCTATCCTCCCTGGCCCCACTGCTTCCCTTCACCCCCTTACTGCTCCCATGGTTCCCTCTCCATCCACTTTGTGATGTGCCCCCTGCCCTCCACCTACCTCTGCCCCCTTCTCATCCTGCCCTCCAGGGCTGGCACCTGCCCCCTCTTCCAAACACTCTTTGCACCTGGTGCCCACCCATCACTTCACTCCCTGGCCTCTGCTCTTCCCTTTCCCCCCTGCTCATGAATCCTAGCTCTCCCCTCACCCCCTAGTGCCCACCCCATCTTTCACCCTCCTCTGTTGTTCTGGCTCCTGCTCTTCTCACTCCCCTCAGCGCTCCTGGCACCTATCCCCTCCCCATCCTCTCTGCCCCCCTGACACTCACTCCCGTGTCACAAGCTCTCCTCTAGCCTCACTCTGACCCTCTGACTCCTGCCTCTTCCCAAGCCTGTCTCCTAACACCCTCTACCCACCTGTTCTGCCTCTCCCCTCACCCCTCTCTGCCTTCTGGTGCCCACCCCTCCCCCCAGCCCTCCTTGTGTCTGCCCCTCTGCTTACCCCCTCAATCCCCCTGTCATCTGTCCCTCCCCTTCCCCCCTTCCTCTCTGGTGCCCACCCCCCGATACACCACCCTCTGCCCCCATCACCCATGACTCCATTCCCTGCCTCCCTGGTGCCTACCCCTACTTTCACACCATCCTGCTCCTAGCACCCACTGCTCCACTCCCCCTTCCCTCCTTTTGCCTACCCTGTCCTTTCCCCCTTCTGTCACCCAGCACCTGCCCCTCTCCCTGCCCCTCTTGCACCCACCTCTTACCTTGCCCTCTGTACCCCCAATGCCTCCTCTTGCCCCTTGTTGGACACAGTACCTGCCCCTTTCCATGCCGCACCACTGTTCTCCTGGTGCCTGTGTCATAAACAGATAGCTAAGGGTTAATGTCTCTTTCACCTGAAGCACCTGACCAGAGGACCAATCAGGACACCGGATTTTTTCAACTCTGGGTGGAGGGAAGTTTGTGTCTGAGTCTTTGTTTTCTGTCTGCCTGCTTTCTCTGAGCTTTGGAGAAGTAGTTCTGTTTTCTAATCTTCTGTTTCTAAGTGTAAGGACAAAGAGATCAGATAGTAAGTTATATGGTTTCTTTTCTTTGGTATTTGCATGAATATAAGTGCTGGAGTGCTTTGATTTGTATTCTTTTTGAATAAGGCTGTTTATTCAATATTCTTTTAAGCAATTGACCCTGTATTTCGTCACCTTAATACAGAGAGACCTTTTGTATGTATTTTTTCTTTCTTTTTTATATAAAGCTTTCGTTTAAGACCTGTTGGAGTTTTTCTTTACTTCAGGGAAATTGAGTCTGTACTCACCAGGGAAGTGGTGGGAGGAAGAAATCAGGGGGAGAACTGTGCGTGTTGAATTTGCTAGCCTGATTTTGCATTCCCTCTGTGTGAAGAGGAAAGTACTTTTTGTTTCCAGGACTGGGAACAGAGAGGGGGAGTCACTCTGTTTGGATTCACAGAGCTTGTGTCTGTGTATCTCTCCACCTGGAGGGGGGAAGGGAAAAAGGATTATTTCCCTTTGTTGTGAGACTCAAGGGATTTGGGTCTTGGGGTCCCCAGGGAAGGTTTTTCAGGGGGACCAGAGTGCCCCAAAACACTCTAATTTTTTGGGTGGTGGCAGCAAGTACCAGGTCCAAGCTGGTAACTAAGCTTGGAGGTTTTCATGCTAACCCCCATATTTTGGACGCTAAGGTCCAAATCTGGGACTAAGGTTATGATAGCCTGCCCCTCCCCCTTCCCCATAGCTGCCTGCCCATCCGCTTGTCCCCTCTAGCCCCTGACTTTCACCCCTTTCCTCATGCCCCTCTAGCCCCCCTGGCACTCAGCCCTTCCCTTACCCTCCCACCCCGTGATGACCACCCTTCCCTCAATCTTCATTTGCCCCAGTACCTGCCCCATCTCATGTCACATCACTGACCTCCAGTGCCTACCTCTCCCCCACTCTGTCCTGTCAGTGCCTGTTCCTGACCCCATCCCACCCCTCACCCTCTGGCACAAGCCCCTTCCCCCCCCCAGTGCCTGCCTCTTCCCTTATACCCCCTCCCCCTGCCACCTTCCCCGTAGTTCCCCCCCACCCCTCCTGTCGCCCCCTCTGCCTCCCTGACACCTGCACCCCTCACCACCCTCTAGTGCCCTGGTATCAGCCCCTTTGTTCACTTCTCTGCCCCCCCACCAGGCCCATCTCTACCCTCACCCCCATCTGCCTCCATGGTGCCCGCCCCTTCCCTTGCCCCCTCGGCCTACCTGGTGAAAACCCCTTCCCTTGACCCACTTTGGGCCCCCTGGTGTCAGACCTTCCTTCCCCCCATCTCTGCCCCCCGGTGCCACCCCTCCCCACACCCTCTCCTCTCCTCTGTGTCCCACCCCTCCCCTCCTCCTCCCTCTGTCTCCTTCTGCCCACATCTCCACACCCCTGTGACCCCCTAGGGCCTGCCTTTCTCCACACCCCACTTTCTACCGCGTGTGTGCACCTCTTCCCTTCCCCCACTCTGCTCCCTGGTGCCCACTCCTCTCCTGTCTCCCCTCCTTACATCTGCCCCTCTGCTCAGCCCCCGCATCCCTCCTGGTGACCAGCCCTTCCCCAGCCCTACCAGCACCCACCCCTCCCATCATGCCCCACTCCCCCTTGATGGCAGCCCCTTCTCTCCGTCTCCTGTTTCCCCCGGGGTCTGCCCCACCCCGTGCCCCCCATGTCCCTCTGTCACCTGCCCTACCCCTCACCCTCTTCCTCCCCTTGTCACCTGCAGCTTCTCCCGCCCCCTCCTTTCCCCCGGTGCCAGCATCTCCTACCCCCCCTGCCTTCCCAGTACCTGCCCCACTCCTCCTTCCCTCCTCCCCACCCCACTGGAGCTCCCCCCCATTCCCTCACATCCCTGTGCCCCTGGGGTCCTTCCCCTTCTTCTGCGCTGGCACCCACCCCTCCCCTCACCCCCCGCAGCCCCGTGGAACCTGCTCTTCCCTTCCCCCACCCCGTCCTCCTGGTGCCCACTGCTTCCCTTGCCTCCCCTTGCACTTGTGTCTGCCCTCTCCTCCCCTCCCCTCCCGTCTCTCCACCCTTCACCTCCTGCAGCCCCTTTGAATCTGCCTCCTTCACCCTCCCCTGCCCTCTTGGTACCGGTTCCTCTTGCCTCCCATTGCCCTTGTACCTGCCCCTTCTGCCCCTCCCCCACTGCCCCATCACCTACCCCCCCTTTCCTCTCCCAGCATCAAGCTGTCCCCTCCCCCATCCCTCTGCTGCCCTCCCCTCTCTTCCCCCACTGACACCTTCCCAATCCTTCCCCCAGATCTGCCATTTCCTCACAGGCAGAGGGGCCCTGACTCCCCTCAGGCAACAGTCTCCCTCCCCCCACCCCGCCCGCACAGCGATTAACAGGGACACAGGTTAATTTCCCTTGGATCCCAGTGACCAGCCCCTGCCCCCGGCCCTGACTCTGTGACTCTCTCCCCAGTGGACGTGACTCTGGATCCAAACACGGCTCATCCCAGGCTCATCCTGTCTGAGGATTGGAAACGTGTGACATGCAGAGACAAACGCCAGGATCTGCCCGACAACCCTGAGAGATTTGATTATTGTGTCTCTGTCCTGGGCGCTGAGGGGTTTGCGGGCGGGAGGCATTACTGGGAGGTGGAGGTGGGAGACAAGACTGAGTGGGAACTGGGGGTTTGTAGGGAATCTGTGAGCAGGAAGGGGAAGGTCACACTAACAACCAAACAGGGATACTGGGCCGTGATTTTGAGGAATGGGGATAAATACTCAGTCTCCACCTCCCCCTGGATCCCCCTCCCCGTGAGCGTCAGGCCCAGCTGGGTGGGGATTTTCCTGGACTATGAGGTGGGCAAGGTCTCGTTTTACAATATAACTGACAGGTTCCATCTCTTCACTTTCACTGGCACCTTCTCCTGGACGCTCCACCCTTATTTCTGTCCTGGTCTCAACGCTGGGGCTACAAACACGGCTCCCCTGATAATTTGCCCGGTCCCAGCTCAGGCCGGAGGGAATCTCGGCCCCTGATAGTGACCCCGCAGCACAGATTGGCCCCTCACTGTTGCTCTTCCTTCTCCCTTGGTGGTGGGGGCCGGTTACTGCAGGGAACTGGATTTTTTTGTGCTGACCAGACGCTGCCAGTTTCCCTTTTCAGCTGGAGTAGAAACCCAGACACCTGGCAACCCCCGCCCAGGTCTAAGGACTGGAAGATACACAGTGCCTGCCTTCAATCATTCTGACCTTTCCCCCACCTGTCTCTTATTCACTAAATGCAAATTATGCACTCCTAAATAGTCTTTAGACCATATAAGCAGCTGCTCAACAGGACTCCCCTCTCTCCTCAAGCAAACAGCTGTGAACATTCCAAAGCAATTCCCCTGCCTCCGCTCACTCGCTGGAGCAAAGAGCAGCTGTGTTTGTTTTTTAGCTAAGTAGCTACGGGGAGATCGGAGTTCAGCCATTCCGGTTTGTTGTGGACAGGAATTCTGGGATACCTCCTAATACCCTGGAGGCCAATAACAGCGCTGTTGGTGGCTACACTTGATGACCAGCGCTGCATCACCAGCGCTGGAATCGCTACACCCCAAGCAAACCAGGTGTACAGCCAGTGCTGCAACCAGGGAGTTGCAGCGCTGGCCGTGCTTTGCAAGTGTGGACACAGAGTGAGTTGCAGCACTGTAACCCCATCACAGCGCTGCAACTCTCCAGTGTAGCCATGCCCTATGTTTGCTCCACCCCTGGCACAGGGTGATGCTGGTAAGAAATCCTGCCAGACAGCTAGTGGTTTTTGCTGCCCTCACCTTTCCCTGTCCCCTGCCCAGGGGTCGCAGATGGTGACGGATGGGGATCATTCACTCTTGTCAGAATATTCTACCCCTGTGAAATCTCAATGCAAAATATGAAAAAAAAGATTATTCTAAATTAGAAACTATTGTTATTGTAAACAAAAACATTTTCACTTACATTTCAAGAGTATTTCAGAAACAAGCATCTAAACATATTTTTAGAAAAGGAATTATTTACATTTATTTTTATTCTTCCCTCAAATCTATATTGAGGTTTAACTTCTCTACACAGCATCATTTGTATTTCAACTGTGTTATTTCAGGAAATCAAAAATATTTCTGTTATCAAAATAATTATTAAGAACTGTCAGACTGGGTTGTTCAGTTACAATGTATATGTGTCATAAACATCACAACTGCACATGTGCAGCTGCCCTCTCTCGCTCTCTTTATTGTCTTGACTGGTTCTCTCTGGAAGGCAGGGCACATACACCTACCTCCTGCACTACACCTTTGAAAATTAATAGGGGAAAAAATGATAGAATTAATTAAGCAATATAGTTAAGTTAACTCACACAAGATTATAAAATAGTCTTTGAACTTCTGTCAGCATTAATTTATATGATTTTTAACTTTCTAGCTACATATAATTGGTAATCAAGACATGACCCTTCCTTTCTTGTTCTCACATCAATTAACAAAACATGGCCCCAAACCTCAAACGCTATCTTCCTGTAGATAGAAATCTCTTCTACAATATCCTTTTTTTTAGTTTATTTTTCTTTAGAAATATTATTTGCAGGCAATGGACTGTCAGTGTCCACTGTTGATTTCAATGTCCTGTTGGGCTCTTCATGTTCTTGGTTCTAAGGACATAACAAATATATTTTTGTAAAAAAAATAGAGAAGGGGTGTATTCCTTTACTGAATCATCACAAATTAACGTAATTGTATTAAAGATGCTGGCACTTAATGGCCTATAACATGACATTTGGTGAAGCTTTATAGGGAAACCTTTCTTCTCGGCCATAAATTAGTAGAAAGGGTGATATTTTTGTTGTCATGTGAGGTTTAGAGTACAAAGAAAATAAAGTTTCTCCAGGAAATTCATCCAGTTCCTTTGGGTTCTCTGTCCACCACCTTCTGGATGCTGTGTACAAATAGTGACTGATTGGTCTAATTCCTTGAAATTAGCAATTGAACCTCATTTCCTGAAGAGCTAGCTGAGCAGAGCATGAGGGGAGGCACATTGCATGGCATTGCTAGGACTACTTTTTGTTTTAAATGTGATGCGTTATGAACATTTTCACTGTAATAATTCAATTTTGAAACTTTATTCATGCACTAAACTTACCTTGATTATTTGAAAATAAATACCCTAAAGTTATCTTGTGATGGATTCATTTGTGTTTTTATCCAGTCTGCTGCTGTCTAGGTGGCATGGGCTGCTGAAGCCAGGGACGGCTCCAGGCACTAGCAAACCAAGCACATGCTTGGGCGGCACATTTTTAAGGACGGCTTTCCAGCCAGCCTTTTTCTTTTTTCTTTTTTTCCCCGCTTGGGGTGGCAAAAGCCTAGAGCCAGCCCTGGCAGCAGCAGCGCATCCTGTGCAGGAGATGCCCTGGGGTTGCTGTGGTTCGTGTCAGGGAGCAGCACCTGCACTTTGTGGCCAGACAGGCTCCGAGCACGGGACACTTGGGCTGGGGACCACCCCGCGGGGTGCACAGAGCTGCCTGCATATGCCATAGGGTGGCTGCTCCCCAGCACTGCAACCAGGGGTGGGCGAACCGGCCTGAGCCGCCATGGGGCTGCGGCAGGATGGCCAGGAGCAGCAGCAGCAGTGGGGACACAGAGGGGACTGGTACCCAGGGCGCTGCCATGTAGGGCCCATGTCCCGCTCTCCGGAACTCCACTCCCTCTGGGGCTGCCCTGCCATGCCCTGGCTCCTCAGCCCCCTGCCAGGGCGGTTCCCCCGGCTCTTCCCTCCCAGGTCCCGGCCAGTCCTGGAGGTGAGAGCCCAGGCTGGAGGGTGTGACGTTATGAGTGTAATATAATATTTCACTGAAAGGTGACAGGGCCAGAAAGAGTTAATTAACTCACTTCACAGACTGACCTAACCCCTGGGTGAACCTTAAGGACTGGTGAGCAAGATGTGTAAACGAATAGAGCTTTGAAATGCAAATCTTCATTGTTAGAGGTAGAAGGGTAGATGTTTGTTCAGGTCTTGTGATGTAAGCAAACAAGTCTTGTCTACTGCTATAGTTTTAATTCAAAGATCAAAAAGGAATATTAACATTTATGATACTTGAGTGAAATAGTATTATTGTCTATGTGTCTCTTTGAAGGCTGTATCTGAACTGTTTAATGGATAAATTACCCTGTACTAATTGCCAGGATGTTTGGAAGGAGAGTTAAGCCTATTGTTTTCTCAGGCCGGAAGGCTGCTGGAAATATATAAGAACCCTGGGATATGATCCTACTTCATCTCAGATTTGCTTTGGGTTTCAAGAGGGTTTCAAGCCACAAAGATTGAGATCCCCAGTCATTGACTGGAGCCACCCTGAATATAGAAATTGGACTGTTACCTATGGACTATTTCTAAAAGAACTTTTGGCAACTACAAGTTCAACTCTACTGTGCATCTGAACCTTGAGAATTGAATTCAAGTCTGTATGTATATTGATATTTTAACCAACACTCACTCTCTCTTTTCTTTTTTAATAAATTTTAGCTTAGTTAATAAGAATTGGCTATAGCGTACATTTTGGGTAAGGTCTAAGTTATAATTGGACCTGGGCATGTGGCTGGGATTGGAGGAACCTTTTCTGTTATATGATGAGGTAAGATTTTCAGTAATCATCATCATATCTGACAAGTGCGTCTGGATGGAGGCCTGAGGCTGGGTACTTTAAGGGAACTGTGTTGTTTGGACTTCTAAGTAACCAGTGAGGTGCTACAGAAGCTGTTTTGTGCTGGTCGGTAAATCTAAGTATTGGAATAACCACCAGCGTTTGGGGTTTGTCTACCCCATTTTGTTTGCAGTTCACCCTGATTGAGTGACCTCAGCTGACTCCCATGAGCAGCACTGTCACAGAGGGACCCTAGGCTTAGGTGTGGCCCGGGAGCCTTGCTGCTTTCCCCGACTCTGCCAGCGCCGGACTGGCTGGAGGCAAGGAGGGAGTGGGCAGAGTCAGCACTGGTGGTGGGAAGCCCAGGGCTGGGACAGCAGGGGTGTAGGTGGGGGGGCCGTGGTGGGGGGGTGAGAGCCCAGCGGTGCAGGGGGAGCCCAGAATTGAGGTGGGGGGCAGCCAAAATTTGTTTTGCTTGGGGCGGCAAAAAACCTAGAGTCGGCCCTGGCTGCAGCTATCTGTTGTGAAAGTAGAATGAATTATATTGTAAAAATAGAAAGGATTAAAGAAATGCTGTCTGTACCTTTAAGCAAAATTGTAGGAATGTCAGGTGTCAGGAATACAGACATTAACATAGAACAGTTGCACCGTTTAAGGGCAATTGATGAAGTATTAGACTTAGATGGATAAGAGTTAGTAAGGAAGTAGGATATGCATGCTGTGCCCCAGGTGAATTTTACTGTTTTGCTTTCTTTGTCCCTTTGTCAAATTCCCGCTCTTTTATCTGTGTAAATAAGACTGTTTGAGTCTTGCATGGCCACTCACATATTCTGGGTGTTATTGGCAGAGCGCTGCGCTAATAAAACAGAGTGGTCTGACAAATTGTGAGTCCTGATTCTAACTTTGACACTGTTTTTCCTAGTTTTTAACATGGGAAGTGCCAATCTAAAAATAGATAGTTTTTCCTAAAATTTCCTTCAGAAATATCTGCATTCCTTTCCCTATTTCCCATTGAATTATATGTAATTACTGTGATTTCTTATGCAATCATATTGCATTATTACATGGGAAAATATGTTCGCAAATAGTAAAAACTATGTTGTATGTTAACATATCTGACAAGACATAAAAGTGTGTTGTCATTAACAATTTACACAATGAACTGTCATTAAGAGATAGCTGGCAATGTTCATTTTTAAATTTCTAACTATGAATGCCCCTGCATCAGTTCCTGCAACCCTTGGCTGGCAGACCTCTGTGTGAATTAAGCAGCAGGCAGTCTGCCGGGGAACCTCCCACAAGTGTCTCTATTACCATTTATCGTGCATCACAAGATAGAAGCAGTTACGTGGAGGCCCCTTCCTGCTCCCTGGTTCAGTCTTTTATACGGCTACTTTCTTCTCAGCGCTGAGCTAGTGATCTCATCAGGCTCCCTACAGGTGCAAGTGATCCACTCTCCCCTTCCAAACCTGAACTACTCAGTCCCTCCTACTCTAACTGCACCCTGTGCCCTGGATGTGCTCAGTGACCAGGGTGCTGGCTTCCAAAGGGCTCAGTTTGTAGCCACTAACAGCCCCCTGTCACACAGCCATGATTGTGTAGGTGACCATGTAGTGAAAATAACACCAAATGGAAACTGTTACCTCATTATTACATTTAGAACCCAGATCTGCCTGTATCTGCTCTGGACAGCCGTGGTGATATATAATTTTACGTATCCTCTTTCCACCTCACATGCCATCAAGTTGGAGCGCATTAAATCAGTTCCGGGCACTATAACTCTGGAGGTGCCCACACTGGCAAGGCACATAGAATGCCCCGACTCCACGGCTGGAGCGCTCCTGGTAATCCACCTCGACGAGAGGCGTAGAGCTTTCTGCGCCCAGGCTAAAGTACCGCAGTGCCAGTGTGGACGCACTGCTCTATTGCTGTGCTCTCATCAGCCTCCGGGGACATGTCCCACAATGCCTGTTCTAGCCACTCTGGTCTTCAGTTTGAACTCTACTGCCCTGGCCTCAGGCGACCAACTGTCAGACCCACCCTTTAAATTCTCTGGGAATGTTGAAAGTCCCCTTCCTATTTGCTCAGCAAGATGTGGAGCGCTGTCTGTGCATCTTTCCAGGTGGCCACACCTCCACGCTCCAGGCGATCCTCAGCATGGAGCAATGCCGAGATGCTAGACCTCATCAGTGTTTGTGGGGAGGAAGCTGTCCAGTCCTAGCTGTGCTCCAGCCATAGGAATTACGATACTTATGGACAGATTTAAGAGCCATAACTGAAAGGGGCCATAACCTGTGCAGTGCAGGGTGAAAGTGAAGGAGCTGTGCAATGCATATCACAAGGTGAGGGAGGCAAACCACCGCTCCAGTACTGCCCCCATGACCTGCCGGTTCTAGAGAGAGCTGGAAGCGATACTTGGGGGTGACTCCACTGTGACGTTGCACTCCATATGTTTATGGAAATATGCTTATGAATGTGAATACAGTAACTCCTCGCTTAACGTTGTAGTTATGTTCCTGAAAAATGTGACTTTAAGCAAAACAGTGTTAAGCGAATCCAATTTCCCCATAAGAATTAATGTAAATAGGGGGGATTAGGTTTCAGGAAAAATAATTTCACTGGAAAAAAATCTGTATATTATATAAATATACACACACAGAGTACAAGTTTTAAACAAACAAGTTAATACTGTACACAGTGATGATAATTGTAAAGCTTGGTTGAGGTGGTGAAGTCAGAGGGTGGAAGAGGGTGGGATATTTCCCAGGGAATGCCTTACTGCTAAATGATGAACTAGCTTTTGGCTGAACCCTGAAGGGTTAACACGTTGTTAATGTAGCCTCACATTACAAGGCAGCAGGAATGGATGGAAGGGAGACAGCAAGCCTGGCAGACAGAGACAAAGACACACACCCTGTGTGTATTGGAGAGAGAGAGCGCTGCGCACTGCCCCTTTAAGTAAGCTGACCCCACATTGTCTTTTTAAGTGGATCTGGAAGTTGAGACAGCAGCTGCTGCTGCCTCAAGCTCTCTCTGTCTCTCTCCGTCTGTGTCCCCAGCCTGCTCTATATGGAGAAGGGGTAAGTGGGGTGCAGGAGCAGGGGGGAGGGGGACACCCTGACATTAGCTCCCCTGCCCATCTGCCCCCTGCACAGCAAGCAGGAGGCTTCTGGGAGCAGCTCCAAGGCAGAAGGCAGGAGCAGCACATGGCAGTCGGGGGAGGGACAGCTGAACTGTCGGCAATTGGGAGCCTGCTGGGCAGCTGCTGCACAGGGAACTTAGGGGAGCGGGTAGTTGAAGGGGGGCTGCTGGTCCACCCTGGTTCCAAGCCCCCACCAGCTAGCTGCAACGGGCTGCTCTTCCTGCAAGCAGTGGACAAAGCAGTTGGCTGCCAAACAATATTAGAAGGGAGCATTGCACTGTCTGTTACAGCTATCCCCCTATTCCATTTTGTTTCTTACAGCTGTCCCCATACTCCATTTTGTTTTTGTTCTCCTCCTGTGGCCGCCCTGCCCTGGCTGTTAAGTTGTTTACCAGGGCCACTGCCCTTCTCAAAGGGAGGGCCCCTTAAGTTGTTTAACAAGAGGCATTGCCCTTCTCAAAGGGATGGCCACTTGTGCTGCATGCTAAATGGAACCACTGCCCTGTTCAAAGGGTTAGTCCTGTTATCACCTCATTGAACCTGGGCTCGGTGTAGGGCAGGCAATGTCCAGAGCTGCAAGACCTATTGTGTTTTTAAGATCCTGGGCATGAGTCATAGGCCTCATGTGCTTTTGAGTCACCTATTGCACAGGACTCTGCCCAGACATGTTTCTGTGCTCACCTGCAGTCTTTTCCCTGTGCCTCCTCCCCTGTGACAAAGGGAGCCTATCAGGATTACTGGTGGGAAACTGCCTGAGTTTGCCTTTAAAAACAGACATTTTTGAAACAAACATCAGAAAGGTTCCTGCATTGCTGCCTGGTCTGATCAGCCAGGGATTTTGAGGGGTCCTTTCTCTGCTCTCGTTTTATTTTTGAGCGTACCCCTGGTTTTTTAACCCCCCCCATGAAGAACGAATTGCTACCTGAGAGATCTCCTGATTATTGAGACTGTACCGAGCCCTCCTTGCTTCTTCTGATGTTGCTGCTGCTTCTGCCTTTGCTTGGGGACTGGTAAGAATCCCTCTGTGAAACTTTCCCTACTTTTATTTTATTACTTTAGCTGCTAGCTCTGTTTCCCCAGCACACAGACTCAAGCTAAATCTTGGTCTGTGTCTTAAAACCTCTCTTAAACTCCGCAGTGCTTTGCTGCTAAAAATAAGTTTGTGCCGCTGCTAAGCTCTGCTCCTGTGGGCTTTGCCTCGGGGCTCCCTGCTTTCAGCTGCATCCCTTGGCTTCAGCCACCATCCCTTGGCTTCCTTGGGAGCTGTATCCTGGGCACATACCACTCTGCCCTCTGTGACTTCCCCATAGCATAAGGTGCACCATAGGTTTTGTTTTTTTTAGTTTAATAAGTCATAGTTTGTTAAGATTGTAGAGCTTGTAAGTTCACCTGCCTTGTTATAGTTTACTGTTTTGTTGCTCCATATAGTTGCTTGTTATAGTTTTGCTTAGAATTGTGATATTTGTTGTTTTGCCTAGTCGTTGGTTAAGATAGATAAGGTTTTTGCTGCTTAAATTCGTCTTCCCGCTGTCCCAATCTTTCCCTGAACTTTCCCGTGTCTGTTTTTCCCCCGCTCCAATCTCCCCCTCTGTGTACTTCTCCGTGTCTCCCTGTTATAACCCTTTGCTGCTCCTCCCCCCGCGTCTGCATCACCCTCCGAACTCCCCAAACCCCTTGCTTCTTCTCCCCCTGTGAAACTTCCCAAACCCTTTGCCGCTTTTTTTCCTTTGTTTTTGGTGTCCGCTTGTTGCTTAAACCTCTGTCTAGCCCTTCTCTACACTTCTCCGCTGCCCCTCCCCTACCGAAGATCACCATCACGCTGCTCCATTGTCCTTACCCTGCAGGGCTTCAGAGTCTCTCGCTGCTTCCAGCCGCACTCTCCTCTCATCAGTTGCCACTAATCATTCACTCCCCTTCCCCCTCCTGTTCCTTGACAGATTATCTGCTATCCTAGCCTCACAAATTAAGTCATTACTTTTCTTTTATACCGTTACATTGCATAAGTTCACTTATCACCCATATTGTATTATTGCACTGTGATTCACATTTTACTTGTAATTATAACACCCCATTGGTTGCTTCCACTTTTCTGATATACTTTGTATTTGCATTGATACCATTGTGTTACATTGTGTATAAGGCCACTAACCACTTAATACATTCTATCTAAGATTGTTGACCATTTTATATAGAAGCTACCATTTTATTTTGCATTTCTTTTTGATATGCTTATTGACTGTACTGTATCCCATTGTGCTGAACCCCACTTACTGTACCCCACTGTTAGAACTCCCTACACTGTTCAATAAGAAGGACCCCCCCATCATTGTCTATTGTAAACACCCTATACACCCCATCCCATCATATTTCATTGATAAATTCCCACCATTTCCTTTTTCCTTTAATAAAGAAATTAATTGGCACCCCACCTGTGTGGTAACTGCTCTCCAAGATCCTATATACCTGCAGGCAGGGACATGCACAACTTTAAATAAGCATATTGCCTAATTGATCAGCAATGTAAGAATGAAACAACGTTAACTGGGATGACTTTAAGTGAGTAGTTACTGTATGACATAACTGGAACATGCTTTATGCTAAATATGCCATGTAACATATCTCTGCAAAGGTTATGATCTACTGAATATATTCATTCTATTTGTATGCACGTATCATTTTCATAAATAAGGTTATGAGCATTGGCTCTAGTCTACTATGTTAAGTATTTGCTGTGGGAAACACATACGGGAGAGTGAGACGACCTATTGTGAAGACTATTCAAGTAAATTGGAAGTACTTGACTAAAAATGGACTGTGGGAGACACCAATCCACATGTGCTAAGCTAACATGTAAACAATGGCATTGGCCTGCAGAAAGCTGAATCATTCATGGACACGTGACTTGCCCATGTGGCTCCAAACTCCATCTAGCTGCTGTAATCTTGCAAAGGGGTTTCCTCCCACAAGGTCAAGAATATAAAAGGCCCTGGAAACCCTCCAGTTTGTCTTCAGCTGGCTTAAGATTGCTGGACCCAGGCCATAAACTACAGCTTTGGTTTGAAAAGGATTGGACCCAGGCTAGGAAAGAATCCTGCCTGTGCAGTATGCTTATTGGAATAGTTTTGAGGGTGAGATATTACTTGTAATAAGTTTCTTAATGTATTAGGCTTATACTTGCATTTTGTTTTATTTTACTTTTGTGACCTTCCTTGCTCTGTCTGCTATTACTTGAAACCCCTTGAATCTTACTTCTTATACTTAATAAAATCACTTTTGTCTATTAATTAATCCAGAGTAAATGATTAATATCTGGGAAAGCAAACAGCTGTGCATATCTGTTATAGGGAGTGGACAATTAATGAATTTGCCCTGTATAACCTTTATACAGAGTAAAACAGATTTATTTAGGGTTTGGATTCCACTGGGAGCTGGGTATCTGGGTGCTGGAAGCAGGTAACTTGCTGAGCTGTTTTCAGTGAAGCCTGAAGCTTTTGGGACTTGGCACAGACCCTGGGTCTGTGTTGGGCAGGCTAGCGTGTCTGGCTCAACTAGATGGGATTCTGGGGGGCCCAGGCTGGCAGGGAAAATGGGCTCAGGGGTGATTTCAGTACACCAGGTGACAGTCCCAAGAGGATCTCTGTGACCCAACCTGTCACACCCACCTCCACTCCAAGGAGCATCTTGGACACTTCACAAGCCATGCCAGTCCAGAGTGCAACAAGCCCAGAGGAGGAAATTGGGAGGAAGGGTTCTGAGGAGGAGGGGAGCCCAGAGACAGAGGATGACTCGGCATCCATAGATGCATGCATCCAGGAGCTGTTTTCAAGCCTGGAGGAAGCTAGCCAGTCACAGCAGGTGGAACTTGGGAAATCGCAAAGATCAGAGGAGGCACCTGGTAAGCGCCTTTGATTTTGGGAAGCGAGTTGCTGGGGGTGGGTTGGTGGAGTGAGGAGAGTTGCAGAAAGCAGGCTTCGGTCTGTGCGGTGCCTAAAAGCGGAACGGGACATTGATGCATCTCTCACATCTTGGCAATCAGCCTCATGGATCTCATCAAAGGTCTCATGCAGATACCGGGCAATCCGATTCTGTAGGTTCCTCGGCAATGCTGTTGTGTTCATTGTCCCATTAAGAGTAACATTTCTGCGCCATTGTGCCATCAGGGGTGGGCGGGACCATTGCTGCACAAAGGGCCAGGGTGGAATCCGCAGTCTCGCAGAAAACCCTGACTTGTTTCCCTGCTCACCCTCAGCAGCGAGATATCTTGAGTGATGAACACATCCTGTGAAAAATGTGTGGATAATGTTGAGTATAAGGCCCCCTGCAGTGTTAGCTCTCCCCATTATATGTGATTCCTGAGCAATGAGTTTCCCTGGCCCCTGAGGTTACTCACCATTTTGTGGGTCTTGTGGCTTACGTGCTCTTGCCTTGGGACAGACAGTTGTGACAGGTATGTGACTTGTGCTCATGTTTAAGACCAGCCATATTATTGCTTTGTCTAGTGTTAACAATGGTGCCTCTGTAAAATGTTGCATTTTGCCTTCACAGAGGCAACCTTGGCATCCCAGTCATCCTTGTTATCGCCGGCTGAACGGCTGCGCAGACTCAGGAAGTGGCCTCGACAAAGTTAAGAGGACCTGCTGCAAAACTGAGAAGAGAAAAATGCAGGAGTGGTGTGACAGCAAGATGAGGTAAGGGAAGGAGAACACAGAGCAGCTCCTAAACATCATGGAGATGCAAGCAGACTCGATGCAGGCGCTCGTAGAACTGCATATGGAGCAGCTTTGTGCCTGCCCTCCCTGCAGCCTGTGTCCCAAAACTCTTTCCCTTGCACCCCATGTCACCGCCAACAAAGTAGATCATAATCTTTCTAATGGTATGTTACATGGGGCATTTAGAATAAAGCACATTTCAGTTATGTTATATTCATGTTCATAAGCATATTTTCCTAAAGTATATGGAGTGCAGCGTCACAACTGCATTAAGTGAAAGCAGGCATAGCCCAGGAAAGCAACAAACACTGCTAGTCAGTGCACCATATGGAGCACTAGGTACCTGCTAGCATTACAACCACTGCACTCCTGTGCATGGCACCAAACTTTACTGGCTTTCAGCATTGAATTGCTGCCTCAGAGCATCCCGAATCCTCATGACCCCACTTTGTGACCCTCTAATGGCCCTGGACTCTGGCTGCTCAAATTCAGCCTCCAGCCACTGAGACTCAGCGCACTGGGGGTCGGAGTGAAACTTTCACCCTTCCCTTCATAAATATTATGCAGGGTACGTCACGCGGCTATAACCATAGGGATGTGGTCATCGCCTAGGTCCAGCTTCCCATACAGACATCGCCAGCAGGCCTTTAAACGGCCAAAGGCACACTCAGCAGTCATTCTGAACCAGCTCACACTGTTGTTGAACTGCTCCTTGCTGCTGTCAAGGCTTCATGAGCCACGGCATCAAGGGGTAGGTGGGATCTCCCAGGATCACAATGGTTATTTTGTCTTCCCCTACAGTGATCTTCTGGTCTGGGAAAAATGTCCCCACTTGCAGCTTCCTGAACAGGCCTGACTTCCAAAAGATACATGCATCATGCACCTTTCCGGACCAGCCTGCATTAATATCTGTGAAATGCTGTCATAAACCTATAGTTAAGGGTTAGTGTCTCTTTTACCTGTAAAGGGTTAACAAACAGGGACCCAAACACCTGACCAGAGGACCAATCAGGAAACAAGATACTTTCAAATCTAGGTGGAGGGAAGCCTTTGTTTGTGGGTTTTGGGTTTGTGGGTTGTTCTCTCTGGGTCCTGGATGGGACTAGAGGTGCAACCAGGTTTCTGCCAATCTCCCTGCTACAGTCTCTTATCTATTCAGAATAGTGAGTAAGTAAAAAGGCAGTTATAATCTTTTAACTTGTTTTTCTTTATTTGCAGATGTGTACTTGCTGGAAGTAGCTTAAATTGTGTTTCTGCTGGAGAAAGCTTCTTTCTATTGTCTATAAGCGATAAAAACCCTGTATATTTACCATCTTGATTACAGAGACAATTTTTATGTTTTTCCTTCTTTATTAAAGTTTTCCTCTTTCTTTTTTTTTTTTTTAATCTAATTTATTTTTTGATTATCTTTTGTACGACTCCAGGGAAGGGAGTCTGCACTCACCAAGGAATTGGTGGGAGAAGGGAAAGGGAGGAGGGAAGAAAAACCTGCTCTCTGCTTTTATCTCTGTATCTCTCTCCGGGGAAGAAGGGAGGGGGAAGGGAACATTCCTCTGGAGGTGGTGATTCAAGGAGTTGAATCACGGTGGTCTCCTAGTGTACCCAGGGTGGGAAAGAGCTGGGAGGAAGAAAGGAGGGGGAAGGGAAATGGTTTATTCCCCTTTGTTGTGAGACTCAAGGAATCTGGGTCTTGGGGGCCCCAGGGAAGGGTTTGGGGGGACCAGAGGGTATCAGGCCCTGGAATTCCTGATTGGTGGCAGCGCTACAGAATCTAAGCTGGTAATAAAGCTTAGAGAACTTTAGGCTAGTACTCATATCCTGGACGCTAAGATCCTGAGTTGGGAATTATACTACGACAAATGCCCACGGTGATCCATAAGCACCTGGAGAACCATTGAGAAATACCCCTTCCGATTAATGTACTCGGAGACTAGGTGTAGCCAGAAAATTGGAATATGGATCCCATCTATTGCCCCTCCGCAGTTATGGAAACCTATTTGTGCAAAGCCAGCCACAATGTCATGCACATTGCCCAGGGCAATGTTTTTTCTGAGCAGGATGCGATTAATGGCCCTGCACACTTCCATCAACATGAGTCCAACAGTCGACTTGCCCACTCTGAACTGGTTAGTGACCGATCGGTAGCTGTCTGGAGTAGCCAGCTTCCACAGTGCAATCGACACACACTTCTCCACCAGTAGGGCAGCTCTCATTCTCGTGTCCTTGCATCGCAGGGCTGGGGCGAGCTCAGCACACAGTCCCATGAGAGTGGCTTTCCTCATCTGAAAGTTCTGCAGCCACTGCTCACCATCCCAGATGTGCATCACGATGTGATCCCACCACTCGATGCTTGTTTCCCAAGCCCCAAAGTGGCATTCCATGGTGGTCAGCACATCCGTGAATGCCACAGGCAATCTTGTGTCATAGCTAGTAAACATGGCGATATTATCGTTGGATTCCTCATCTGTAGTTTAAGGAGTAACCGGACTGCCATTTGTGATGTGTTAGTGAGACCCATCAGCATGTTCCTCAACAGTTCAGGATCCATTCCTGTGGACCAAAGAAGCAGAGCGCACAGTACAAAAACCATTGAAAGATGGCACCAAGTGTGGATGGAGGCAAAGGGGATGCTGGGATGAGAAGAGATGCATAATGGGGCATTGGGACTGGACCCAGGATGCCCCGCGATTCCCCCCTCCACCTTCCCACAAGCCTCGGTGGCAGAAGAGGAAGAGGTGCCCTGTGGGATAGCTGCCCAGAATGCACACGCAAGTGCTGCAAGTGTGGCCACGCCATTGCCCTGGCAGCTGACAGTGTGAACACACAGCAGCGCTTTCCCTGGAGTGCTCTCTGAGGAGTGGTTTAACTTCCGGCGCTTTATATCTGCACATGTAGACATGGCCTCACTGGCTTAAGCTACACCAAAATAAACCACTCGGGACCACGATAAGCACTTTGATGTGCGAGTGTGGTCACACTCGAGCACTGGGAGAGGAGAGAGCTATCCCAGTGCTCCGGGTAATCCACCTCCACAAGGGGAGTTGCCCGGAGCCTGTCCCCACTAGACAGCACTCAAACTTGCTGCACTCAGGGGGAGTTTATTTTTCACAGCCCTGAGCCAGCAAGTTAGAGCACTTTAACTTGCCAGTGTAGACGTGGCCTGAAATTGTTGTTTAAACCAATTTAGTTAAACCAGAGAAAACCCCTGTGTGGATGCTCCTCTTATTTCATTTTAAATACATCTTATGGAGGTTTACATTAACCTGATTCCTAATTGACTTGAGAAAAACTGAAATAAGCCTTGTTCAAACTGAAATAAGAGTGTCCACACGGCCTTTGGCACAGGTTTAACTAAATGAATTTTAAAACGTATTTAAGGCTCATCTCTAGGCAGGCCGTTTGTCTGGTTTAAGTCGGACAGTGCTGGTTTTGGAAAAGTTTGTCCCTGTCTAGTACCATACATGGTTTTATCTGGTATCATTATGGAGGACACCATTTTGCAGAGCTTGCCATGCTGCTCCTGCCAGCATGACCTTGGATACACTGGTGGGAGCAGGGTGGCACACTCTGAAAAATGATGTCCTCTGCACAGCGTGACTTCACATGAACGGTGCCGGCAACGTCATAACAGCGGGGCCAGGGTCACAGCAGAAAGGGCAGGTTCATCCTGTTCCTGAAGTTCTGGAATGTCCAGAGTTCCCGGGATGGTCAGTGTCCATCCTACTTGTCTACACAGGGGGGTTAAACTGGATTAATTTGAAGTGATCTGATTTTAAAATGTATGCGCGCACACTCTGCAACCCTTCACAGCACACTAATTCTGTGTTTATTGTGAACTCTGGAATCCTCTTGCAAAGGGGGCTACCTGTGCTTCAAATAGTTCTATCCATCTATTGACTGTGTGCACACAATCCTGCTGCGCATCACTTTGACAGTCCTCCGATTGCTATCCCACACTGCTTTGCAGGCAACTGTTACTGACCTGTTTACCTGAGTGCCCTCCCCTGCTCTGGTGTCTAGCTCCCCAGATGATCCAAACCCTGTGTGAAAGTTGGGATGGGGCCAAATTTTGCCTATTTGCTCCGGGGTTTGAGTATATCATTATTGTTGCAATATTACCCCAGAAGTCCTATGACATCCCGTGAGCAGCCTCTGGAAGCTGTGCTTTGACCTGGATCTCATCGCCATCGGAGAAGGATCGTTGGTTCAGAAAACTCTTGTAGCCAGTTACTGCCATACGGATCTAGAATGGACATTGCTAAGCTGATGCCCCTGAGGGGCCGTGACTGGGATGCTGACCAGTGTCTGATAAAGGAATTTACATCCCTGTTACACATAGTGACCAGCACGAGAGAGACCTTTATCTGCCCTGATAGACCCCCCACTCAGCATTACCCACCAACAGGGCTGTATCTGTGCAGTGGGGGAGGAGGTAGTGGGGGAGTCAGTCTGGGGGCCATTAACTGTGTTATCTGACTCTGAGATGGGAACATCTCTGCATTTCCAGCCTTTGGGGGAGTCTCTGCCCATGGAGGGGAGTGAAACCACCACAGGGGGCAGCAGTAAGTGAGTTTAGCCCCCCTCCCTCATCCTGGGGTAATCATAGAATATCAGGGTTCAAAGTGGCTTCAAGAGGTCATCTAGTCCAACCCCCTGCTCAAAGCAGGACCAGTTCCCAACTAAATCATCCCAGCCAGGGCTTTGTCAAGCCTGACCTTGAAAACCTCTAAGGAAGGAGATTCCACCACCTCCTTAGGTAACCCATTCCAGTGCTTCACCACCCTCCTAGTGAAAAAGTTTTTCCTCATATCCAACTTAAACCTCCCTCACTGCAACTTGAGACCATTACTCCTTGTTCTGTCATCTGCTACTGTTGTATCCTTGGGGACTGCAGGTTTAGGAAGAAATCACTTGAGACAAGAGAGTTGTAAGCCTTAAAAAGCAATCATTTATTTTCACACGTTGAACTAACCAAACCAGCCAAATCTGGCTGGGCTATCCCCTAATAATCTAACTCAGTTGCTATAGCAACAACAAAGCACTATTACCATGACAACCAAATACACAACAGCTACCACCAAGAACAGTCCAGATCCATCCTCTTTGGAACCCCCTTTCAGGTAGTTGAAAGCAGCTATCAAATCCCCCCTCATTCTTCTCTTCTGCAGACTAAATAATCCCAGTTCCCTCAGTCTCTCCTTGTAAGTCATGTGCTCTGGCCCCCTAATCATTATTGTTGCCCTCTGCTGGACTCTTTCCAATTTTTTCACATCCTTCTTGTAGTGTGGGGCCCAAAACTGGACACAGTACTCCAGATGAGGCCTCACCAATGCCGAATAGAGGGGAATGATCACGTCCTTCAATCTGCTGGCAATGCCTCTACTTATACAGCCCAAAATGCCATTAGCCTTCTTGGCAACAGGGCACACTGTTGACTCATATCCAGCTTTTTGTCCACTGTAACCCCTAGGTTCTTTTCTGCAGAACTGCTTCCTAGCCATTTGGTCCCTAGTCTGTAGCAGTGCATGGGATTCTTCCGTCCTAAGTGCAGGACTCTGCACTTGTCCTTGTTGAACCTCATCAGACTTCTTTTGGCCCAATCCTCTAATTTGTCTAGGTCCCTCTATATCCTATCCCTACCCTCCAGAGTATCTACCACTCCTCCCAGTTTAGTGTCATCTGAAAACTTGCTGAGGGTGCAGTCCATGCCATCCTCCAGGTCATTAATGAAGATATTGAACAAAACCGGCCCCAGGACCAATCCTTGGGGCACTCTGCTTGATACCTGCTGCCAGCTAGACATGGACCCATTGATCACTACCCGTTGAGACCAATGATCTAGCCAGCTTTCTATCCACCTTATAGTCCATGTGGCTCTCCTACTCCTAAAAAGAAACAGATGACAAATGCTGTTGTGTGGATTATGTAACAGGCTGTGAATAGGTTTGCAGAGGAGTGTGAAATTTGGAAACAGGAGAAGGAAAGTTTGCAACAGGAGCTGGAGAAGCTGCAATTGCAAAATAAGGAGATGAAAAAAAATTTGCAAACTGCTTTGATGCAAAATGTAACTAATGTCCAGCAGATGGCTGCTTTAACTGAAACTTGTCAGGAATTAAAATGTAATGTGAATGCACAAATGCAGGCAAAACAAAAGTATAAATTGGAGGCTGTAGCAGGATGCTGGTGCAGAAACAGCTAATTAGCCCCTGCCTAATCAGCTCCAATCGGGGAAACAGATTGGGACTAATGGAAAAGGCCTGATGTTGGCCTGAGAATTGGCAACACCTCTTGGCCTGACAAGCCAAGAGCTATAGAGGCTGGGAGCAAGTCAGGAGGAGGGGGCAGCAAGGGAGAAGTCGGTCAGTAAGCCTACGTCCACACTACAGCTTTAAATCGATATTAGTAAAATCGATTTTATAAAACAGGTTTTATAAAATCTATTTTACGCGTCCACACTAGGGCACATTACTTCAGTGGTGTGCGTCCATGGTCCCAGGGTACCATTGATTTCCAGAGCGGTGCACTCTGGGTAGCTCAGTAAAAGAATAGGACCAATAACTTCGATATCCGTCCACACTAACCCTAAATCGATTTAGTAATATCGATTTTAGAGTTACTCCTTTCGTTTAGCTGGAGTACAGAAATCGATTTTAAGACCCCTTAAAATCGATTTTACGTGCCTTGTAGTGTGGACGGTTACAGCGTTAAATCGATTTAACGCTGTTTAAATCGATTTAACGCTGTAGTGTGGACCTGGCCTGAGGGAGCCAGAGGCCTTGTACCTGAAGGCTGACTCTGCCTGAAAAGGAGGTGAGTGATCTTGTAAAGCTTGTATATAGATAGACGCTGGTGGTGGGAAAATCTTAAGTAAATAAAGACGGGGTATTGAACAACCCTGAAGGCTCTCTGAGCCTTATTGGGGGCAGCAAGCAGGTCCCAGGAAAAGGGGCGGGTCGTGGACCCTGTTACAGAGACAAAACAATATAAAGGGGCTGTGTCCATTTTAACTGAACAAGTTACAAAGTCACCTGGAAAAGAGAATAATAAGAAATGCATTGAAGTAATTAACAAGCTGGCGTCTTCTTTGGTGGCTAGAAAAACGATTTGTAGCTTGGCTTTTAATCATAATCCCTGAAATGATGAGGATTGGGAAAATGCTGTGAAAAAGTGGCAAAGGGAAAAAGAACAAGACAAGGAGAGGGAATATGTAAACCCAAGTGCCCCTCCACCTCCATATAAATATATGAAAGAGGGAAAAAATGGAAAAAAAGTGTGTGTCATTACAGTCTGGCAAAAAGTCTGGGAGTGAAGCAGCAAGTCAGCCTGCATACCAGAACATTGATATACCCGTAAGGAGTCCATAGGTGATTAAAAAACAAAGATATAGAGCTAAATACAATCCTGATGGTACAATGGTAAAGGAGCAAGAAGGCAGCGAGGTGTTTAAACTCCTGCATGAAGACGATGAACCTCTTGAATCAGGGGAAAAAATAAAAAGACGGCCAGCGTTGATGGTTCAAATACCTAAATCCCCTATTAAAAAAGACAACTCGCAGACATTAGCAAAGCAATTAGGCCCCTTGACTCCAAAAACGTGTCTGACTTGGTTAATGGGATACACAGTTAGAGAACATTTGGATTCAGGAGACCTAAAGGAGCTGATAATAACTTGTGCTGGCCCCATGGAAGAGGTGGTGGTGTTAGCAGAGCTTGAGATGGAGTCAAATCGAGATGACAGAGAGGCTGCGGTACACGCGATACCTTGGTATTTCTTAACCCTTTCTGAGTTAAAGGCAGTTTTGCTGATGCATCACGAGGAGGGAAAGTCAGTTATGGCTTATTGTGTTAGACTGTTGTTGGCAGGTTCTGCAGCTGATATAAAGGAAGGGCAGGTAACAAATTTGTTATATAATGGTAGGGTTACCAGACAGCATGAGAGAAAAATCAGGATGGGGGTGGGGGGTAATAGGAGCTTATATAAGAAAAAGACCCAAAAATCAGGACTGTCCCTATAAAATCGAGCCATTAAGGTGTTTATGGAATCTCAAAAGGAGTTGGATCAGGCTAAATTAATTAAGATGGCCCAAGAAGCAAAAAAGGTAGTAAGCAGAATAAGTGGCTCCTCCCAGAAGGCAGTCAGTGAGGTTTCTTACAACAACCGAGCAGGCTACAGGGGTCCTAATCACGCTAGTATGGGACGTGGAGCAGGACGACCCAACAGAGGGTCCAGTGGAGGATCAGTGTGAGCACAAATATGGGCTTTACTCCAGGAGAAAGGAGCTGATATGGTTCATTTAAATGGACAGCCTTTAGAGGTTTTGTTAAATGCTGTGAGTGATTTGGCAGGGAAAAAGTCACAGCCTATGCCACAACCTGGGGCTAAGGCTGTTGAGATTGTGGGAACAGATACAGGAGATCTGGTAGGCCCTTATGGCTTGTTGTCCCAGGAATTGGCTCAGATGGATGTGGCAGCTTCCCGTCAGGGAACCCCTGCTCCCAAGATTGAATGTTAGTGGCTAAATTGCAGCCACACGTAATTGCTAGACCTTACGTGGAAGCGGGGTAGGTGGGGGCGAAAGGAAACATACAATGGTTACTAGCATTAATTGTTATAGGAATGGAGGTGTCATAAACAGATAGCTAAGGGTTAATGTCTCTTTCACCTGAAGCACCTGACCAGAGGACCAATCAGGAAACAGGATTTTTTTTTCAACTCTGGGTGGAGGGAAGTTTGTGTCTGAGTCTTTGTCTGTCTGCCTGCTTTTCTCTCAGCTTTGAGAAGTGATTTCTGTTTTCTAATCTTCTGTTTCCAAGTGTAAGGACAAAGAGATCAAATAGTGAGTTATGTGGTTTCTTTTCTTTGGTATTTACATGTCTATAGTTGCTGGAGTGCTTTGAATTGTATTCTTTTTGAATAAGGCTGTTTATTCAATATTCTTTTAAGCAATTGACCCTGTATTTGTCACCTTAATACAGAGAGACCATTTGTATGTATTTTTCTTTCTTTTTTATATAAAGCTTTCTTTTTGAGACCTGTTGGAGTTTTCTTTACTGGGAAACTTCAGGGAAATTGAGTCTGTACTCACCAGGGAATTGGTGGAAGGAAGAAGTCAGAGGGAGATCTGTGTGTGTTAGATTTATTCGCCTGACTTTGCATACCCTCTGGGTGAGGGGGGAAAGAGAAATTAACTCTCGGTAATTCTGTTCTCCAGGACTGGAAAATGGGGAGGGGGGAGTCCCTCTGTTTAGATTCACAGAGCTTGTGTCTGTGTATCTCTCCAGGAGCACCTGGAGGGGGGAAGGGAAAAAGGATTATTTCCCTTTGTTGTGAGACTCAAGGGATTTGGGTCTTGGGGTCCCCAGGGAAGGTTTTTTCAGGGGGACCAGAGTGCCCCAAAACACTCTAATTTTTTGGGTGGTGGCAGCAAGTACCAGGTCCAAGCTGGTAACTAAGCTTGGAGGTTTTCATGCTAACCCCCATATTTTGGACGCTAAGGTCCAAATCTGGGACTAGGTTTTGACAGGAGGCAACTCTGATTAAATTGGTGCAGGAGGACATGCAAAAAGGACAAATTATTCCTTTATTTGGCTTTCAGGGCAAAGGAGTAAAAGGAATTTTATTTCAAAAAATTTGTCATGGGTGATAGGACACAGTAAGTTTTGGACAGATACAGTGATCTGTAACAGTATGACTGAAAATGCTACCTTAGGTGCAGATGTGGTACAGCAGAAAAAATGGATAATTGATCTGGCAGAAAGTCACCTGTGGAAAAGGCAGACAGGGATTGTAAGTGAGCAGGTAATTCCAGGAAAATTAAGGAAAGAAGCTTGTAAAGCCATAGCAGCTGTGGTGCTACCACATAATAAATTGACACAGGAGTTCCCTATGGTGTGGGCCAAAAAAAAGTCTGAATGGGGGGGCATACAAGCAGCAGTGAAAACAGTAGGAAAATTTGTAAAACCAGTTCCTCAATGTTCCTACCCTGCAGAAGCTGTGCCGCATAGAAAAAAATTGCTACAGGATTTAAAAAAACAAAAAGTGGTAGTGAAGAGCCAGAGTCCACACAATTCTCTGATCTGGCCTGGGCGGAAAGTGGACAGAAGGTGGTGCCTCACGATTAACTATTGGAAAATCAATGCGGCTACAGTCCCAATGGCACCAATAGTAGCTAATCTTCCAGCTATATTGGCTGGAATAGCTGCAGCTGCTAAATGGTTCTCTGTACTGGATATTGCTGTTTCTTTGCGATTCCATTAAGCCCTGAGAGTCAGTCTCAATTTGCTTTTACGTTTCAGAACAAACAGTTCACATTTCAGCGTGTCCCCGTCGGTTACCATGATGCTCCAGCTATAGCACATGCACATGTGGCAAGGATGTGGGATCAACTCCCTGATTTGAATAAACTGTGGGTTATTTCTTATGTGAATAACATACTAATAACAGTTGTTTCCCAGGAGGAGTGTAAACATCGAACTAAGCTGGTCCTGGGAATAGTGAAAAAACAGGCTTCAAATTATCATAGGACAAGTCACACTGGTACAGCAAAAAATTAAATACTTAGGTACTATCTTGGGACAAGAGGGTTGTACTATCAGTAAACTAAAAGTGAAAATCTTAAACACCCTCCCTAAGCTAGTGGATGTGGATTCAGTTAGGGTATTGTTAGGAGCTATGGAATTTGTTCAGGATTTTATACCAAATTTTGCTGAAATTTGTAGACCCCTATGGCCCCTAATAAAAAAAAACTGACAATGGCACTGGGGCCCAGACCATGCTGAAGCATTCAGAACGTTAAAAGAAGCGGTTATGACTGCACCAGTATTAGCATATCCAGATCCAACTAAATCTTTTTACTTAATGGTATTGCACATTTTGGGAGCTATAGGTCCAGTACTACCACAGGTAACATGTGAAAAGCAATGCCCTGTTGCTTATGGAAGCCGCAAATTAACCCCCCATGAGTCCACATTTTCTCCATGTGAACTGGAACACTTGGCTATTATATGGGCCTCTCAGAAATGGGAATACATAACAGGACAAGCTCCTATTATTGTAACGACAGGCTCCCCCTGTGAAGATGATTCTGCAAGAAAAGACTTCGAATATTAAAGAAAGTGATCATTGTTTGGCTAAGTGGGCCCTGATTCTACAGAACCGAAGGCTTGTGGTAAATAAAGGAAACCCCATTACTTCCACATGCTCTAATACTAGAAGGAAAACAGCATGAATGTCTTGTACCTCTACAGACACAGTACAAGTGGCCTGTGCAAGAAACTGGGGATCCACTGCCAGCAATACAGGATCACAAGTGGGTTTGGTTTACAAATGGATCTAGTTATTACAAGGAAAGTCAACTTGTTTGTGCAGCAGCAGCTGTTCGTTTCCAGAACAAGAACTGGTGATCCCATGTGAAAAAATGTCAGCCCAGGGATGCAAAGTGGCAGCAGTCAAACTAGCATCCAAAGCAACTCCCTTGGACTGTGACGTGGTCATATTCTCTGTCTCTCAATGGACTCTGGAAGGAGTAAGCATATGGGCACCCATATGGGATCAGCCGGAAGGCAAAGAAGTTGCGTACTGGGATTACTGGAAAACTATTATTGATATTATTCAGAAAAGGGCTGGTTCCACAGAAATCAAGCACGTTAAGGCTCATGCTGAACGACATACTCTGGAAGGATACTACAATGCGAAATGGATGAAGGAAGCATCAGGTACATCATCTCCTGTGGTTCACAGTAACATCAAAGCGGTAATCAATGTCAAATGAAAAAATAAGCAAATCCAGGAAAACTGCAAACAAACACTGATACAGCTGATCAAAAACTTCTGAAACAACACAAAGCATTCAGACAGTGTGAAGACCAGAAATGAAAACAAGTGGGATGAAGAATAACAGAAGTAGAAGGAAAATGAAAAATAACAAAAAACCAAAATGTAATAATAGCAAAACAAGGGGATAAAAAACTGGGTACCTCCAGAAAAACATAAAAAATACTAATCTGATTTGTACACGAACAAGGACATTTTGGATCTAAAAAAACATTAGCACAAGTTAAAAAAGTAATGTGGTGGCCAGAAATGAACATGCATATTAACACTTTCTGTCAATAATGCTTGGTGTGTGCCCAAGTTAACCCTAAACGTGTGTGTGGGGGCAGACGGGGAGGAGGAACACCAACCTAACACATGGCAAAAATTACAAATGGATTACATTGGACCTTTTAAAAAAACTCCTACAAAAAAACCCTTTTGTTTGGTGGTCATAGATAATTTTTCAGGCTGGGTAAAAGTAATCCCCACAACAAATAATACAGCTCAAACTACAGCTCAGGTTTTATGGACCCAAATACTAAGCAGATGGGGTATGCCCTTGATCATAAATAGTAATCAAGGACCTCACTTTGTGAAAGCAGTGGTAAAAACATTATTAATAATAATGAAAATCAAACAAAACTGGCATATAGTCCACCTACCACCCACCGAATGCAGGAAAAGTGAAAAACAACAACAAAAAACCAGCCGTGACCAAGCAAATTCAAACACAGGGCTGAAATTGGAAAACTGCTTTACCTGCAATCCTGATAACCATAAAAGCCTTGGAACAAGCTGAAAGTAAGTACTCACCTTTTAAGTTAATGACAGGTCGAGCTATGAGAACTCCTAAATTCCTAGTCCCATCTGAAAAACAGTTACCTGAATGGATGCAGAAGGAAGTTTGAATAGCAGATTTAGTGCAAACAATTAAAAAAATGTGGGCACAAAAGAATCAGCAAAGACAAAGGGAAGAATAAAAAGAACCATCTGGGTATTAATGGAAAATGGTCAAAAATTGGTAAGTAAAAAAAAACTAAACCCCACGTGAAAAGGACCATTCCCTGTAAAAGATGTGGCCAGTCCTATAATGGTTCTGGTGGCCACTCCAAATGGGAATGTATGAAAACATTCTGATCAAGTCAAACTGTATCCATCAAAAAAGTTAGTATAATAGTTCATAAATATATAAGATACATATAAAATAGTATATAGTCATGTAAAATGTACTAACCTATAAGGACTGGTTAGAGGCCTGTGTTTTGTTTATTTGTTTTCACAAACTAATCCATGGAAGCAAAAATATACCAGGGAACCTGTTTCATTTGGTCATCTATGGGCTCGTCTGCCATGGGGCTACTGAATCACCATCCATCTGTCCCATGGAAGAGGCAACCAGAGATTGTAAAATCAAGCAATTCCAACAGCACTGGGGACTTATACCAAAGATAATGGATTTTCTCCTCTGAATTGGGAGTACTAATCTCAAATGGGTAAAGGCGTAAGAAATGGGACTGAGTGTTATAGTCACCCTTTGTAGAAAGGTAATTAAAGCAAACAAAAAATGTATGACATGGAACTGGAATGTCACAAAACTATGAAGTAAAGGTCCTGTATGGTGAACCTACCCCCGACCAGGAAGAAGTTCTTGTAAAAATGGTCTTCAACTTAATTGAAAATGCGTGAAAAAATGTGAAGCAGTATTTGTAAAACCAGGGAAGCAACTGTATAAAAGAATAAAATGGGGATTCCGGTATGAGCGTCCATTCCCCTTACTTCCACCTTTTATAGAACGCAGACCTATAACTATAACAGCACCTCCGACCAACTGAAAAAGCAGAAGCAAAAATTCAAAAACAGTCCCTAACTGCTGAAAATAATATACATTTAGGCACAGTTCCAACTGGCATGAACCTTACTATAAATAACAGTTCAGAGCCGTCCTCTGTAGCTTTGTCCAAAGGTTATGTTTCAAGAATGCTTATCTCCCCAGAATTAAAAAAAAGGAAGCCAGAAAAAAATTAGAACACAAAACTCTTTATCCAAGCAGCCAATTCCTCGGTTCAAAAACTGAAAAAAGTGGTCAAACCTAATAAAGGCTAAGACGAGGGAAAAAATACTAAATGTGGAAAATGGAAAAGTTTGGCACTGATTGGTAACAAAATCTGTTCATCCCTTTGGGGGCAAAAAAAAACCTCTCAAGGAATATGAACCTTTCATGTAACAAACAGAGCAGGTGTTTATTAGAAAACACATGGAGCCTCTCTACCCTAAGGGCAAAAAATAAAAAAAGCTTTAAAGCAACTAATGCAGTCAGCACACATTGACAATCAAGGAAAAACAATAAATCAAAAGCTGGGATATTCTGTAATGAAATTAAGTAAATTTTTGGAAGAAAGTGTTTTAAATATTGTTAAACAAATAAGGAATATTCGCTCAGGATTATCCTGGAAAAAAGTTTGGATAAAAGACCAGAAAATCTTAAAAGAACAATAAAAAAGATCTTAAAACAGAGCCAAAGAGAAACTTGGCCCCAGACTCTTAACTGGGCATTGAGTTACTACTCTTATATGAATCAATCATTCCAAGATACCTGAAAGGTACAAGTGCAAACATGTACCATATGCCACTGCCCTCTCGTCCTTTCCAGTATAGCCAATGGAAAGGCACAAGAAGTGTATCTGGTAATATATGCCAGCAGCTGGAAAAATAAAACAAAATACTATAAAATAGACCAGAAGAAAATGAATTAGGGTAAATACCTAAATTAAAAGAAAAGCAAATACTGGAAGCCCAATGGAAATGGGGTACCTTGAGTTAAAAAATTGAAATTTAAAATAAAAGAAGGTAATCTCACCCTAAACTTACAGTAAAAAAATGGTTGGTGGAAATTATATAAAATAAACCAAAATATATGTTGGCATTAAAAAAAAGGGCAATGTCATAATAAACAACCGTACCTGGTTTATGGACCAAGAAATGTGGTGTACTCATGAAAATATAACTCATTTCCAGTCCAAACAATAGCAATGGCACCCCCAAATCATAGAATATTAGGGTTGGAAGGGACCTCAGGAAGTCATCTAGTCCAACCCCCTGCTCAAAGCAGGACCAATCCCCAGATTTTTACCATAGTTCCCCAAATAGCCTCTTCAAGGATTGAACTCACAACCCTGGATTTAGCAGGCCCATGCTCAAACCACTGAGCTACCTTTATGACTCACTCTAAATTAACACTGCCAAGTTTTAAAAAAAAAATCAGGTAAAATATTACATATTGGAATATAAAAATACAAACTAATCAAGGCACACTGGACCAAATAGAACAGTCAACTAAACTAATACTATCTGCTTGCTCAAAAGTATAACATTATTTAAAAAACTGTAGAAAAAATAAAATCTCAAATGTGTGCTTGGTACAATATCGTATGTCAAGTAACATAAAATAAAGTTAATTGGGAATGTTATTTTGTATTTCTGAAATTTCTGTATTATTTCTTATATATTTCTGTTGTAAATAACAGATCTGTAAGCAATATAAAAATAACAAGCTTTGCAAAAAAAATATAAAATTAAGTTGTTAAATTATGCAACTAATAATCGTAAAATAATACTTTAAGTTTTATAAAAACAAAAAAACCCACATATAGCATACAAATTATGGGTATGATGTGGCCATACTGAATGAATTGTGTGAGCATATTTTGACATGACTTAAACATGGCTGAAGGGCTGCAGAGGATCCTGGGAACAGAGTCCCTTTAAGCAGAAGCAGATTTGATAAAGAACTGGCAAAATCTGTGTGTACGATCGATATTGAACCTATTGGTTGGCAAATATGGGCCCGTGCAAAATAAATATCACATGTATAAAGTTCCAGCATGGAGCACAGGTCGACCTGGTTGTAGTGACCTTGCAGCAAGGACACCATGCAGAGAACCAGAGTGAATGATTGATGAGTGAGTAAACATGGAGTGGTGTGGAGTGATTTTCATTCGGTACCTCCCTAGCCCTTCTAAAATACTAATTAAATCAAATTAATAACCACACGCCCACTGGGCATGCTTTTAAGACATGTGACTCCTTTGAGGAAAAAGAGTATGAGAATCAAGCAAAGTAAATTATTGTTGGTTGAGATTCCTTAACTGATGCTTGTAGAAGCAATGCTGCCAGAGTAGCCAAAACTCTGCTCCGAGGGCTCAAGTAGGACCATGAACCAGTGGTGTCTCAAGACAGCCAAGGCCTTGCCTTGAGGGAGTCTGAGACAGACCAGAGGGCTGAGAAGAACAGACCAGGAGAGAAGAATCCGTCCATAAAATTGGTAACCACCTTCTCTGTTTGCAAAGCAGGAACTGCGTGAGGCTAGCGCAGGGCTTCTTTGTGTGTGTTTGTAAAAAAGAGACTAGTTAAGAGGAATTTATAGCTCTTAATGTATTGCTCTTAATGTCTAACATAGAAGTTATGTGCTTAATGTTACCCTTTACCGCTTGTGTAATTCCTTCTCAAGAAACTGCTGTGCATGGAAAATAATTGCTGTGGATCTTTTTCACTGGTATGACAGTAATCTGCTCCACCGGGAGCCAGTAAAGATCCAAGTCAGGGGTAGTAGCATCCTTGTTGTCAACACTGAGCACCCCCTTTCACTTCCCCAGCAGCTCTTAGTCACAGCAGTGCCCCTGGACACCAGCAGGATGATTCAAATGGGAGGGTTTGCAGGATCAGGCCCTCGTTGGCTCTCTCATATATTATTGCTCCACATTTCATACAGCAGGAGGTGGGATTCAGGAAGGGGGTCTGAGCAAGGGAGGGGAGATTCTATCACTGGAGCCCAGGTGGGGAAGGGGCTGAGATCCAAGCAGCTGAAGCTGGTCAGCGTGTCAGGAACTACTCCATATCGGAATTTGCTACCAGTAGCAGAAACCTACATTTACTTGACACCTACATTTTTGCAGTAGCAGCCCCTAAGTGCCTGTGTATCTGCCTCTAGACATGTGCACTGATGCCCCCCGCTAGGCACCCCCACACCTGTCTCCTGCCCAATCCCTAGCACGACCCTGAATCTAGGTGCTCCTCCGTTTATCTTATCTTCAGGGCCTAACTCAGCAGGTCTGCTCAGAGGCAGACCAGCAGATCAGGTCACGTTCAAAATCTGGCCAGAGGAGGAGGTGACAGCCCAGCGATTAAAGCACTCACTTGCAATATGAAGAAAGACCCAGGTTCATGTCCCCTCTGTCTGAGGGAGAGAAAAGACTTGAACTGGGGTCTCCCCCACCTCTTAGGAGAGATCTCTAATAATTTGTTCCAGCATCTTTCCAGATACTGAAGTTAGGTTGACTGATCTATAATTCCCTGGGTCCTCTTTGTTCCCCTTTTTAAAGATAGATTCAATGTTTGTCCTTCTCCAGTCCTGGGGACCTCATGCCTCCTCCATGAGTTCTCAGAGATAATCATTAACAGTTCTGAGATTGCTTCAGCCAGGTCCTTCAGTGCCCTCAGGTGAATTTCATCAGGCTCCACCAACTTGAACACATCTAACTTATCTAAGTATTCTTTAACCTGTTCTTCCCTATTTTGGCTGGTGCTCCTTCCCCCTTGTTGTTAGTAATTGTGTTGAATATCTGGTCACAACAAATCTTTTCAGTGAAGATTGAAGCAAAATAGGCATATAACACCTCAGTGTCAGTGACTGGGACATGGGCAATCATGCCTAGTGGTCAGAGCAGGAGTCAGTACCCAGGAATCAGAGACTTGGTGCCAGAGCCAGCGGTCAGAGCTAATGTCAGAGATCAGGAATCTGAGTCAAGGGCTCAGAAGTGGGTTCGCTGGAATGAGGCAAAATGGGCAGGGCTGGGACAAGCAGATGCAGGCACTATTGCAGCCATGGATGATGCTTTGAGCAGCCGCTATGCTGTTGCTGGGCTTAAGAGCTGCTCTGCTGACTCTTCCAACCAATCAGGTGCTGTAGCCAAGCAAGCAGCCTAGTACAGGCTGGTTGTGTTCTTTAGGTTGCCCAGAAACTGACTGCTGCAGGCCCAATTCCTGACACTTAGCTTTCTTGAGATTGTCAGTTATTAGCTTTCCTTCTTTGCTAAGTAGAGGACCTACACTTTCCTTCACTTCTTCTCTTGCTCTGAGTCTTAACTTATTTATAGAACTTCTTCTGTCCCTCACTAAGTGTAGCTAAATTTCTGACTTAACCTTTTTCATTTTGTCCCTATGTGTTTGTGCTGGTCTCCTGTGCTCATTCTTAGCAACGTGTCCATGTTTCCACTTTTTCTAGGATTCCCTTTTGATTTTCAGGTCATTAAAAAGCTCCCAATGGAGCCATATTGGCCTCTCACTGTTCTTCCGATCTTTCCTTTGCATCAGGATAGCTTGCTGTTGTGCCTTTATTAGTGTCTCTTTGACAAATTGCCAGCTCCCCTGAACTCCTTTTTCCTGTAGATTTTCTTCCTGTGGGACCTTAGCTGCTAGTTCTCTGCTTTTGTTGAAGTTTGCTTTCGAAGTCCATTTTCCTTATTCTGCTACTCTCACTCCTTCCTTTCCTTAGAATCACGAAATCTATCTTTTCATGATCACTTTCACTCAAATTGCCTTCAACCTTCATCAGATTAACAACCAATTCCTTTGACCGTATTAGTCAGAATCACGTCTAAAATGGCTACTCCCCCAGTTACTTCCTCCACTTCTGAAACAAAAGGTTGTCCCTAATACATTCCAGAAACTCATTGGAACCTTTTGTATTTTGCCATATTGCTTTTCCAACAGATGTCTGGGTAGCTAAAGTCTCCTATTACTACCAGGTCTTGTATTTTGGATATTTCTGTTACTTGTTCTAGAAATGTCACACCTACCCCTCCTCCTGATTTGGCGGTTTACAGTGGACCCCTATCATGACATAGGGGAGAAAACAGAGGCTTTTATCTTAACCCATTGTAAGTGCCAAGGACATAAGCAGTTTTGCCTAGCGGTCACAGCTGGGCTGAGGTCTGCCAGCAGGGAAGAGAGTCACTGGGTCAGAGTTAGGCGAATTACAATGCCAGGTTCTGTAAACAAGGGTGAGGGTCAGAGTCAGGCCAATTCAGAGAACAGAGACAGTACCAGGTTAGGATCATGAGTAAAGGTCAAAGTCAAGCCGGAATCACTGATCCAGAGGTGCAGCGTAGTAGTAGCCAGCCAAGATCTATGTGATTGCCCAGATAGCTTCCTGGGGCAACCCCTGAGTTAAGTAGAGGCACTTGGCCAATCAGAGGGCTGCAGGCTACTGTCACTCTGGGTCTCGTAGGTGGTACTTCCTGCAATGCCTATTCTCCATAGTGCTCCCTGAAGGTATCTCTGCAGGGCCTTCCAGTGGCATTGTGGGACTAGTAGCTGCCCAAGGCTCAACAGACCCACAGGCTAGTCCCTGGGTCCTTACACCCAGAGACTTTCAGCTGGTGTGCCTCTCACCTCCTTCTAGAACTCAGAACAAGTGAATATATACTTAATGTATAGCAAAACCCCTCATCCCTTTTTTCTCTGCCTAGCCTTCATGAACGAGCTGTACTCCTCTATACCAATATTCCAGTCATGAGATTTATCCCACCAAGTCTCTGTGATGACAATTAAGTTATAATTTAGCTCATGTACACCTCTACTTCAATAGAACGTGACCCGATATAACACAAATTCAGATATAGCGCAGTAAAGCAGCTGGGAGCCCCAGGCCCTTTAAAGCATCACTCGAGCCCTGCTGCTTTACCATGTTATATCCAAATTTGTGTGGCACCCCGGGCCCTTTAAATCCCCGCCTGAGCCCCGCTGCCAGACTGAACCCGACATAACATGGTCTCGCCTATAAGGTGGTGAGAATTTTTGGCTCCCAAGGACCGCGTTATACTGGGGTAGAGGTGTACTAATACTTCCAGTTCATTCCTTATACTCCTTGCATTTGTATATAGACATCTAAGACACTGGGTTAATTCTCCCATGTTACCCTTTTTGCTGCTCCTATGAACTTCTTGTAATTTTCCATTTCCTGACCTGTGCTCTGATACCTGAAGTCTACACAGTATTCTAGTATTAGTCTCACCAGTGCCATATGCAGAGGTACACTCAGCTCCCTACTCCTACTCCCTACAACCCTCTTTATGCATCCAAGGATTGCATTAGCCTTTTTACTCCAGCATCGCATTTGTCCACTTGGACCCCTAAATCCTTTCCAGAGACACTGCTTTTGAGGATACAGTCCCCCATTCCATAGATAGGGTCTACATTTTTAGGAGACATTTTCAAAAGTGTTTAGGCATCTCAAGATGCAAATAGGTGCCTGTAGGATTTCCAAAATACCTAAGTAGGCTAGACAAACACCTGTTGGGATGGTCTCTACTGAATCTGCCACAGCACAGGGAGAGGAATTTGATGGCTTCTTGAGATCCCTTCCAGCCGTTCATGTCTATGATTTCTATGAGGTGATGTGATAAAGAATAAACTTGTGCTAGAGGAAAAATAAATAGAACAAATTATGAAATAGCAATTGTAAATTACAAAATCCTGGTAAGAACAAAGGAAATGTTCTGCTATGAACACTGTAAGTGATTGCTTAAATACTAGTATCAATTACTATTTTCTGTGATTATTTATTATTAGAACCTTATACTAAGCAGCACACTGACATTCATCTGCACAATGTTAACCAAGGCCTGCTACAGAAAACAGGAGTAACCAAAACACTGCTTTTAAAAAGGAATTAAAAATACAGACTTAAACTGGAGTGAAATTGCATTTACAGTGGTTTATAGGAAAGAGAGTAACTTTCAGGCATCAGAACAGTAGATAAGACCTCCATAAAGTGACAATGAATTATTTTATGTAACAAATACATATATGATTGTAACCCTTCTGCCCCTCTGAGCTGGCAGCAACAAGGGCCGGGTTCAGTATCCAGGGGTTCCGTTTCAGTAACACAATGTATAACCGGCTCGAGCCCCCACCCAGTGACCTGGGACACTCACATACCACACCCCCCTGGGCGCCTCTAGGAGGCAATACTTCCCCTCTCGCAAGCACGGAGTCTGAGTGTAGCAAAATCTTTTTAATAAAGGAAGGAATTAATGCGGCATCCCATTGGAGAAACACCACAAACAGGGTTATAACACAAACCATAAACAAAAACCCACCTCCAAGTATGTTTGGCACTGTCCTTTTTCCCCTTAGGGTTTTAAGTCCCATCACCCCAAAGTCCAACAACCCAAAAGTCTCTGGTCAATGCCACCCCAGAGTTCGAGAGTTTATCTGTAGAGGTCCCTCCCCCCCAGCCTGGATAGAGAGGGGCACCTTACGTGGTCCAGGGCCAACTGCCTTGCTTCTCCGTGGGTTCTGCTTCCGCCTTCTCCACGAACTGCTCCGCTTTACCAGCCGCTCCACGCTGCTCCTCCAGCCGTCCTCAGAAACTGCTCTGCTCCATGAGCTGCTCCAGTTCTCTCTGCAAACTGCTCGGCTCCGCTCGCTCTGTGGGCCGCTCCACCCATCCCACAGCTACTCTGCTCTGCTGCCACCAGCCATCCCCACAACTGCTCCACTCCACCAGCCACTCTGTTCCACAGCATATCTTCAGGCTCCCCCACTAGTTAGCAAAGTACTCAGTGCTCTCAGCTCAGTTATTTCAGCTCTTAGTGGGGGAGCCCCAGTGCAAGTGCACCATTAGCCCAAAGTGATTTCAGCTCAGTAACCTGTATTTAAATTCTTAAGGGAATAAAAAAAAAATCAACTCTGACATTCTACAGTGGAGAGAGGAGAAGGTGCAATTGGTGCTTTTAGCTCCACAAGGCACCTGCACCACCAGACACAAACATCTGTCCCCAGCCTCTCTCAATTCTCTGGGTTTTGGAACCCATGTCCCATGTCTAGCCAGTGCCACCCAACTGAGGGTGAGCAATTTGTCACCAAGCAATCCCACAGCTTGGGAGTCTGGGATAGGGTGGGCATACCTATGCAAATACACTCTCTGAACTTCTTTCCACCAGATGTCAGTGTAGAGCTCATCCTGACTCTGCTTACATGATAATGTGCTTTAACCCCACAACCCTGGAGAGGGGTTGCTGAGATGGGCCAGCAAGGAACACAAACCTCTCTGCCACCCATGTGCTATTTTGGCAACCACTGCACAGGGCTCACCCCATTGTCGTAACTTTTATCCCCTCTGCCCCTCGTTATCCTCTTCCCCTGTCTGGCAGCAAATCTCCCCCTAGCCTAACCCCGGTTCCTGTGCCCTCTCCCTGATTCTGTTCACCTGCCCCACTCATTTCTCTGCCTCCACCAGCTGTTCCACCCCCTTCTGGACACGATTCGGCCCCCGCCCCATAAACAGGGCCTCTCTGCAGCCCTTCAGCTGGAGGAGGAGGGAGGAGATTCTGATGGCAAGTGGGGGGCAGCGGCTTCAGCGGATGTGTCCCAAGCACGTTCAGATCGCTCCAGCCTGCTCAGGCCATGTCTACATCTAAAATTTTGCAGCGCTGGTTGTTACAGCTGTATTAGTACAGCTGTATAGGGCCAGCGCTGCAGAGTGGCCACACTTACAGCAACCAGCGCTGCAAGTGGTGTTAGATGTGGCCACACTGCAGCGCTGTTGGGCGGCTTCAAGGGGGGTTCGGGGAACACGAGAGCAAACCGGGAAAGGAGACCAGCTTCCCCGCGGTTTGCTCTCGCGTTCCCCGAACCCCCCTGCAAACCGCAGGGAAGGAGACCTGCTTGCTCGGGGTTCAGGGAACGAGAGAGCAAACCGGGAAAGGAGACCAGCTTCACCGCGGTTTGCTCTCGCGTTCCCGGAACCACCCAACAAACCTCAGGGAAGGAGACCTGCTTGCTCGGGGTTCAGGGAACGAGAGAGCAAACCGGGAAAGGAGACCAGCTTCGCCGCGGTTTGCTCTCGCGTTCCCCGAACCACCCTGCAAACCGCAGGGAAGGAGACCTGCTTGTTCGGGGAACGCGAGAGCAAACCGGGGAAGGAGACCAGCTTCGCCGCGGTTTGCTCTCGCGTTCCCCGAACCACCCTGCAAACCGCAGGGAAGGAGACCTGCTTGCTCGGGGGTTCGGGGAACGAGAGAGCAAACCGGGAAAGGAGACCAGCTTCGCCGCGGTTTGCTCTCGCGTTCCCCGAACCACCCTGCAAACCGCAGGGAAGGAGACCTGCTTGCTCGGGGGTTCGGGGAACGAGAGAGCAAACCGGGAAAGGAGACCAGCTTCGCCGCGGTTTGCTCTCGCGTTCCCGGAACCACCCAGCAAACCTCAGGGAAGGAGACCTGCTTGCTCGGGGTTCGGGGAACGCGAGAGCAAGCCGGGGAAGGAGACCAGCTTGATTACCAGAGGCTTCCTCAGGTATGCTGGGATACCTGCTTATTCCACGGAGGTCAAGAAAAGCGCTGGTAAGTGTCTATACTTGATTACCAGCGCTGGATCACCAGCGCTGGATCCTCTACACCCGAGACAAAACGGGAGTACGGCCAGCACTGCAAACAGGGAGTTGCAGCGCTGGTGGTGCCCTGCAGATGTGTACACCTCCTAAGTTGCAGCGCTGTAACTCCCTCACCAGCGCTGCAACTTTCTGATGTAGACAAGCCCTCAGTGACAGCTCAACAACGTGGGGAAATTCCTCTCCTCCGCCCCTTCCCTCTCAGGGGCTGAGCTTCCTGGGTTACAGGCTGCTGCTGCTACCGCCTCCAATGTGATCTGGGAGCCTGGGCTGAGCAGCTGCTGCTCCCCAGTGGGGTCTGTCCAAGCCCCCTCTGTGCCCCCCAGCCCAGGTAAAGATTTTATCCGGTGCCTGGAACCAGCCCCTGGGGCAGCCCCGGGCTTTGCAGGTGAGGGGCCTGCAGGTGAGGGGCGAGACCCAGGGGAAGGGCTGGGGCCGGGCAGGAAAGTGACTCTGCACCAACGGCCCCTCCTCGCCCTAGCTCTGCTCCGGGGGGCGGGGGTCTGCGAGTCCCAGTCTGTCCTCCCTGACCGCCCCTCCCCGCCCGCGCCCGCCAGCCCCTCTCCCGGCTCTCGTTAGCACTTGCAGGAACCGAGCCAGCCGGGAGAGTGAATGTTCCTAGCACAGCGACCAAGTCTCCTGGGCAGAGGGGGAAGGAGATGGGGAAAAACAGGCTGGCAGGGGCAGCAGGAGCGATCAGTGGGGAGGGAGGTCCCGGCTCCCAGCCCTGCCCAGCCCCATTCCCTGCAGCACCCCGGGGCACATTGACTTTCCTAGGAAAAGCCAGTTACTGCCTCTGCCTGGTCCCTGCGCTGCTGGGGGAATGTGCTGCCTTTGGGGATAGTGTGGGGGAAGGAGTCCCCAAAACTGGCTCCTTTGATTCTGCTCTTTTCTCAAGCTAGGTCCACACTAGGAAATTAGGTCAGTATAACTACCTAACTCAGGGGTATGAAAAATCCACATCCCAAGAAAAGTAACACAGTTAAACCATCTAATCCTCAGTGTAGATCAGGGGTGGCCAACCTGTGGCTCCAGAGCCAGATGCGGCTCTTCAGAAGTTCATATGCGGCTCCTTGTACAGGCACCGACTCCGGGGCTGGAGCTACAGGCACCAACTTTCCAATATGTGGGGGCAGGGGTGCTCATTGCTCAACCCCTGGCTCTGCCACAGGCCCTCCCCCCACTCCACCCCTTCTCTGCCCCCTCCCCTGAGTCTGCCATGCCCTTGCTCTTCCCCCTTTCCCCCAGAGCCTCCTGCATACCACAAAACAGCTGATCAGGAGGCTCTGATCAATGGGGCTTCTGGTGGATGGGAGGCATTGGGAGTGGGGAAGGGGGAGCTTATGTGGGGCTGCTGACATAATACTGTGGCTCTTTGGCAATGTGCACTGGTAAATTCTGGCTCCTTCTCAGGCTCAGGTTGGCTACCCCTTGTGTACACAGTGCTAGATTGGCAGGAGAATTCTCCTGTGGACATAGCTACTGCCTTGTGGGAGGTGGAGTATCTACCTTGACAGGAGAAGCCTTCCTGTTGGCGTAGGTAGCGTCTTTACTGAAGATGCAGCTGTGCTGCTGCAGCATTGTAAGTGTTGACCTGCCCTAAGATTTGGTTCTGAACTTTTAAAAATGTCTCCGTGGGTTTAATCCTGGTGGGAGGGGCTGGGACTGTGCTGCAATAAAGTGACCAAGTGGTTTTCCAGCCTGGCATAATCTAGAATCTGGCTTCAGGTAAAGAGCTGGGGTGTAAAATGGACAAAAACATTTTCTGATGCCTGCCCAATGGCCCTTCTTGCCTTGACAAGCTGTAGAATGACATCTTGCTCCAGATCCTGCCATCCTCCCAGGGGACAGGGAAGAGACATGGCTGCTGCAGAGGTGCTGGCTCAGGTAAGTGATTGGCAGGGAGCCGCTGGGGAGGGTGAGGTTGGTCTGGACATGGGGGAGGGACAGGAAATGCAGGAGGAAAATTGAATGGGGAATGAAAAACCTCTGTTGTGTCCTTTGCTCTTTACACAACAAACACAATAGGGAGAAGCCACGGAGGCACTTCTAGGTCACAGATAACCATGTTTAGTAACTAGACACAGACATGCAAGGCCTAGCCACGTATTTACACTGCTTAGATTAGTCCTTGGCAGCTTCTAAACCACAGAACATAGTGAGCCATCAGACAGATCACAAAATGCCTAAAGGGATGTAATGGGGTTTTATCGAGTGCTTGGTCTTTAAGAGCAGCTAATCATCAACAGGAACCCTTACTGGGTGTTCCTCTGCTTTGGCCACAGTGGGTTTCCACAGCCTGGGTTCTCAGTTACTAGCTGGTAGTGCCCCCACCTGACTGCTTAAGGGAGCCAGGAAACCTACCCTACCTCCCTGTGTAGTTTCAGTTATCCCTGACCCAGTCCTTACCCCCAGGACTAGCCTGATGCCTCCGTACATACCTTCCATAATGGATGAACCAACAGTTAATGTACACATTATTTACAAGGGGAAGTATTCAGGAAGCCTATAAAGGGAACCGAAAGATGGACTTGGAGTGGATACTTCAGTAACACCATACAACTTGCAGGTAACACAACCCCTAGAGTGGATTGCCTTGGATTGATGAGCCCAGTTTATTCTACAGTACTGGGCTCCGTAAGGTGGAGGACCCTATCTACCTTGATGAGATGTTGCAGGCCGGAAGCTGCTGGAGTGTGATGAGGTGATGAGAGTGCTGATTTGCCCAGGGGTCTAACCTCTCTGCAGCAGCAATAGGCATTACTCACAGCGGAAAAAGTCCCCACAGTGTACAGAGGATCCTTGGCATTTCCCAGGCCAGTTGCTCTCTGCCAGAATTCAGCAAAGCCCTTTGAGGGCAAAAGCGGCAACACTTCAGGCAGGGGATGACTTGAGCTCCCCTGGGGCAGGGAGAGACAGTCAGGGCATCGCCTGGGCTTCCGTCAGGTGGGGGGAGACAGTCGGTACATTGCTCGCATTCCCCTCAGGCAGGCGGGATAGGACAGTCAGCGCATCACCCGCGTTCCCCTCAGGCAGGGGATGACAGTTGGGGGATCGTCCGTGTTCCCATCAAGCATGGGGGAGACAGTCGAGGATTGCCTCCATTTCCCTCAGGAAGGGGGAGACAGTCTATTCCCTCCTCTTAGCCCCCCTCCGATTGGCTTACCCAGCCTTCCTTCCTCTAGGGTTCACCCAATCATAATGCTCAACACCCTTGATGAGGTTAGCACACTCCAGTCCTCCCTGTTTCTCATTACCCAGCAACATGCTTGGCTCTCGTTTTCATCAGACCCACTACCCACATGACAAGGATATTACCCAATTCCTGCACGCTACGGACTCCTCCCTCTTTAATGCAAAAGAGTATTGGGGGTTGGGGGAGAGAATCTCACCTCTATATTATTGTCAAATTGACTATGGTTAAGAATCCAGCATGCTACAAATTCAATCTGAGTTGTTTTGGAAGTTCTCTTGGAAGACCATTGCATTGATATCATAACAGCATCTGAGGCAGAATCTGTACTTTCTGGCCTAGCTGTGTCAGCCACATCTTCCCGCTATGTGATGCTAGGGTCAGTTGTAATGGAAACAAGGATGCAAGTCTCAGTGGTGCTGACACAAGTCAGTGTCTGTGACTGTACTGTAGGATAGGTGTTTTCAATAGGCATCTCTGGGGTAGGACATCCTGCTGAACCTGTTCTTAAAAGCTGGTTTAGGCAGGTATTCAGTGAAAGACATCAGCTTTCTTGTGCATAAATTCAACTAATCTGTTTTATATCAGAATCAATAACAATAAAAATGAAGGGCTTTTATGCTCAGCCAGTCCAGTTGAATCCATGTCATTCTCTATTATTGGATCCTTTCACTCCACAACCTACAGGTTCAGCATTTATTTATGTTACCTTCACTTTAATAAGACCTCAGGGAGAGAGGATTTCCATTGTATGTTTTTTGTAGCACTGAGGTTTTTCAAACTTCACCTCTGTAAGTAGCCTTTGATAATCCTGCTATGAAATAAGACATCCTGTATTAAGCTTCATTTCAAGTCTAACTTCATCTACATTGTAAAGAATTACAAACAACATTTTGTTTTCTTCTAAATGTAACAGTTCTGGAAATGCTATAACTGTCCCGGGGCTTGTCATGACTGCAAAGTTAACTCTAGTTATAGCTCGAGTGCTGCCCCTAACTTGCGTCGCATCCACACAAAACCCTTAACTTGAGAGCAGCTCAGCTGCCTGCAGAATGAAGAATCATGGGATTCATACACGAGTGAGAGCAGCACCAGTGTGGACAGTGGACACAGTAACTCAGGTGTTATTTTGCTGTGTGGCCTCTCTCACTCAAGCTTGGCTAGTTTATGAGAAGTAGCTCATAAACTGGAGTTAACTCTGCATCAAAGACATAGTCTCACTGGGCTCCATGTTGTGTCTCAATATCGGTGGGACAGTCCTCTACTAAGCTATTGTACAAGCCCGTTTTCCCCAAATACCAGGCACTTTTAACCCTTCCCTCTTCCACCTTGATTTAATAAACAGTCAACTGGTTGCAGGCAGCAATTTCTTTGTAGAGTCACTTTCACTGGGCCTCCACAGTCACTGTCTGTTCCACTGTATTCCTGGATTTGGACCATGTCCTCAGTGCAAATTGTTGTGTGTTTTTACTGTGTAATGTGCCAAAGAATTCAATGAAACCACACAGGCATAGTTGGGTTCCAAATAATCACATTTAGTAAATTTTCACAGACACCCAAGGCCTAGCTACATACCTACTGCTGCTCTGGTGGCTTCTAAAACCTAGAACACCATGAACTTCACTAAAGAGCTCATAAATCATTTAAAGAAAAACTAACCTAAACTTATACACTACATCTTCTTTAAGGTAGGACCTGAATTTCAGGGACAAGGTGGAAGTACTCCTGTGTGAGGAAACAACCCCCTGATACCAAAGCTCTGTTGCCATCCTACAGCACTCAGAAGCCAAGAGTAACTCTGGAGGGGGGGTTACAAACTGTAGGGAAATGGTGGCTATTTTGAATAAGGGCAGTTTAACTCTACCCCCCTGAAACTAATGGAAGGTGGTGGCCATGTAGAACAAGGGACAATGTGTGAGTTCCGTGCCAGGAATCATGGTCATGATAAATTCAGCTGAGTTGGCAGCTGTTGGCATCATGGTTTCACCACCAAAATAGTGTGTTTTTAATGACAGTTTTAAGAAATTTTCCTTTCCCCAGGGAAAATTTCCTGCTCTTTGTGGGGTGTGACTGACCAGGTGGCATTGTGGCTGGGGCAGCAGGTTCTGAGAGGGGGATTCTGGCTGTTTCAGGAGCTGGTGACCTTCGAGGAGGTGGCTGTGTATTTTACTGAAGAGCAATGGGCTCTGCTGGACCCCAGTCAGAGAGCCCTCTACAGGGACGTCATGCAGCAGAACTATGAGAATGTGACCTTGCTGGGTAAGGATTCCTTGTCCCCTCGGGTATTAGAAGGAGTGGGGGGGTCTCTGAAGCATCTGGGTTGGCTTCTGCTGAGGGTTCTTCTCTGGCCCCTTAGATTTCAGGAAGATCAGCCCCAGAAACCATGTGAGAGAGACTGTTCCCTCCTGATACCCCTCCCAGGGGAGAGGAGATTCAGAAACATAGTGGAGAGGCTCATCCCCAGAACTTCCAAGGGAGAGGATGGGCTGTATGTAGCACTCTGTGTTTTTAAAAATGTGCTCTCACACACAGATATGTCTCCTCTCCATCCTTTCCCATAACCTTAAGGTGGCCGTCCTGCAGCAAAAAAACTTCAGGACCAGACTTCAAAGAGAAACTGCTGAGCTTCAGTTCATCTGCAAATTTGACACCATCAGCTCAGGATTAAACAAAGACTGTGAATGGCTTGCCAACTACAAAACCAGTTTCTCCTCCCTTGGTTTTCACACCTCAACTGCTAGAACAGGGCCTCATCCTCCCTGATTGAACTAACCTCGTTATCTCTAGCTTGCTTGCATATATATACCTGCCCCTGGAAATTTCCACTACATGCATCTGATGAAGTGGGTATTCACCCACGAAAGCTCATGCTCCAAAACGTCTGTTAGTCTATAAGGTGCCACAGGATTCTTTGCTGCTTGAATTTATTAAGTGTTTTTTTCTGTTTGGTCACTGAATGATGATTATCATCATTTTTGTGGCTTCAGTTGGTCATTTCCAATGCTCAAAAAAGAATATTTTACCCCAATGTACAAATGGATAGTTATGTTCTAGGATGGGGTCTTTGTTTGTATTTTTCCTCCTCTGAAGCATAAGAGATTGGCCACAGTTGAAGAGAACACACCAGATGGGGTGGACCAGTACTTCAGGGTGGTACAGAGAACCCTCTTTCTAGATTCCTGGCTGGTCTATCTTACTCCCATGCTCAGGGTCAAATTGATCACTTGATTTGAGGTTAGAACTGAATTTTCCTGCAGCTCTGATTGGCTGGAACCTTGGCGGGGGAGGGGATTAGCTTTCCTGAGTCTGCAGCATTGGGCCAGGCTCACCTGCTGGGATCATCTGAGCATCTTACCAAATCAATTCCCTGCCAGTCCAGGGGCCTCAGACATTAGTAGCATGTTGGTCTCTCCTGTTCTCTCTCTGTGCCACACAGTTGACTCTCCTGGAGACTGAAATGTTTTCAACTAAAATCACTGGGCTTAATATAGGTGGTACCTGGGTGAAAATGATAGGCCTGCGATACACATTAGGTCAGACTAGATAATCTATTGGTCCCTTCTGCCCTTCAACTCTGTGAAGAATACAAGGGCACCCACTCATCCAGCACATCTGCAAACAGCTGTATCTCAGAATAATTGTAAAATCCTGGTCTCACCTGCTTTCTTTCCCTGGAGCAGGATTTTCAGTTGCCAAACCCAACATAATATCCCAGCTGGAACGAGTGGACGAGCTGTGGGTGCCAGATCTCCCGAGCTTTGAGAAAAGGGACATCCTGAGAAACATCCACACAGGTGAGCAAGTGATTAAATGGACACACAAACCACCTGTCATTGGCATAATCAGCTGGGATTCCCACAAAGGGCCCGTGAGCTCCCACACTTCTGCTTCATCTCACCCAGGTCAGGACTGTGCCTAGCTGGTGTCATATCCTCATGTTTGATGCAATTCAGGGCTTCCCACCCATCCTGACCAACACCTAGCAGTACCTCCCTCCTCACTGAATGTTCACTTGGGATGTGGAGGCAGAATTGGTCCCTTCCTCCCTCCTTTCTGGGGAAGGGTTTCGGGGGGAGGGATTTGGATCCTGATTTTTCCATCTCCCCAGCAGATATTTTGGTTTATTTCCTACCATCCCATTCACTTTTTTGAGGTTCCCTTTCCCCTCGGGCACAGGAAATGACTCCTGTCTGGATTATTTATCTGTCCCAGCAGGTGATGGGATGGTGGGAGAGAGCGAGGAGGTGAATTCTCAGCAGGAAGTTCCTGAGCAAGTGCACCAACATGGAAATCTATCAGGAAAAACTGAAGAGGACGTTTCTCAGAGTCCTGAGCAGAGAGAAGCCTGTGAGAGCCAGGAAGGAAACAACCCAGGGATGAAACTGGGTAAATCCGCTTACCAAATGGGAGGTCTGAAGGACTGTAAGGAAACCACGATCCAGCCAAGAGTCTTCATTAAAGAGGAACCATATGACTGTGCTGAGTGTGGGAGAAGTTTCAACCGGAAATCCAACCTTGTTAGACATCAAAGAGTCCACACTGGCGAAAAACCCTATAACTGCCCCAGCTGTGGAAAGTGCTTCAGTCAGATATCAAACCTTATTGTATATCAGAGAATCCATATAGGAGAGAGACCCTATAAATGCCTCAACTGCGAGAAAAGTTTCAAGCACAGTTCAGACCTTGTTTCACACCAAAGAATTCACACGGGAGAGAGACCATATAAGTGCCCTGACTGTGGGAAGAGCTTCAAGCAGAGCTCAGTCCTTATTTCACATCACACAGTCCATACGGGAGAGAAACCTCATAACTGTCTTGAGTGTGGGAAATATTTTGCTTATTTCTCATCCCTGATTTCACACCAGAGAATCCACACAGGAGAGAGACCTTATATATGCCTCAACTGTGGGAAAACCTTCTGTCAGAAAGCGTACCTTATTGTCCACCAGAGAATCCACACAGGAGAGGCACCCTACAGCTGTCCTGAGTACGGGAAAAGCTTCAAGCAGAGATCAGACTTTAGTGTACATCAGAGAATCCATGTGGCAGAGAGACCCTATAAATGCCCCAACTGTGGGAAAGGCTTCAGCCAGAGTTCATATCTCCTTAAACACCAGAGAGCCCACATGGGAGAGAGACCCTATAACTGCCTGGAGTGTGGAAAACATTTTTCCAATTTCTCATACCTGATTTCACATCGGAGAATCCACACAGGAGAGAGACCCTATAAATGCCCCGACTGTGGGAAAAGCTTCAGGCAGAGCTCAGACCTTAGTAAACACTGGAGACTCCACACAGGAGAGACACCCTATAAATGTTCTTTCTGTGGGAAAAGCTTTGCTCTGAGCTCAAACTTGATTTCACACCAGAGAATCCACACAAGAGAGGCACCCTATAAATGTGCCAACTGTGGGAAAAGCTTCAAACAGAGCTCGGACCTTATTTCACACAGACGAATTCACACAGGAGAGAGACCTTATAAATGCTCTGTGTGGAAAGAGCTTCAGCCAGAGATCAAACCTCACCATACATCAGAAAATCCACATGGCAGCAAGACCCTATAACTGCCCTGAGTGCGGGAAAAGCTGCAAGCGCAGCTCAGACCTTATTTCACATCAGAAAATCCACATGGGAGAGAACCCCTTCAACTGTTCCGAATGTGGAAAAAGTTTCTGTCAGAGATCGCATCTTATTAGGCATCAGAGAATTCACACAGGAGAGAGACCTTATAAATGCTCTGTGTGTGGAAAGAGCTTCAGCCAGAGATCAAACCTCACCGTACATCAGAAAATCCACACGACTGTGAGACCCCATAACTGCCCTGAGTGTGGGAAAAGCTGCAAGTGCAGCTCAGACCTTATTTCACATCAGAAAATCCATTTGGAAGAGAAGCCCCATAACTTCCCTGAGTGTGGAAAAGGCTTCAAGCGGAGCTCAGAACTAATTTCGCATCAGAGAATCCACACGGGAGAGAAACCCTTTAACTGTTCTGACTGTGGGAAAAGTTTCTGTCAGAGATCGCACCTTATTAGGCATCAGAGAATCCACACAGGACAGAAGCCCTTATAAATGCTCTGAGTGTGGAAAGAACTTTATCCAGAGCTCAGCCCTTACTGTCCATCAAAGAATGCACAATGGAAATAAACCATATACATGTTCTGTCTGTGGGAAAAGCTACAAGGCGAAGGTCTCCCTAATATCCCACCAGAAACTGCACACAAGGTAGAAGGTGTTGGGAGCTCTCCCTGTGGTCTGTGTCCTCTGGAAGCAAAGTGTAAATGTGCTTCATTTGAGGAGGGTCTGGGCAGGGGCAGCAGGTGGACACAAGGTTGGGGTTTTAGTGGGGAATGGTTTATGGGGCCCAGAAGAGGCAGGAACGCTGGATACTGGGAGCTGTGTTTTTTCTGGGTCTGGGTGAAGCGGACAATGAGATTAGTAACGAGATGTTTCTGTGGGTTCCACACACTCTCCAATGTAGAGAAGAGGTAAAAATGCCCTGTTGCCGTTTGTGTCCGCAGCTCCTCAGGCCTCTCAGGACAGGGGCAGAAGGACATTACTCACGGAAGCAGCAAGAGGCCCCATTGGGCTTTGGTTATAAGGCAGATGGTGCTGCTAAGCTGAAGCAACAGGATTTCAGAGCAATGCTCAGTGTATTGAACATCTCTGCAGATGTGGCATGGGAGGAGGGACTGAGAAGTGAATTAATGGTGGAGATTCCCCAGACAGATATTGTCATTTGGAGTTGCACTGTTCCTGGGAGGACAAGATGGTGTAATAGTGACAGCAGAGGGAATTGAGACTCAGGACTCCTGCGTTCTATTCTCAGCTCTTGTGGAGGCTGGGACCCTGGGACTCCTCGGTTCAGTTCCCAGTTCTGGTGTCCAATCGCGCCATCAACGAAGGTGGTAAGTGCTAATGGATACTGTCAGGACACCCTGATTCCACTAATTTTAATGGCAGTCAGGGCAACTCCAGCTGCCTCCATGGATCACACACCATTAGAGGTGGTGACTGGGCCAGTTATGCTAATACCAGAGCATCTTCTGTGCATCCCCACAGCTAGAGGTGGGAGAGGTGGGGTGGCAGTGGAGAGATGGGCAGACAGGACCCCTGGATTCAATAACGCTCCGTGCTAGTGTCTCCTGGTGTGATCTTGTGTCAGTCATTCCCCCTCCTCTCTGTGCAGCCTCCTCTTCTCCAGTCTCTGATGGGGATAATAGTTGCTCCCCTCCACAGGGAGTCACGAGGTGTCACTAATTATTGTGTGATGAGTGACTCAGGAGGCCAGAGATGCTGAAACTCACCTGTCCCTTCCTGGCTTGCTGTGTCAGGGGAGTGAGTGGCTGAGCCAATGGAAAGGATTTCAGCAGGATTTCCTCATCCCATTTTCAGGGAGGGGCTCAGCTGACATCACACATGGGATTTTTCCTGAAATAAATGCTCCGTCCCCCTGAGGAGTTTTTCTCCTTGTTTTGGGATGGTAAGCCAGGGGAGGGTCTCTTGTTTCTAGAAAATCAGATTTCAGAGTCATCTTTATTTCTCACTGACGTTTTTATTTTGATTAGTTTCTGGTTTTTTCCCAAATAAATGCCTAATAAAATGTTTGTTGCAAATCCATTGTCTCCCAGGAAATCTCAGACATTTCCTCTGTTCTTCAGTTATACGGTACAGGGCAAAGTGCCCCAGATTGGGTACGTTCCCCCTCATGAATTCAATGTAAATAATGCACATTTGAAAATATAATCTCAACTATACATATAAAATGATGGGGTCTAAATGAGCTGTTACCACTCAAGAAAGAGATCTTGGAGTCATTGTGGATAGGTCTCTGAAAACATCCACTCAGTGTGCAGCAGCAGTCAGAAAAGCAAAAAGAATGTTGGAAATCATTAGGAAAGAGATAGATAATAAGACACTCCTTGAATATGGCTTTCAGTTCAGGTCTCCCCCTCTCAAAAAACATATGTTAGAAATGGAAAAGGTACAGAGAAGGGTAACAGACATGATTGGAGTATGAAACAGCTTCATATGAGGAGAGATGAAAAAGACTGGAACTGTTCCTGTTGGAAAAGAGACAACTAAGTGGGGGTTATGATCGAGGTCTATAAAATCATGACTGGTGTGGAGAAAGTAAAGAAGGAAGTGTTATTTACTCTTCATAACACAAGAGCCAGGTGTCACCCAATGAAGTTAATATGCAGCAGGTAAAAACTAACAAAAGGAAGTGTTTCTTCACACAACACACACTAAGCCTGTGGAACTCATTGCCAGGGGATGTTGTGAAGGATAAAAGTATAACTTCAAAAAGGATTAGATAAGCTCATGGAGGCTAGGTCCATCAATGGCTATTAGCCAAGATGTTTAGGGATGGAACCCCATGCTCTGGGTGTTCCTAAGCATCTCACTGCCAAAAGCTGTGGGGTTGGACAATGGGCTGGATCACTAAAAAATTGCCCTGTTCTGTTTATTCCCTCTGAAGCACCTGGCCTTGGTCACTCGGAAGTCAGGACCATGGGCTAGATGGACCACTGGGCTGACCCTGTATGGCCGTTTTTATTCTCTTCCCCTCAGCAGGAATCTCTCACTCCCCCATCCAGTCCCTTTCACTGATGTGTCTGTCCATCCTGCTTTAAAAGAGATATCTGACACCTCCATGTCTTTGCTCTTGCCACTCTAAGTGCCTCTGGGCTCAGTCTCTGGGTCTTCCCCTCCCTAATAGTCTGCTGTCCCATTCTCGGTCCCAGACCCCAGCTCCATTGCTCTGTGCTGTACCTGGTCCATTGAACCCCAACATCAGTGCTCTGATCACAACCCCTGACCTGGATCTAAACGGGAGTGACCAATTCCACTAGACAAAACACCCCCATGTGTTTGTGGCTGTCTGAAATTGTCAGCCCAGACATCTCAGTGCAGGTCTTTGAAGCAGCCCTGGGCCATCATCTGAGCTGCAGGGAAACATGGTATCTTTAGTTTATGCTCAGTAATCCTTGCCCCTCCGAATCCAAGCAGCATGAAGATACAGTTCCTCCTTGTTAAGGCTTTTTATTCCCTCCCCGCTTCTGCTCTTAGTTGCAAGTCCAACTGTTGGGAGGAATTCACTTGCATCATGTCTCCTAGTTTGTCTGGTGTCAATGGGCTTGCTTTGCTGGGCTGGACATAACCCTTGTTGGATACTAGTATGTCTCACTAGTTAATATTTCTCTCTTGTGTGGTGGTTTACACAATTACAGAGGCTCACAATGCAAATGCTCAACTATTTCCTTACAATATGGGATGCAGATGTTATAAGTGAGATTAAAGTGTGCAGCATTTATAAGCATTCAAAAAAGGCTAAACACTAAGCACGTTTTTATAACTCTACCACCGATTTGACCAGTACTAACACACAGGTGAACTAGACTGGTTCTGGTTGTTTTTAGTATCTAAGTGAGGCATACCTAAGCTCTCCAAAATGTCTATAGGAAAATTTTTCCATCTGTTTTGTTTATACAAGGATCCACCCACCCACCCACCCAGCTGTCTTAAGACAACTCTAAAACCCTCATCTCACCTGTTTTCTCACAACCAGTTTTCCAGTTCCCAAACTGAATATAATTTCCCAGCTGAGAATGGGAGGAAGAGCTGCGGGTCCTCGACCTCCGGAGCTCTAAGGAAAGGTAGGTCCTGAGAAACATCCATACAGGTGAGAAATTGGTTAAACGGTCCACAGAAACCACCCATCATTGATATTAAAAAAAAATCCCAGCTGTTTAAGGCCTTGTAAGCTCCCCCAGTTCTGCCTCATCTCACCCAGGTCAGGAATGTACCCAGGCGATGTTGTATCTTTATGGTAGATGTCACTCCACTGCACAGCCACCCCAGGGAGACACCCTGTGAGGGTCCCCAGTGCTCATCCTGCACCCACCCAGCCATCCAGTGAGACAGCCTGCCAGGGTCACCAGGGCTCACCCCGCATCCAGCACCCACACAGCCAGGCCAGGGCCTACCAGTGTGAGTGCAGCAGCAAGAACCTTTGGAAACACGTCTACTCACACCAGGCACCAGAGAGGGCAGAGAGACACCCAGGCGCAAGGCGCACCCCTCCCTCATCAGCCATTCCACTGGGGGGTGGAGATCCCTCTGGATATGACTCTGAGGACAGGGAAAGCCACTGCAACACCAGCCACTCTACCATGGGCAGAGCATGTCCTCCCCAGGCAGGAGGAGAGATTCCCTCTGGAGAGCCCTCTCCAGACCAAAGTCTACCCCAGTTCTTCCTGCAGTTCTCCTAGCCACCTGACACATGGGAATTACACAACAGTCGGACAGGTGCCTCGCTGGTGTAAATCAATGGTTGCGCCAGTGGGCCAGTACCCCAGACAGTGTTATCAAAAGACTCCAAAAGGGGGTGTCTCTTGGAGCTGGCACAGGTCACAGCGTCAGCAGCAGAGTCTCACAGCACAGCCTGGCCAACACCTGTGACACCCCTATCTGGATGCAGGAGTGTCTTCAGCGTGGCTCAGTAGCTGGGCTATGACAGCCGCATTTCCTCGGAGCGTGGGGGTGGGGAGACATATGTCACACACTGGCCAGTGGGTTACACAAGCACTGTCAGTGCCTGACTGTCTCAGCTCTCATGCAGGTGCCTAACACTCAGGGTTTCCCTAAAGAGTGACCCTCCACATCCTGAGGTTGAATTCATTCTCTGACCTTTGCCCCCAGCCTAGCTGGGGTCATACAGGGAATGCATTAAAGTAAAACTAAGCTTAATTAAGCCTGGGCATTGCACCACTCCCCCCTCACAGTGGGGGAACGCTAGAGAACCTCTGGGTAAAACTGGGCCAAATCCCTCTGGGCCCTGCAAAGAACACACCCAACCAGAGATTTCCTAGCCTACAGGCCTGCGGCTCCCCCACTTATAGCTCGCCCTCTCCCAGGCCTTTCCTGTTTTGGCCAGGGACCCTGGGGTTTCCCTCATGCCCCCAAAGGTGGCTGCTGTCCTTAGTTCCACCCCTCCAAAGTCTGGTTGGCTGAGGACAAAACACTCAGCTGTCCCATCCCAATCTCCAACCAGGCCCGAAGCTGTAGAACCTCAGTCACCCGCCAATGGGACCCCTACCCTGAAATGTGGTGCAGAAGGGATCCAGGCACAACCTTTCTCTCCTCCCTGAAACCTCCAGAGTGAATGAACCAGAGACAGAGTCTCAGAGACACGTGCCCTCTGGTATCATCCTGGGCTTTGGTCATCATCCCTGGGGCCTTTTAATTTTGGGGATCTCCTGGGACATTCACAATTCTCTACAGTCCCATATTCCCCAATGACACCCACCCCCCTCCAAAAACACAGTCCTCCCTCCAGGACTTAACAGGGCACAATCCATTTATCATGGTCTAATTAATAGAAGAAATCCCATGGGAAATAGAGCCATGAGGCAGGAATACCTGATTCCCTGTAACTCAGGGCTCTGGTCTTCCACACTGGGTCCAAGCATCCAGACAGGGTCTCCCCAGAGTGAGTGACTCACTGCCTTGCTCCACACTGCAGGGACACCCTCGCATACACAGCCCCCAGAACTGCTCTGGCCTTTGCTGCTGCCCTTACAGGGCAAACTACTAGGTCACTCCCTCACTCTTCCCTCATCTGGTCTCTCTCTAAGCCAGCGGCTCTCAGCCTTTCCAGACTAGTCTGCCCCTTTTAGGAGTCAGATTTGTCCTGCCTACCCCCAAGTTACACCTCACTTAAAAATGACTTGCTTACAAAATCAGACATAAAAATACAAAAGTGTCAAAGCTGCTACTACTTAAAAATTGCTGACTTTTGCATTTTATCATGTAATTATAAAATAATTGGAATATAAATATTGTACTTACATTTCAGTGTGTAGTGTAGAGCAGTATAAACAAGTCACTGTCTGTATGAAATTTGAGTTTGTACTGACTTTGCAAATGCTTTGTATGTAGCCTGTTGTAAAACAAGACAAATCAAGACTCTGCAAAGGGTGACAGTGGGCTGGAAAGGTTGAGAGCCTGGGTGACCAGACAGCAAGTGTGAAAAATTAGGACAGGGATGGGGGGTAATAGGAGCCTATATACGAAAAAGACCCAAAAACCAGACTGTCCCTATAAAACCGGGACATCTGGTCACCCTAGAGCCACTGCTTTAGCCCCCTTTTACACTAGGGCTCAGATTCTGTTCGCAAGGGAGGGCAGAGGCTTCTTCAGCCCATGTTACTGAGCATGTCTGGATCCAGACAGCTGGGTAGCAGCAAAGAACTAAATCTCCTCTCCCTCCCCCAACAGAAATAATCTGAAGCAAAACACTCGTGCTTATTCTGCAGCCGAGGAGGGCGACTGGGCAGGTCTCAAGAGGGGATCTGTGCATTTCACACTCCGATTCCCGCAGGCTCTGTCCCCGCAGACAGACTCTGGGCTGTCCTTACAGCTGGTCCCGGGGAGGGCTGCAGCCCGGGTGGCTATTCGGGGGGCACAGGAAGCAGGGCTGGGAGCAGCAGCTGCAGCTTGTCTACATCACAAAGTTGCAGCGCTGGTGAGGGTGTTACAGCACTGCAACTTAGGAGGTGTACACATCTGCAGGGCATCACCAGCGCTGCAACTCCCTGTTTGCAGCGCTGGCCATACTCCCGTTTTGTCTCGGGTGTAGAGGATCCAGCGCTGGTGATCCAGCGCTGGTAATCAAGTGTAGACACTTACCAATGCTTTTCTTGACCTCCGTGGAATAAGCAGGTATCCCAGCATACCTGAGGAAGCCTCTCCTTCAAGCAGGTCTCTTTCCCTGCAGTTTGCAGGGGGGTCCGGGGAACGCGAGAGCAAACCGCGGGGAAGCTGGTCTCCTTCCCCGGTTTGCTCTCGCGTTCCCCGAACCCCCAGTGCAAGCAGGTCTCCTTCCCTGCGGTTTGCTCTCGCATTCCCCGAACCCCCGAGCAAGCAGGTCTCCTTCCCTGCGGTTTGCTCTCGCGTTCCCCGAACCCCTGTGCAAGCAGGTCTCCTTCCCCGGTTTGCAGGGGGGTTCGGGGAACGCGAGAGCAAACCGCGGGGAAGCTGGTCTCCTTCCCCGGTTTGCTCTCGCGTTCCCCGAACCCCCCTTTGAAGCCGCCCAACAGTGCTGCAGTGTGGCCACATCTAACACCACTTGCAGCGCTGGTTGCTGTAAGTGTGGCCACTCTGCAGCGCTGGCCCTATACAGCTGTACTAATACAGCTGTAACAACCAGCGCTGCAAAATTGTAGATGTAGACATACCCTCAGAAGGGCAGAGACCGCACCGCTCCTGCGTTTGAGTGATCACTGACCAGGGCGGCTGGAAGAAGCTGCTGCAGCCTCCATTGTAAGCCGGGAGCCCGGGCCGAGCTGCTGCTGCTCCCCAGCGGGGTGTGTGCGGGGACAGACCTGCGCTAACCCGTCTCTGTGCGCAGCCGGGGGGACTTTCTGCTGCCGGGAGCCCCGGGCTCTGCTGCCACCAGCCCCTGAGCCTGCAGGTGAAGGGCGAGACCCGGGGAAGGGCTGGGGCCGGGCAGGAAAGTGACTCTGCACCAGCGGCCCCTCCTCGCCCCAGCTCTGCTCCTGGGGGCCGGGGATCTGTGAGTCCCAGAGCTGTTCCCCTCCCTGATCAGGGGCGGCTGCAGGCACCAGCACGCCAAGTGCTGTGCCTGGGGCAGCGGGCCATGGGGGGCGCTCTGCTGGTCGCCGTGAGGGCGGCAGGCAGGTTGCCTTCGGTGGCAGGCCTGCGGAGGGTCCTCTGGTCCCGCGGCTTCGGCGGACCTCCCGCAGGCTGCTGCCCAATCCACGGAACCGGGGACCTCCTGCAGACAAACTGCCGAAGGCGGCCTGCCTGCAATGCTTGGGGTGGCAAAATACCTAGAGCTGCCCCTGTCCCTGACCGCCCCCCGCCCTCCCGGCTCTGCCCCCCTGAGCGCCTGCAGGAGCCGAGCCAGCTCCTGGGAGCGAACACCCCGGGGGGCCAAGGACTGAGTCTCCCAGCCCGAGGGGAGGGGGCAGGAGGGAGACGGGGAGAGCCTGGCAGGGGCAGCAGGAGTGATCAGTGGAGAGCAGGGCCCGTACTTCCATTGAGGCGAACTAGGCAATCGCCTAGGGTGCCAGGATTTTCGGGGGGCGGCATTTTGTGGGGGGGCCGCAGGCGGCTCCGGTGGACCTGCCGCAGTTGTGCCTGCGGACGGTCCACTGGTTCCGTGCGGCTCCGGTGGACCTCCTGCAGGCACGGCTGCGGCAGCTCCAGTGGAGCCGTGGACCAATGGACCCTTCACAGAAATGGCTGCGGCAGCTCCATCGGAGCCGCGGGAGCGGCACGCAGGGCGGCGAAATGGCTGTGCACCTAGGGCGCAAAAAACTCTAGCTCCGGTCCTGGTGGGGAGGGAAGGTTCCTGGCTCCCTGCCTGGCCCAGCCCCATTCCCTGCAGCGCCAGGGGCACATTGACTTTCCTGGGACAAGGGGAGGAGCAGGGAGAGGAAAAGCCAGTTTCTGCCTCTGCCTGGTCCCTATGGTGCTGGGGGGATGCACTGCCCTGGGGACAGAGTCGGGGGATCCCCCAGAGCGGCTCCTTTGGTTCTGCTCCTCTCTCAGGTTTCGCTTAAAGTCTCTGTTACTGGAGGGTTTAAATATGTTTCAGTGGGTTTAGTCCTAATAGGTGGGGTTGGACCGCCTGGGCTAGGCAGCAATAAAGAGTCTACATTTCAAGTATCTTTCTGTAGAGAGAGAGCCTGGGGAAATAGGTGTGAAATGGACTAAAACCTCTTCTATAACCTGCCCCATCGCCCTTCTTGCCTTGACAGGCTGCAGAATAATGTCCACATCTTGCTCCAGGTTGTCCCAGCCTCCCAGGCGACAGGGAAGGGAACAGGCTGTAATTGAGCCAGTGCAGGTAAGTGATTTTCAGGGAGGAGGTGGGGTTGGCCTGCATGTGGAGGAGGGACAGTAAATACAGCGGGAGGGAAGAACAGGAAATGGAAAAACCTTCTGTTGCATAGTTTGCTCTTTACACAACACACAAATATGGAGAACCCCTAGGGGCACAGCTGGCTTTTTCTCGCTATACACAGAAGTGCAAGGCCTAGCCACCTATATACATAGACTTGATCTGGTTTCTGGCAGCTCCTAAGGAATGCAGTGAGGGCTGCCTGAGGGCTCACAAACTGTTTAAAGGGGTATTACCCACTTCCTGCACACTGTCTACTCCTGCCTCTTTGATGAAGGAGAACATTTAAAAAAATAACTTAGCGATATGTTACTATCAATACTACTGTTACTAGAAGACTGAACACTTTATTGCTTCTGTAAGCCAAACTCATTGCACACATCAGGGGCTCCTGGCATCTTTTCATTCCCCTTGGCCCCCACAAGTGTGCCATCATCCCATCCCTATTTTAGGGGCTCCCTGCAGCCCCCGCCACCCATTCCCTCATACTAAGGGTCTGTGTGTCCCCCCCTTCCCTATGCCAGAATCCCTGATTCTTCCTCCCATGTCCTCCCCAATCCCTCTCTTTCCACATATTGTTTCCCCCATTCTTGCATTGCCCCTATGCCAGGGGAGCTATGTGCCACTGTAACAGGACCAGTCACCTCCTGAGCACCCCATCATGGACTGAGGTTGCGCTGCAAGTGTTCTGCCCCAGTTTCCCCTCTTGGTTCCCCCATAAACTCAAAAAGCCTTCTCTCTCTGTTCAATAATATCCCTCCTTGGGGTCTGTTTTATTAGCAAAAAGTTCAAAATAAACCCCAAAATACCCACCCCCTCCAGCCTTAAACTGCACACAGTCAACCCCTGACATATTGACCCAAAAATCCCAAGGTTTTCCTTGCAGGAGCCTTTCTCACTCTTTGTCACAGCTTCCGCTTCCTGTTTCTTCCTCTCCTCTGGCTCTTTCTAGAGCTCTCCATCATGCCCCATTGAGAGGCTGTTAATGAGGCACAGGCGGGCTGGACCAGTTCTTTCTTAAAGGGCCCAGTCCACCTTGTAACAGCTGCCCTATTCCTTCTCTCCCCCTCCCACCCTTGCTTAAGGCGAATAGACTCTATGAGCCCCTTATTATAGTAAATAAACCCACCATCTTTGTCTCACTGTTGCAGGGGTGTGCACAGGAATACAAATTTGGCTGCTTTTGTAGGGGCACTTTCTGTGCCTGCCCCCGGTGGGCGGAGGCGCTGGCTCTCCCCTTTGTAGCCCCAGTGTTGAAGGACCTGGTTCTCCCAGCCGCAGCCCTGGGGCTGGAGGAGCTCGCTCTTCCCAGGCAACTGGAGGGGCTGGATCTCACCCCAGAGATGGAGGGGCCATTGTTTCCCGCCCCACCCTGGGGCCGGAGGAGGTCACTCTTCCCAAGCAGCTGGAGGGGTTGGATCTCACCCCAAAGCCAGAGGGGCTGTCGTTCCTCACCCTGTGGCCAGAGGAGCTCGCTCTTCCCGCCCTGGCCCCAGAGCAATTCTGTGCCCACACTGATTGGGGGGGCCCGTGCCCCTGCTTGCTCCCCATTGCGCATGCCCCTGCACTGTTGGCACTATTAGTAATGAAATACTGTTCCAGCTCTCCAGAGGATGAGCCCTCTGCTGAGCTATCAAACAAGTCTGTTTTCCCCAGGCAGCCAGAGATTTTTGTTTTAACCCTTTATTTGTCCCCACTCAATGAGCAGTTTACTGACTGTCCCACTGGCTACAGGCAGCAGTTTCCTTTGAGTTCCATTTCCTCTGGGTATCTGCAGTCACTGTCTGTTTTACTGCATTTCTGGATTCAGATCCCATCCCCGTTGCCAGCTGGGTCTTTTGCTCTTCAAACAACACAAAGAACTTAGAGAAAGCACACAGGCAGCGTTGGATTTCAAATAGCCATGTTTACTAAATACCCACCGACACCCAAGGCCTAACTACACACACTGCTGCATTGCTTTCTTGAGCTTTCTAAAACTAGCACACAGTGAGCGCTATTAGAGAGCTCACAAGCTATTTAAAGATATACTAACCGACCCTTATACACTACACTATCTTTAACGTGGGCCCTGAATTTGTGGGACAAGCACAGTAAATTACTATACTTGAGAAAGTAAATGCCTACAAATGTTGATATCCAAAGCCTACAACCAGAATGCAGAACTCGGAAGCCGTGAGTCACTCCGGAAAGTCAGGAGATGGGCATAGATTCATAAGAAGTCAGAATGGACCATTGTGATCAGCTAGTCTGATGTCCTGTATAACACAGGATTTAGGACTCTCCCAAATTAATTCCTGTTTGAACTGGAGCCTGTCTTTTCAAAAAACATCCAAACTGAATTGAAAAAAATGCCACTAATGGAAAATCCATGGTAAGTTTTTCCAGCAGTTAATCACCCTCACTGTTAAAAAGTTTGTGCCTTATTTCGAGTTTGAATTTATCCTCATTCAACTTCATTGGATCTTGTTATATGTTTATCTGCTAGATTGAAGAGCCCATTATCAAATTTCTGTTCCCCATGTAGATACTTATAAACTGTGATCAAGTCACCCCTTAACATTCTCTTTGTTAAGCTAAATAGACTGCGCTCCTGGAGTCTTTCACTACAAGGCATGTTTTCCAATGCTTTAATCATTCTTGTGGCTCCTCTCTGAATCCTTTCCAATTTTTCAACACCCTTCCTGAATTGCAGGCACCAGAACTGGCCACAGTATTCAAGTAGCTGTCACAGAACTAGTATAACCTTTCTACTCCTCCTCGACATTCCCATGTTTATTCATCTGAGGAAGAGCTCATATTCAGCTGATTATCCACCATAACCCAGAAGTCTTATTCAGTGCTTCCCAGGATGGAGTCCCCCATTCTGTGTCTATGGCCTGCATTCTTTCTTCCTAACTGTATAAGTTTATATTTGGCCATATTGAAATCCAAATTCTTTACTGATACCCAACTTACTAAATGATCCAGGTCGCTCTATAAGGGTGATCTGTCCTCTTCATTATTTACCACATCTCCAATCTTTGTGTTGTCTGCAAACTTTATCAGTGATGAGTTTGTGTTTTCTTCCAGGTGACTGATAAAATTGTTAAATAGTAATAGGGCCATAAACCAATTCCTGTAGGACCCTGCTGGATACACACCCACTTGATGATGATTCCCTGGTTACAGTTACTGTTTGAGACCCACCAGTTAGCCAGTGGTCTATTTAATTTCTGCCATTTTAATTTGATATTATTTTAGGTTTTTAACCATAATGTTGGGCAGTACCAGTCAAACACCTTTCAAAATTCTAAGTATAATCAGCACTATTACCTTTATCAGCCAAACTTGTCATCTCAAAAAAGGTACAAAGTTAGTCTTCCAAAAATTCATGTTGTTTTGCTTTAATGACATTACATTCCTTTAATTCTTTAGTAATCGAGTCCCATATCAGCCACTCCATTCTCTTGTCCAGGATCGATGTCATGCTGACAGGCCTATAATTACTCAGGTCACCCTGTTTATCCTTTTTAAAAATTGGCACAACATTAGCTTTCCTCCAGTCTTTTGGAACTTCCTCAGTTCTCCCAGATTTATTGAAAATCAACATTAACTACTCTTCAGCTACTCCTTAGCCAGCTCTTTTAAAACTCTTGGATGCAAGTTCGCTGGATCTGCTGATTTAAAAATGTTTAATATTAGTAGCTGCTGTTTAACATCCTCCAGATATACTAGTGAAATGGAAGTTATCATCATATGATGAGACTATTTAATTTTTTTAACATTCCAACCATGCCAATCTTCCCACCAAGTTTCAGTAATAACAAGTAGGTTGAATTTTTTCTCATTAACAAACAATTCCAATTTCATTTGTTTTTTACCCAGGCTCCTAGTGTGCAGACAATTATAGAATTTCTTCTCTTAGTGTCTCTTGGTGCCTTGAATAATTTTGTTCTCAACATCTTGATCTTTTTGTCTGAGTGCTCATTTGTTTTCTCCTTTTGTTATTAGTTTAATGCCCTCTTGACTGCTCTAGCCAGCTTGTCGCCTAGCAGACTGGTTTCCATTCAGCAGATATGGAGGCCATCCAACCTGTACAGCCCTCTCTTCCCTCTAGAAGATGGTCCAATATTTCATAAAACCAAAACCCTCCACTACTTACCTAGCCAGTGGTTTGCTTTCAGAACCTTCTGCCTTCCCTGGCTTCCCAGGACAAGAAGCATCTGAGACTATCACTTTCACTTTCCTTTAGCACCCTTCCGGTTTCTCTGAAGTTGTCTGATCGGTGAGGTGCCCCATGACACAGTGTTGTTAATGTCGGTACAGACCATCACCACTGGATCCTTGCCCACTGACTCCAGAAGCCCTATCCAATCTCAGAGTGACTCCTCATGTCTGGCGCCGTCCTGTTGCCTGCCTGTCCCTGGCAGAATGTTCTTTCCATTCTCTTAGCACAGAATCCCCAACAAGGATCGTCTGCCTTCCTTGCATGGGTGGAGATCTCTTTGCAGGCACGCTTGATTGTCTTGTGGGTTGGGCAGGCATCCTCAGGTATGTCCTGTACAGGTCTCCATTCTGTTTGGTTATGTGACAAAGTTCCTCCTCTACCTTGGTGGGTCCTGTGCTTATTGGCGGATTTGCTCACCTCAGTGATCTTCCCCTCTGGTGGGTCAACTCCTCCTGTGTCTGATCAGGAGTTGCGAGGTTTGCGGGGAATCCAGGCCCGCTCTCTACTCCGGGTTCCAGCCCAGGACCCTGCAGATTGCAGCTGTCTATAGTGCCTCCTATAACAGCTGCATGACAGCTACAACTCCCTGGGCTATTTCCCCATGGCCTCCTCCAAACACCTTCTTTATCCTCACCACAGGACCTTCCTCCTGGTGTCTGATAATTCTTGTACACCTCAATCCTCCAGTAGCACACCCTCTCACTCTCAGCTCCTTGCTCCCCTTGCTCCCAGCTCCTCACACGCCTCCCTCACTGACTAACTGGGAGGCTTTTAACTGGTTCCAGCCAGCCCTTTATTGGCTTCAGGGTGTCCCAATCAATGTAGCTATCTCTACTGCCTTCTAGAAAGATCTTAATTGGCCCCAGGTGCCCTGATTAACCTGGAGCAACTGCCATTTGGTTACCACGGTACTAGGGATTTGTTTAGCCTGGGGCTAACATATCTGTTCCTCAGTACTTTACTGAAGCCATCTGGTCTTGCTCCATCATAGTTAAATAGATATTGCAGTTTCCACACTGAGAACATGACAACAATGGGTTACTTCTAGCTATGCGGAGTTCCTTCTGGTCCTCTTCTCTCTGGTGTTCACGGTTTGCCCATCCTCAAATGCCTCCAGCTGTGGAGAATGTCACCTGGTCCTCCTTCCTCAGTGATTACCTAACTGCCATGCCTCCTTCTCTGGCCTCCTCCTCTCCCTGGTTTTGTGGTGGCCAGTTCCAGTCTTGAATCTGGGGTGCTTGGTGCTTCCTGAATTTGGTTGCCCAAGAACGTCTCAGCATCTCTGTATCTGTACTTGTCCTGACAAACCACTAATCTTTCTTCTAGCATAGCCACCAACTTGCACTTCATCCAGAGGAAGTCTGATGTGACCTTCAGGAAAGAAAATGTGGCACATCTGTTGCAGGTCACAGCTACTGTTCCATTGCTGGCCATGTAAAACTGTACCTAGAAGAAACCTCTCACATTCCCTTCAAAAGTCCCCTGTTTGCCTCTCTTGTTCATCTTAAAAAACACTAGTGTAAAAAAATAATAAAATTTGCAGCAGTTTTATTTGCTTTCTGGGTTTTCAGCATTGGGGCAGGGCCCCTCCCTCCCACCACCTGGGGCTAAGCTGCCTGGCCCCAATGTTTGTGTATTGCAGGCCTGCACAACTTGTAAAGCAGCAAGGGCCACATTACTCCAAAGAAAACAGCTGAGGGCTGAAATCCTTGGGCCCTGTGGAAACACCCCCCACCCCACCCCAGGACCTCCCGGCCTGGCGGAAACACCCCGCCCCAGCACCACCCAGCCGTGCAGAAACAAACCCTCCTTCCCCAGCGCCGCCCCACCAAAACAGCTGTGGGTCAAAAAGGAAGGTTGGGGGTGGTGAGGTGATACTTGATTTAAAATCAGCCAGGGGCACCCAGCTGAAGAGGTGGCTGGGAGCCCTCAGGGTCAAATTAAAGGGCCCAGGACTCTGGCGGCTGGGGGAACCCGGAGCTTTGCAGGGCTGGGGCAGGGATTTAAAGGGCCCAGAGCTCCTGCTGCTGAGGGGCCCCTTTAATCCTCAGCCATGGCCAGGAATCTCTGCAGGCAGCCCAGAGCCCTTTGAATCCCGGCCGCAGCTGAGATTTAAAGGGCTCAGGGCTCCCCGCCGCTGCCGGCAGCCCAGAGCCTTTTGAATCCCGGCCGCGGCTGGGATTTAAAGGGCTCTGGGCTCCCCGCCGCTGCAGGCAGCGCAGAGCCTTTTGAATCCCGGCCGCGGTCCGCACAGTGAGCCTTTGCGGGCCGCATGTTGTGCAGGCCTGGTGTATTGCATTGCAGCCACAAAACTCCACCTGCAACAGCACATGTGCAAAAATTAAACCTCCCTGCTGCTGCTCACAGGGGGACACCAACTACTGACCCTCCCCTACTGCTGGGAAGGGGGGGGTGCCCTTCTGGCCCTCTCCACGCTTTCCCTTACCATTACTTTGTCTCCTCTCTGCTCCAACCAATGTCTTCCTGCATGGTCTCCAGTCTCTTCCTCACCTGCCCTGTATTCAACTGTCTTCCCCTTTGCAGTCTCCTGTTTCTCACAGCTGCAACTTCATATACCCCTGCAGCTCCTCAGCCTCTCTGCAGGCCCCACAAATTCCCCTGAGCCTCTCTCTGACCCCCACACATTTCCATTTATCTTCATAGTTTCCTGTCCAGTCTCCTCACCACAGAGTCACAGTCGTGCCTGAGGAGAGCAGGGCTTCAGTCTCATTGTTTTCAATGTGAGTTGGTGGCCATCTTTACCAAGGGCAGCCTCACTCTTACTTCCACATGCCAAACCTGCAGGCGAATGGGGGCCATCTTCAATCAGGGCAGTTTGACTGCAGCCCCCTTCCCTCCAAAGTAATGGGGCCATGTTGAAAAAGGGAACATGTGTGAGTTCTGTGCCAGGAATCATGAGATTCCTATGAGAGTATGGAAAATGTCCAAAAATTCCAACAAAATATTGTGAGACTCATGATAAAATCATCCTAGTTAGGAGCTCTGGGCATCACGGTTTTGCCACAGAAACTGTGTGTTTTTAATGACAGTTTTGAGAAATCTCCCCTTTCCCAGGTTCCTTGCTGTCTGTGGGGAAGGGGATTTTCCAGCCCTGCCCACAACTGAGCTGGTGGAATTATGGCTGAGGGAACAGGTCCTGAGTGGGGGACTCTGGCTGTTTCAGGGGCCAGTGACCTTTGAGGAGGTGGCTGTGTATTTCACCAAGGAGGAGTGGGCTCTGCTGGACCCCAGTCAGAGAGCCCTCTACAGGGACATCATGCAGGAGAATTATGAGATGGTGACATCTCTGGGTAAGGATTCCTGTCTCCTTGGTTATTAGAAGCTGGGGAGTCTCTGAAGATTCTGGGTTGGCTTCTGCTCAGGGTTCTTCCCTGGTCTCTTAGATTTCAGGGGGATTCCCCAGAACCCATGGGGAAGTTTCTGCATCCTCTATGCCTCCTCTTATGGGAGAGGAGATACGGAGACACAGTTGGGTGCTAATACATCCCAATCTCCATTCCCAGCGTGTCCGAGAGAGAGGATGGGTGGTATGTTCCTATCTGTGTTTTTAAATATGAGCACACACTGGTACGCAGAAAGATGTTGTGTGTCCCTCCCTTCCCAGGACTGGCTCTGTACCAGGAAAGGGCTCTGGTCTCACCAGGGTTACAAAGGGGTAAGGGGTTGCACAACTGTGCTTTGCCAGAGTCATATAATCCCTAGTGGGTGGAAATCCCTGAATCTCCTGCAGGAAGAATTGCAGGTCTGCAAGGAACCATCTGACCATCCCAAAGGGGCTCTAGGAACATTTTTCCCTCTGTTGAATTTATACAAGAGCACCCACCCAACTCATCTCTTTTTCAGAATAACTGTAAAATTCTTGTCTTGTCTGTTTTCTTTTCCAGGAACAGGTTTTCCCATTCCCAAACCGGATGTGATCTCCCAGCTGGAACGGGGGGAAGAGCCGTGGGTCCTGGATCTCCAGGGCTCTAAGGAAAGAGAAACCCTGAAAAACATCCACACAGGTGATGAATTGGTTAAATGGATGCAGAAAACACCTGCCATTGATGTCAACAGCTGGGATTCCCACAAAAGCCCCATGAGCTACCGCAGTTCTGCCTCATCTCACCCAGATCAGGATTGTTCCCATGAGGTGTCATGTGATTCTTGGCTTCCCGCCCACCCTGCCTGACACCTGGCTGTAGCTCCCTTCACCCAGAGTTGTTAGATGGGACATGGAGGCAGAATTGGTTCCCTCCTCTCTTCCGGAGAAAGGTTTTGGAGGAGGGGACTTTCAGGGCCTGCTTTTTTCAATCTTCCCAGCAGTTATTATGGTATGCTCCCCACTTTGCTCTCTCCTTTCTGAGGTTCCCTTTCATCCCAGATCAAGCTGATATTCATGTCTGAATTTTCCCTCTGTCCCAGGAGGTGATGGGATGGTGACTGAGAAAGAGGTGGACAATTCTCAGCGGGAAGGTCTCGAGCAGGTGGAACTGCATGGGATGCAATCAGGAAGAGCTGAAGGGAACAGTCCCTGCTCAGGACTCCAGGAAGCAACCTGCAAGAGTCAGCTCAGGCCAGAGAGGCAGCTAGGAAAGCACCATGGGAAGACACAGGGTAAATCCACTCACCCTGGAGGAGTTTTGAAAGACCTTCCCAAAGACATGGTCCAGACAGGAATCTGCACTAAAGAAAAAACGTACGATTGTGCTGAGTGTGGGAAAAGCTTCAGTTGGAGATCACATCTTATTGTACATCAGAGAAACCACACGGGGCAGAAACCCTATAACTGCCCCGAGTGTGGGAAAAGCTTCAGTCGGCGCTCTACCCTGATTATACATCAGTGAGTCCACACGGGAGAAAAACCCTACAAGTGTCACGACTGTGGGAAGAGCTTCAAGAGCAGCTCAGAACTTCTTTCACATCGACGAACCCACACAGGAGAGAAACCCCATAACTGCCCCGACTGTGGGAAAATCTTCAGTGATAGCTCAAACCTCATTAAGCATCAGAGAATCCACACAGGACAGAAACTCTGTAACTGCCCTGAGTGTGGGAAGAGCTTCAGTCGGCGCTCACACCTTATCACTCATCAGAGAATCCACACGGGAGAGCGGCCCTTCTACTGCCCTGAGTGCGGGAAGGGGTTCAGTCGCAAGGCTCATGTCATTACACACCAGAAAACCCACCTTTAGCTGTCCTGAGTGTGGGAAAAGCTTCATTCGGAGCTCAGACCTCACTATACATAAAAGAAACCACACAGGAGAGACACCTTATAAATGTTCCGTCTGTGGGAAAAGTTTCAAGCAGAGCTCAGAACTTATTTCACATCAGAGAATCCACACAGGAGAGCGCCCTTATAATTGCCTCAACTGCAAGAAAAGCTTCAGTAATAGCTCTGACCTTATTGTGCATCGGAGAATCCACACAGGAGAGAAGCCCTATAAATGCTCCGATTGTGGGAAAAGCTTCAGTCACAGCTCGGCCTTTATTAGACACAGGAAAATCCACACTGGCCTCAGGCCCTATAACTGCCCGGAGTGCAGGAAAAGTTTTGCTCAGAAATGGCACCTTTTTAGACACCAGAGAATGCACAACGGAGAGACACCCTATAAATGTTCTGTCTGTGGGAAAAGCTACAAGGCAAAGGTCTCCCTCATGTCCCACCAGAAACTCCACACAGGATAGAAAGCAGCGAGAGCTCTCCCTGTGGGGCAATGAATCTGTGCTCCCCTGAAGCAAAGTGTAAACCTGCTGCAGTTGAGGACGGGCTGAGTCGGGGCAGCAGGCAGGCGGATGGTTTGGATTTCAGTGAGGGCAGCTGGTGGGGCCAGAGGAGGGGGAAATGCTGGGCACTGGGGAGATTAGTCATTTCAGGCTCTAGGGGGAGCAGGCGGTGGAATTAGTGGAAAGACATTTGTGCAAGTTCCATATACGCTTTCCGATTCAGCAGGGAGGTAAAAATTCCCTGTTGCCATCCAGTCATCCTTGCAGCTTCTAAGGCCCTTGAGGACAGATGCACGGGGAGGTTCTGTAGGGCAGCACCGAGCAGTCATATGATGCTATAATTGTAAGGCAGCCGAGAGCTACTGCTCTGAAGTAACAGGATTTCAGAGCAAGTCTCTATGTATTGAACATCCCTATAGACATGGGGGGGAAGAAGGGGAGAGAGATGCACTGGACATTGGAGAATCCATGGGGGGGAGATTCCCCAGAGAGGTTTGATTGCCCGGTGAGAGCCGGGGACTTGGGACAGAGCACTCCTGGGTCTGGCTCCTGGCTCTGAGAGGAGAGTGTGCTCAGGTGGCCAAAGCAGGGCAAAGGAAGTGGGAGTTAGGACTTCTCAGTTCAGTAGCCAACTCTCCTTGTGTGACCCTGAACCAGTCACTTCCCCTCTCTGTGGTGCCGTTCCTCCAGTCTCGGCCCTGGAGATAGTAATAGTCACCCACCTCCCTGGAGAGTTGTGGGCTGTCACTAATCCTTATGTGTTCATCAAGTCTAAGGCCAGAAGGGACCATTGTGTTCCCCTAGCCTGACCTGCATGGCGCAGGCCATAGACCTTCCGTGAATTAATTCCTGTTTGAACCAGATCAGATCTTTTTTTAAAAAACATCCAGTCTTGATTTAACAATTGCTACTGATAGAGAATCCACAACAACCTTGGTAAGTTGTTCCACCATTGAAAAGTTTGTGCCTTATTTCTAGGCTGAATTTTTCCAGCTTCAAATTCCAGCCATTGGATCTTGTTAGATCTTTGTCTGCTAGACTGAAGAGCCAATTGTCAAATATTTGTTTCCAAGATACTTAGAGACTGTGAGCAAGTCACCTCCTAATCTTCTCTTTGCTAAAGTAAATAGATCAAGGTCCTGGAGCCTCACTATAAGGCATATTTCCCAAGGCTTTAATCATGCTTGTGGATCCTCTCTGAACCCTTTCCAGTTTATCAACAACCTGCTTGAGTTGTGGACACCAGAACTCGAGACAGTATTCAAGTAGCTGTCACACCATTGCCAAATATGGACGGTAATAAAACCTCTCTACTTCTCAATATTGCCCTGTTTCGACGTCCAAGGAGTGCATTCGCCCTTTGGGCCATTGGCAGCTCATGTTCAGCTGATTATCTATCATGACGCCCAAGTCTTTTTCGGAAACACTGCTTCCCAGGATACCGTCCCCCATCCCTGTAACTAAGGCCTGCATTTTTTTTGTTCCTAATTATATTTATATATGGCCATACTGAAATTCATATGGTTTGCTGGCACCCCAATTTTATAGCAGTCTCCAATCTGTGTGTCACCTGCAAATTTTATCAGTGATGATTTTATGTTTTCCTCTAGGTTACTGATGAAAATGTTAAAAAGGATACCACAAAAAACTGATCCCTGCAGGACTCCACTAGAAACACCCACTCAATGATTCCCAGTTTATATTTTGCGACCTGTCAGTTAATCAGTTTTAAATCCATTTAATGTGTGCCAAGTTGATTTAAACCTATTTAATGTGTGCCATGTAGCATTCTAGTTTTTTAATCAAAGTATCATGCAGTACCAAGTCAAATGTCTTACAGAAGTCTTAAGTATATTCAATCAGTACTATTACCTTTATCAACCAGACTTGTAATTTTATTACAAATAAATCAACTTAGTTTGACAGGATCTGTCTTCCATAAACCCATTTAATGGGGATTCATTATATTACCCTCTTTTAATGCTTTATTAATCAAGTCCCATATCAGCTACTCCATTAATTTCCCCACGTTCTGTAAGGCTGGCAATCCTACTATTGCCTAAGTCATCCCATTAACCTTCCAAGCACAGCATTAAGTTTCTTCCAGTCTTTTGGAACTTCCTCAGTGTTTCAAGAGTTATTTTAAAATCAACATTAATGGTCTAGAGAGCTCCTCAGCTAACTCTTTTAAAACTCTTGGATACAAAGTACAGAACAGAAATTATTGAATACGTCTGCTTTTCTCATAGACTCATAGACTCTAGGACTGGAAGGGACCTCGAGAGGTCATCGAGTCCAGTCCCCTGCCCTCACGGCAGGACCAAATACTGTCTAGACCATCCCTAATAGACATTTATCTAACCTACTCTTAAATATCTCCAGAGATGGACATTCCACAACTTCCCTAGGCAATTTATTCCAGTGTTTAACTACCCTGACAGTTAGGAACTTTTTCCTAATGTCCAGCCTAAATCTTCCTTACTGCAGTTTAAGCCCATTGCTGCTTCTTCTATCATTGGAGGCTAAGGTGAACAAGTTTTCTCCCTCCTCCTGATGACACCCTTTTAGATACCTGAAAACTGCTATCATGTCCCCTCTGTCTTCTCTTTTCCAAACTAAACAAACCCAATTCTCTCAGCCTTCCTTCTTAGGTCATGTTCTCAAGACCTTTAATCATTCTTGTTGCTCTTCTCTGGACCCTCTCCAATTTCTCCATATCTTACTTGAAATGCAGTGCCCAGAACTGGACACAATACTCCAGTTGAGGCCTAACCAGTGCAGAGTAAAGCAGAAGAATGACTTCTCGTGTCTTTTTTACAACACACCTGTTAATGCATCCCAGAATCACGTTTGCTTTTTTTGCAACAGTATCACACTGTTGACTCATATTAAGCTTGTGGTCCACTATGACCCCTAGATCTCTTTCTGCCATACTCCTTCCTAGACAGTCTCTTCCCATTTTGTATGTGTGAAACTGATTGTTCCTTCCTAAGTGGAGCACTTTGCATTTATCTTTATTGAACTTCATCCTGTTTACCTCAGATCATTTCTCCAATTTGTTCAGATCATTTTGAATTTTGACCCTGTTCTCCAAAGCAGTTGCAATCCCTCCCAGTTTGGTATCGTCCGCAAACTTAATAAGCGTACTTTCTATGCCAACATCTAAATTGTTGATGAAGATATTGAACAGAGCCGGTCCCAAAACAGACCCCTGCGGAACCCCACTTGTTATACCTTTCCAGCAGGATTGGGAGCCATTAATAACTACTCTCTGAGTACGGTTATCCAGCCAGTTATGCACCCACCTTATAGTAGCCCCATCTAAATTGTACTTTCCTAGTTTATCTATAAGAATATCATGTGAGACCGTATCAAATGCCTTACTAAAGTCTAGGTATACCACATCCTTGGCTTCTCCCTTATCCACAAGACTCGTTATCCTATCAAAGAAAGCTATTAGATTGGTTTGACACGATTTGTTCTTTACAAATCCATGCTGGCTATTCCCTATCACCTTACCACCTTCCAAGTGTTTGCAGATGATTTCTGTAATTACTTGCTCCATTATCTTCCCTGGCACAGAAGTTAAACTAACTGGTCTGTAGTTTCCTGGGTTGTTTTTATTTCCCTTTTTATAGATGGGCACTATATTTGCCCTTTTCCAGTCTTCTGGAATCTCCCCCGTCTCCCATGACTTTCCAAAGATAATAGCTAGAGGCTCAGATACCTCCTCTATTAACTCCTTGAGTTTTCTAGGATGCATTTCATCAGGCCCTGGTGACTTGCAGGCATCTAACTTTTCTAAGTGATTTTTTAACTTGCTCTTTTTTTATTTTATCTTCTAAACCGACCCCCTTCCCATAAGCATTCACTATGTTAGACATTCCTTCAGACTTCTCAGTGAAGACCGAAACAGAGAAGTCATTAAGCATCTCTGCCATTTCCAAGTTTCCTGTTACTGTTTCTCCCTCCTCATTGAGCAGTGGGCCTACCCTGTCCTTGGTCTCCTCTTGCTTCTAATGTATTGATAAAAAGTCTTCTTGTTTCCCTTTATTCCCATAGCTAGTTTGAGCTCATTTTGTGCCTTAGCCTTATATTCACCACTGTGATTGGATTATGTTATGTTTGTACAATGCATGCCTTGTGAGGTATCTGATTAATTGAACATTAATATCCTGTTGAATTGTATGTACTGTCACTGTATGTGAAGTTATAAAGTATTGCTATAGATTTGTTACTGAAATGTGTGGTAATTTGGAAATGCCCACAGCTGGCCTTTCAGTGGCAACAAAGGAGCAACTGTCACAGGCCAGGCACATGTTGATGGCCCAGCAAGAAGAATCCACTACCTAAGACTTCTCAGAAGGAACACATATGCAATGGGGGCTGCCTAACCCCCACGCCATAGCAAGGATCCTTCTAGCACCTGTAGAGGGAGTATAAATGAGGAACGATGACATTACCACTGGGCCTCTCTCCTCCCTCATCTCAGCACCTGGAAGATCGTGTGGAAGACAAACACTTTGAACTGGGAGATTGGTCCAAGGCTGGGAGGAAATGCAGTCTGTGTATTAAGAACTGTAAACTACCTGGAACATCCAGCGGAGTGAGAAACTGCTTGATTCAAATCTTGCTTAGTCTGTAGAATTTAGACTGCAATTCTACTTTTTATTTCTTATGTAACCAACTTTGATCTCTGGGGCTATTACTTTTAATCTCTTATATTCTATACATTCTATAGCTAATAATCCTGCTTTGTTTTATTGAAAACTGTTTCTGGTTCAAGTGCTTGGGGAATCTCAGCTCAGGGTAATAAGGGCTGTTGCACATCCACTGTAATTGGTTGGAGTGGTGGACTAATAAATGAGCTTGCACAGTCCAAGGGAATCTTGAGCAGTGTAAAATGGTACATTACTGGGGTACAAGGTTGGGGGTTGGAGTGATTTTCTGGTGCCTCTCGGTATAATTCATGACTGGCTGAGAAAGCCTGGGTGTGGGTCTCCACACGCTGATGGCTGAGTGATCACAGCGCCTGGAGGGGTTTTCTGCTTGTCACTAGCAGAGCACTGTAAGAGACAGCCCAGGCTAGAGAGTCAAGGGGACACAGTGGTACCCCAGTTCCAGGTTGTACCTGGGGATTTCATCACACCTCTGTGTGTGTGTGGTTTTGTTTTTTTCTCAGAATATAAGAACGGCCATACTGGGTCAGACCAAAGGCCCATCCAGCCGAGTATCCTGTCTATCGATAGAGGCCAATGCCAGGTGCCCCAGAGGGAGTGAACCTAACAGGTAATGATCAAATGATCTCTCTCCTGCCATCCATCACCACCCTCTGACAAACAGGGCTAGGGACACCATTCCTTACCCATCCTGGCTAATAGCCATTAATGGACTTAAGCTCCATGAATTTATCCAGTTCTCTTTTAAACCCTGTTATAGTCCTAGCCTTCACAACCTTCTTAGGCAAGGAGTTCCACAAATTGACTGTGTTTTAAACCTGCTACCCATTAATTTGATTTGGTGGCCCCTAGTTCTGATATTATGGGAACAAGTAAATAACTTTTCCTTATTCACTTTCTCCACATCACTCATGATTTTATATACCTCTGTCATATCCCCCTTAGTCTCCTCTTTTCCAAGCTGAAAAGTCCTAGCCTCTTTAATCTCTTCTCACATGGGACCCATTCCAAACCCCTAATCATTTTAGTTGCCCTTCTCTGAACCTTTTCTAATGCCAGTATATCTTTTCTGAGATGAGGAGACTACATCTGTACTCAGTATTCAAGATGTGGGCATACCATGGATTTATATAAGGGCAATAATTATTCTCTATCCCCTTTTTAATGATTCCTAACATCCTGTTTGCTTTTTTGACCTCCTCTGCACACTGAATGGATGTCTTCAGAGAACTATCCACAAAGACTCCAAGATCTTTTTCCTGATTAGTTTGTAGCTAAATTAGCCCCCATCATATTGTATGTATAGTTGGGATTATTTTTCCCAATGTACATTACTTTACATTTATCCACATTAAATTTCATTTGCCATTTTGTTGCCCAATCACTTAGTTTTGTGAGATCTTTTTGAAGTTCTTGACAGTCTGCTTTGGTCTTAACTATCCTGAGCAGTTTAGTATCATCTGCAAACTTTGCCACCTCACTTTTTACCCCTTTCCCCAGATCATTTACGAACATTTTTAAACAGGGTTGCATGTTGGTACACAGAAAGATGTTGATCTCCCTCACCAGCACTGGCTCTGTGTCTGGAATGGGCTCTGGTCTCAGCAGAGTTGCAAAGGGGTAAAAGTTTTCACAACAGTGCTGTGCCAAAGTCAAAATTCCTGTGTGTGTGGAGATCCCTCAATCTCCTGCAAGGGAAATCGCACATCTTCCGGGAACCAAATGACCTCTCCAGAGGGTCTCCAGGAACATTTTCCCTTCTTTTGGGATTGTAGAAGGGCAGCCACCCACCAGCACATCTACAACCACCTATCTCTGAGTAACCTCTGAGCCAGGGAGCTCAACACTAATACCAGAGCAGAAAAAGAAGATGAAGACAGCACAGCCTCCCCTCCTTAGCAAGAACAAGAGCCCTCTGATGGCACCACTAATGAAACCCCCATACTATGCTTTTCCCCTAAGGATGGAAACTGGGCTCAGGAGAGATCCAGCCAGAATCCTTCTCCCTGCCTGGAAATGTGTCCCACAGAGCAGCATCCCCTGCTGCCCTTCAGAGCTGTGTCTCACCTCAAGGGGTCCTTGTGACTGGGAATCTCTCTGGATCCATGAGTCCCTGGTCACCTCACAATCTCTTCAGGCTCCTGATTCCTAATGAGATAGCAGTGCTAGGAGGGGGAAGGGAACGTAGAGGAACCCTGGCTCACCAGACAGCTTATCGAAGGAAACCAGATTGACAGGGACACAAGCAGCAGGGGCTGGGGGACAGGGTAAGGCTGTGGGTGGAGCAGCAGGGATAGCTGAGCTAAATAACCATTTCCTCTGTCAGCTCCCATTTGTGCCTCATTTGTTGCTATTTCTTCCTTTCCCTTCTGGCTCTGTGTCACTTTCACCTCCTGATCCTCTCCCTTCTCATCTACTTTCCTCCTTTTGTTATATTATCACCTCTTTCACCCCCTCCCACCCCCTCTCATTCTCTGTCTCTGTCACATAATCTCTGAGCCCCACAACCTCAGGGATGTGTCAGCTGCCCCATGGTCTCTGGGCCATCTCATTGCTCCGTGGGGCTCTCAGATCCACCCCATCCCATATTGGTCCAATCTCTAGCACTTGGAGCCTTCTCAGTCCCCTACCTAGGCTCTGTGCATCATCACACTCCTGCCTCTGAACCTGCCCTGTCCTTGCTTCTCCACCAGCTTCTCACCACCCACAAATCATTCCCATGCGGTAACTGCGGCTGGGATCTGGTGATCCAGGACAGGCCTGGCTCTCAGGGATGTTTATTCCCTCAATCCAGAGGGTGAACTGTCCCTAGTAGTCAAAGTACCAGGGGATGGGAGGGACCCGCAGCAGCGGCCGTGGCTCTGTGGGACACTTCCCAGGCTGGGAGAAGGAGTCAGGCTGGATCCAAACGTGCCAAGTTCCCAGCCCACAGGCAGTGGGTTTCATTAGCCAGGGGCCTCTGGGGGCTGCTCGGGGATGGGAGGCTGCTATTGCTCTGCTCAGGGTTGGAGCTTCCCAGGTCAGACGCTGCTGCTGCCACCTCCATTGTCTGGGAGTGGGACTGAGCAGCAGCTGAAGAGGGATCTATGATGTTGGGGGGAGACCTGCATTAACCCTGCACTGTGCCCAGTCCAATTGGGACGGGCCACTGGGGCAGCCCCGGCTCTGCTGCCCCAGGTCCCAAGCTGGAGCTTGCAGAGGATGTAGAGAACTGGGGGGACTGTGCTGGGGCTGGAAGGGGAGGCTGGGCCCCTCTGCACAGCGCTGGGAGATCTCTGGAGAAAAGCTCCAGCCAGAGGCACAGGGTGCTGGGTCCCCGCTGTCTGTTCCCCTCGGGCAGGTCTCAGGGTCTGGCCCTAAGCCAGACTCTCTGCCCAAGGGCAGGAGGCTGGGTATGTGTGAATGGTGGTGAAATCCTTTGAGAGCTCCCCAGGGAAAGCCCTAGAGAAGGGCAGGACTGTGTCGGGGTGATGAGCTAGTTGGTTTCCCACAGAAAACGGGCACTGCCCAAATCCAGAACTGAAAGGGGCAAAACAGTGACACGTGCCTGTGAATTAGCCTCTGAATGTGCCCCCAGCCAGGGCAGTGCAGTGGGCACAGAGCTGTAGCTGTGCACACGATGCCCTTTGCACACTCAGTAGAGGAAGGGCTGGAATGGCTGGAAATAACTGTGGGCGTAAATTCAAAGGCTGATGCTGGCTCATGTGAGTAATAAAGTGAGAAGATGTTTTCCCAACCTGGCAGAGTCTAAATCCTCTGTCTGCAGGGAAAGAGCTGGGGGAGAGAGGGCGGTATCAGGGTGTGAAATGAACTAGAGCCCCTTCTGAAACCTCCCCCATCACCCTGCTCACCCTGACAGGCTGCAGAATAATGTCCGTGTTTAGATCCAGATCGTCTCACCCTCCCAGGAGTCAGGGCAGGGAAATGGCTGCAGTGGAACATACTCAGGTTGTAGATTGTCAGGCAGCTGCTGGAAGGTTTGGTCAGAAATGAATGCGGGGGAGGGAAGGAGAACAGAACATGAAATCTCTGCTGGAGTCTTTAAATGTGGGCCTTGCATTACATAAGAATGGCCATACTTAGTCAGACTAATGGTCCATCCAGCTCAGTATCCTGTCTTCTGATAGTTGCCAGTGCCAGGTGCTTCAGAGGGAATGAACAGACCAGGCAATCGTTGAGTGATTCATCCCGTTGTCCACTTCAAACTCTGGGCAGCCAGAGGCTAGGGACAGCCAGAGTATGGGTTTGCATCCCTGATCATCTTGACTAATAGACATTGATGGACCTATCCTCCATGATCGTAACTGATTATTTTTTGGCCTTCACAACATCCCCTAGCAATGAGTTCCACAGGTTGACTGCATTGTGTGAAATAGTTCCTTTTGTTTCTTTTAAATTTGCTACCTATTGGGTGACGCCTGGTTTTTGTGTTATGTGGCAGAGTAAATAACACTTCCTTACTTTCTCCACATCCTTCACGATTTCATAGACCTCTATCATATCTCCCTTTAGTTGTCTCTTTTCCAAGCTGAACAGTCCCAGTTCCTAACCATGAGAGGACCTTCCCTCTTCTCCCATGACTGCTTGTGTGGTATAAGAGCCTTTGGTGAGGGACCTTGTCATAGACTTTCTGAAAGTCCAAGTTCACTATATGCATCGGCTCACCCTTGTCCACATGCTTGTTGACGCTCTCAAAGAATTCTAGACTATTGGTGAGACATGATTTCCCTTTACAAAAACCATGTTGATGCTTCCCCAACAAATCATGTTCATCTACGTGTCTGATAATTCTGTTTTTTACTACGGTTTCAATCAGTTTGCCAGGTATTGAAGTTAGGCTTACCAGCCTGTAATTGCCAGGATCACGTCTGGAGCTGTTTTAAAAACTAGCATCACATTAGCTATCCTCAAATCATCTGGTACAGAAGCTGATTTGAGTGACAGCTTACATATCACAGTTAGTGGTTCTGTGACATTCCCAGCAGGGGGCGGTGTAAATTCCTCACTATGAGGAAACAAAGCCCTGGATGTGCTGATAACAGAGGCCTATTGCCAGTGAAGATTGTGCCCCAGCCATCAAGCTCCTGGAAAGGCAGGGGCTAGGCTTACATCTCACAGGGGTTTAACCAATCAGTGCAGCGTGGTGCACTGCCTCTCTCAGGTGGCTGAGCTGTGCATCCCATGAGAGAGAGCAGCTCATGAAGCTTCTGCCTGTGAAATATGATCTGTATAGAGAACAGCAGGTGATGGCAGATTATGCTGCAATGTGATGGGTGGGGAGGGGATGTGTAGGGAGTATTTGTCGGCATGGGCATTACAGACACCTCCAGCCCTACACTCAAGAGTATAAACAGTCCCTGTTCTATTCCCTCCATTCCCCACACCACACATCTTCCCTGCCAAGCCCACACATCTTCTAAACCCTTCAGGGTCAATCTCCCGCCCTGCCCAAATCACACTGCACCCTGCTCAGACTCCCACAAGCTCCCAATACTTACCCTGTAGCTGCCTCACTCCACTCCCATTACACTGCACCCTCCCACGCTGCCTCATGCCCCCACTTTCCCTTCACCCCATCTGCTTTATGTGTGCACCAATCATTCCCCCTCACCCCCCTACTCTGCCTCTAGCTTCCTGAATTCCCTTTACTCTTCAGTTTCCTGTCCAGTCTCCTAACCATGGAGCTGCAGCCGTATTCCCTGAGAAGAGCATGGCTTCCGGTTCATGGAAATCAATGGGAGTTGGTGGCCATCTTTATTAGAGGCAGCCTCACTTCCACATGCCAATACTGGAGGGAAATGGTGGCCATCTTGAATACGGGCATCTTGCTTCCAGACCCCCTGAAAGAAATGAGAGATGGCAGTCGTGTCAAGCAAGGGACTGTGCAAGTTCTCTGCTAGGAATCAGGAGAGCATGGAAAAATGTTATAAATATTGTGAGATCTATAATGGAATAACTGGAGGCAGCAGCTCTTGGCATCATAGTTTTTCCACAGAAACAGTGGAGGTTTTTAATGAAAGCTCTGAACAATTTTTCCATTCTTCCCTAGAGAAAGCAGAGAAATTTTGCAGCTCTTCCCATCTCAGGTGGTGGGATTCTGACTGGGGCAGCAGTTTCTGAGTGGGGGACTCTGGCTGTTTCAGGGGCCAGTGATCTTCGAGGAGGCGGCTTTGTATTTCACCCAGGGGCAGGGAGCCCTGGTCGACCGTGCTCAGAGAACCCTCTACAGGAATGTCATGCAGGAGAATGATCAAAATGTGACCTTGCTGGGTAAGGAACCCTGGTGCCTTCGGTATTAGAAGTAGGTGTATCTCTGAAGTACCTAAATCACTTCTACCTAGGATCCTTTCCTGGTCCCCTATATTTCAGGGGGATCATCCCAATAGTCCCCTGACCATTGAGAGAAAGCCTATCCTCTCTACACTCCTTCCAGAGAAGAGGCAATTCAGAGACAGTGTGGAGATGTTAATCCATCCCCATCCAAGGGAGAGGATGGGTGTGTGACACCCTGACACCCTCATATTCACCACTGTCATATAATTAGGATACATTTTGGACAAAGTATGCCTTGTGAGGTATCATTCTAAAAGTTCTGATTTGCTAGACTAGAATATCTCAATGTGCTATCATTGTATGTGAAGTTATGAAGTTGGGCTATGTATGTGTTACTGAAACATGTTGTTAGGTTGAAAACACCCACAAGCAGCCTTTTAGGTACAACAGTGAAACCAAACAATGTTAATGGCTTATTGAGGAAATGCACACAAGCACAAGGATTACCCCAGGAACTGTGTACAATAGAAACTCTCAGAAATAGCACTACACAATGGTAACTGTTTGACGCAGGTCACAGCAAAAGAGCTTTCCAGCAAGTGGGAAAAAGATATAAAAGGGGAAAGTGACATGATTGTACCTCACTCTCCCTACACCACCACACCTGAAGAAAAAAGACTGAACTGGGGGAAGTGATGATCCCAGGCTAAAGGGATTTCTAGCCTGTGTATGAAAACCTGGGAAACCCAAGCTGCAAAGCAATGGCAGTTTGTACCTTAAGAATCTGCCAGCCAGTTTATCCCTCCATGTGAGAATCTGGTAATTCATATCCTACTTCTCTAGTATATTAAGCTCAGTTTGTGTTTTTGTTTATTTACTAGGTAATCTGCTTTGATCTGTTTGTTCACATCAATACAAACCAAAAAATCTGCTGAGAAGTTTTTATTAAGAGCACAATTCAGGATTTGGAAGGCCTCAGCTTCCCCTGTCCTTGTTCTTCATGACTGGGAATGTGTAAATGGTGGGAGAGGTCAGGAAATGATTGGTGCCTAGCAACTGTAACTGGCTTTTGAAACAAGTTTTTCTCATTGTAGAGGGATTCAAAGTCTCTAGTGTGACAGCAACAGGGAGGGATTGGAATGGAAACAAGACTCTGGAACTCGGCTGTGAAATGCACCAAAGCTCCTGAACCCTCCCCCAATCACCCTTCTTGAAATGACAGAAAATTGATAAGGGAATCAAAAGGACAGAAGGAGACATCTATGGCCAAAATAACCACCACAGCCTGCTCCAGCTTGTTCCATCCCCCTAGGGGTTGGTGAATGGAAGTGGCTGCAGCAGATCCAATTGTGGTAGGGGATTTTTTAGGAACCTTATATTATTGTATGAGCAAGGAGCTCCAGTCATGATCCAGGACCCCATTGTGCAAGGCATTGTACAAATGTGGAACAAAAAAATAACATAACAAAAACAGTGGATGTTTTGTCTTGTGGCTGCAGTTGTTCACTCCCCTCCAAAGCAGGTCCAGGGCAGGGGGTGAAATCAGAGCCCTGATGTTGGGGTTTGATGGTCCAATTTATAGATCAATGGAGCTGGCATCTGGGACAGAGAACAGGGCAGCAAAGTGTCTAGGGGATAAATCCCCTTTTCCCCAATATAGACAATTGCAACACTACGGAGTTAGTATCACAGAAAGCACCAAAAAACTAGAAGCAGGAGCCAGACACCTGATGGGAAGCAAATGCCTGGGATGGAGTCCAGCCAGGATCTTTGAGAGCCCTTTAGCTGCTCTGTGTCCTCGGGGAAATGTCAAGATTCTGCCTGGGAGCAATAGGATTCCTCACTGAGCTGAAACAGAGAATAGACACTGGAGATGCTGCTGGCAAAGAGACAAGCTGCTCCTCCTCTGGAAGTGTCTGCGTATCCAGCCTTGTGCTAAGCTCAAGAACTGAGGAAATTCCCCAGGATGCCCAGGGAGACGAAGGGTTTGCAACAAATCTTTTAGTCAGAAAAGCAGAAACCAATGTTGAAAAATCTTCAATGTGAAATTAAAGACTCAACCAAAATCTAAATGTCCAGAAACACAAGACCTCACCCCCACCAGCCAGAGGCAAGGCGAATTCCCTCCCAGGACAGTCATTTCAGGAATAATCTCAATGTGTTCTGAGTCTCTCCTTGAAATCAGGGACAAAGGAATCCAGCTAAAACCCTTTGACTCAGTAAAACTCTCCCCTGACAGAGAGAGCTAGAGAAGAATGAGACAGTGGCAGAATAATAAAATACAGTAATAACAAAAACTTTCTAGCTGAAGATGCCAATATTCATAGAATCATAGGACTGAAAAGGGACCTCGAGAGGTCATCTAGTCCAGTCCCCTGCACTCAAGGCAGGACTAAGTATTATCTAGACCATTTCTGGCAGGTGTTTGTCTAACCTGCTCCTGAATAAGGAAGGAACTGACCTGGTTTGAGGCAGTTTGCCCACCACCCCTCAAGAAGAAACTTGTGGGATGCTCAGGGTGATGAGAGAATCATTCAAACATTTTATTATTTATTTGGAAAGCTAGAGACCAAGAAAAGTACAAATGTAAACAAGAAAAAGACTGTCCCGAATTTCCAGAAACACAAGACCCTTTCTTCTCCCTGACCATCAACAATAAGAAATAAGCAAGCATCTCAGAGAGGTGATTAAGAAAAAGCAGAAAGCCTACAAGGAGTGGAAGAAGGGTGGGATTAGCAAGGAAAGCTACCTTAGTGAGGTCAGAACATGTAGGGATAAAGTGAGAAAGGCTAAAAGCCAAGTAGAGTTGAACCTTGCAAAGGAAATTAAAACCAGTAGTAAAAGGTTCTATAGCCATATAAATAAGAAGAAAACAAAGAAAGAAGAAGTGGGACCGCTAAACACTGAGGATGGAAAGGAGGTTAAGGATAACCTAGGCATGGCCCAATATCTAAATAAGTACTTTGCCTCAGTCTTTAATAAGGCTAATGAGGAGCTTAGGGGTAATGGAAGGATGACAAACGGGAATGAGGATATGGAGGTGGATATTACCACATCTGAGGTAGAAGCCATACTTGAACAGCATAATGGGACAAAATCGGAGGGCCCAGACAATCTTCATCCGAGACTATTAAAGGAACTGGAGCATGAAATTGCAAGCCCGTTAGCAAGAATTTTTAATGAATCGGTAAACTCAGGGGTTGTACCATACAGCTGGAGAATTGCTAACATAGTTTCCATCTTTAAGAAAGGGAGAAAGAGTGATCCGAGTAACTATAGGCCTGTTAGTTTGACATCTGTAGTATGTAAGGTCTTAGAAAAAATTTTGAAGGAGAAAGTAGTTAAGGACATTGAGGTCAATGGTAATTGGGACAAATTACAACATGGTTTTACTAGGGGTAGATCATGCCAAACCAACCTGATCTCCTTCTTTGAGAAGGTGACAGATTATTTAGGCAAAGGAAATGTGGTAGACCTAATTTACCTCGATTTCAGTAAGGCATTTGACATGGTTCCACATGCGGAATTATTAGTCAAATTGGAAAAGATGGGGATCAATATGAAAATCGAAAGGTGGATAAGGAACTGGTTAAAGGGGAGACTACAACGGGTCGTACTGAAGGGTGAACTGTCAGGCTGGAAGGAGGTTACTAATGGAGTTCCTCAAGGATTGGTTTTGGGACCAATCTTATTTAATCTTTTTATTACTGACCTTGGCACAAAAAGCGGGAATGTGCTAATAAAGTTTGCGGGTGACACGAAGCTGGGGGGTATTGCTAACACGGAGAAGGACCGGGATATCACACAGGAAGATCTGGATGACCTTGTAAACTGGAGTAATAGTAATAGGATGAAATTTAATAGTGAAAAGTGCAAGGTCATGCACTTAGGGATCAATAATAAGAACTTTAGACATACATTGGGGACACATTAGTTGGAAGCAACAGAGGAGGAGAAGGACCTTGGAGTATTGGTAGATCACAGGATGACTATGAGCCACCAATGTGATATGGCCATTAAAAAAGCTAATGCGGTTTTAGGATGCATCAGGCGAGGTATTTCCAGCAAAGATAAGGAGGTGTTAGTACCATTATATAAGGCACTGGTGAGATCCCACCTGGAATACTGTGTGCAGTTCTGGTCTCCCATGTTTAAGAAGGATGAATTCAAACTGGAACAGGTTCAGAGACGGGCTACTAGGATGATCCGAGGAATGGAACACCTGTCATATGAAAGGAGACTCAAAGAGCTTGGCTTGTTTAGTCTAGCCAAAAGAAGGCTGAGGGGGAATATGCTTGCTCTTTATAAATATATCAGAGGGATTAATATTAGGGAGGGAGAGGAATTATTTAAGCTTAGTACCAATGTAGATACAAGAACAAATGGGCATAAACTGGACACTAGTAAGTTTAGACTTGAAATTAGACGAAGGTTTCTAACCATTAGAGGAGTGAAGTTCTGGAACAGCCTTCCAAGGGGAATAGTGGGGGCAAAAGACATATCTGGCTTTAAGATTAAGCTTGATAAATTTATGGAAGGGATGGTATGATGGGATAGCCTAATTTTGGCAATTGATCTTTGATTATCAGCAGATAAGTATGCCCAGTGGTCGGTGATGGGATGTTGAATGGGATGGGATCTGAGTTACTGCAGAGAATTCTTTTCTGAGTGCTGGCTGGTGAGTCTTGCCCACACGCTCAGGGTTTAGCTGATCACCATATTTGGGGTCGGGAAGGAATTTTCCTCCGGGGCAGATTGGCAGAGGCCCTGGAGGTTTTTCACCTTCCCCTGCAGAGTGGGGCATGGGTCACTTGCTGGTGGATTCTCTGCAGCTTGAGGTCTTCAAACCACAATAACTCAGATATAGGTTAGGGGTTTGTTATAAAGTGGATGGGTAGGGTTCTGTGGCCTGCTTTGTGCAGGAGGTCGGACTAGATGATCACATTGGTCCCTTCTATGAGTCTATAAAATCCTCCCATGGCTGTTACAGTTATGAACTGACCAGTCAACCATACATGTCATTTGGAACCAGAAGTACGCAATTAGTCAACAGCAGAGACAAAAGAAAAAACAAACCACAAATACAATACAGTACTGTAATAAATGTAAACTAAGAAAAAATAAACAGAAAGGTTAAAAAAAATTTGACAAGATAAGGAAACCATTCCTGTGCTTATTTCATTTAAATGAAGATGATTAAAAACAGCATTTTTATTCTACCTAGTATAGTTTCAAAGGTGAATTAAGTTATTGTTCAGTTGTAAACTTTTGAAAGAACAACCATACCATTTTGTTCAGAGTTATGAACATTTCAGAGTTATGAATAACCTGCATTCCCAATATGTTCATAACTCTGGGATTATTCCTGAAATACAGTAGAACCTAAATGTGTAACAACATGAGCAGAGCCTCTCCCTGCAAACAGGGTCAAAGGAAACCAGATAAACTTTCAGCAGAAGGGCCACTCATAAAAGGTCACAAATGTAAATATTGGTAGAGCTGGGAACAGAACCCGGGAGTCCTGATTCATAGTTGTCTCTCCTGTTTTAGCCCATTAGACCCTATTCCTCATGCAGAGTGCAGAAGAGAACCCAGGAGTCCTGATTCCTAGTCTCCCTGCTCTCACTATTACACCATACTGCCCACACAGCAACAGTGCAATACCCCAAAGATCCCACCCCACAGATAACACCCCACACATTCCCTGATCTGCAGCCCACCTCTTTGTATCCAGAAATATTCCATACACTGAGCACTGCTCTGAAATCCTTACACTTCAGATCAGCAGCTCTCATTGCCTTATAGCTACAGGCCCCATCGCTGCCTCCCAGAATAATGTCCCCTTATCCCCACCACAAGGGGCCATAGGAGCTGCAGAGATGGTCAGACACAAACTGCAACCAGGTATTTTTACCTCTTCTCTACATTGGAAAGTGTGTGTGGAATCCACAGAAATGTCTCCCAACTAATCCCATTGCCTGCTCCCTCCAAACTCTGAAATGATCCATCCCCCTAGTACCCAGTGTTTCCTCCTTCCCTGGCCCCCACCAACCTCCCACCACTGAAACCCCAACCATCAACCCGCCTTCTGACCCTACCCAGACCCTCCTCAAATGCAGCACATTTACACTTTGCTTCAGGAGGGCACAGACCCATTGACCCACAGGGAAGGCTCCCAACACCTTCTATCATGTGTAGAATTTCTGGTGAGATATTAGATCCAACTTTGTCTTTTAGCTTTTCCCACAGACAGAACATCTATAGGGTGACTCTCCTGTGTGGGTTCTCTGATGTCTACAGACAGTGGAGCTGTGCTTGCTGCAGGATGGCCACTTTAAGGTCTGCTACAGTGTAGCCAGGGAGGTTGAAGTGTTCTCCTACAGGTCCACTTCCTAGACACCACGGTGCAAATAAGTGATGATCACATTACCACCACCCTATACCGAAAACCTACCGACCGCTATGCCTACCTTCATGCCTCCAGCTTCCATCCCGGGCACATCACACGATCCATTGTCTACAGCCGAGCACTGAGGTACAACCGCATCTGCTCTAACCTCTCAGACAGAGACCAACACCTACAAAATCTCCACCAAGAATTCTCAAAACTACAATACCCGCATGAGGAAATAAGGAAATAGATCAACAGAGCCAGACGTGTACCCAGAAGCCTCCTACTGCAAGACAAACCCAAGAAAGAAACCAACAGGACTCCACTGGCCATCACATATAGTCCCCAGCTAAAACCTCTCCAACGCATCATCAGGGATCTACAACCCATCCTGGACAATGATCCCACACTTTCACAGGCCTTGGGTGGCAGGCCAGTCCTCGCCCACAGGCAACCTGCCAACCTGAAACATATTCTCACCAGTAACTGCACACCGCCCCATAATAACTCTAGCTCAGGAACCAATCCATGCAACAAACCTTGATGCCAGCTCTGCCCACATATCTACACCAGCGACACCATCACAGGACCTAACCAGATCAGCCACACCATCACCGGTTCATTCACCTGCACGTCCATCAATGTAATATACGCCATCATATGCCAGCAATGCCCCTCTGCTATGTACGTCGGCCAAACTGGACAGTCTCTATGGAAAAGGATAAACGGACACAAATCAGATATTAGGAATGGCAATATACAAAAACCTGTAGGAGAACACTTTAACCTCCCTGGCCACACAATAGCAGACCTATTTCTAATGCTACTTTTCCTCTTGACAAACTTTTAAATGTTCATTTTAACCCCCGTAGTTTAGCATCAGCTCATTTATGTTAGTGGTGAAAGACCAAGTTACAAAACATAATCTGAAAATGTCTTTCATGATGAATTAGAAAGATCTCCAAAAATGTCATGCCCAAGAATAATCTGGAGATCATGCAGCCACTGTGCTGGCCCTGTATGTGATGGAAATCACTTCAAGCCCGAAACCACTGCATCCCCAGTGCCCCTCGTTCCAGCGCCAATAACTTAGTTTTTTTTAAAAAAAAAAAGTTATAAAACCATAGACTACTGAAGGTTCCAAAACCTTTTTTAAAAGGTGACATATCTGAGTGAAAATAGTTCTTAGACCAAGATTCCTGTGCAGTGTTTGAAACTTAAACATTGGTGCACTAGGACATTAAAAGTGAAATGAATTAAAAGTTGTAGAACTGATTTTTTTTCTGTTGTCTACACTTAGATAAATGCAAAAAGTAAAGCACAGCCAGGGTGCGAGAGCCGTGCTGCAGAACAGAGAAAGTGTAATCTTTCACAGCTGTGAAGAAACAAGCCAGAGCTGCACCACCACAAATATTGTTTAAATTACACTTAAAACTGTTGTAGGAGCAGCAGTGATGCTCTGTATGACTATGCTGTGTATAACCTGTATGCTCAGACGGTCCGTTACACTACCCCCCTCTTTTGTCTCCTCTCCCTCTTCGAATACTTGTGAAGTGGCTTTCCCTCTCCCTCCTGCCTGTGGGATGAATGGGCTGGTTGAACAGCTGGAAGATCAGAAGAACTCCCAGGTAGACAAGGTGTCTGGGACTCTAATTAGGCAGCACTCACATACCCAATGCATGGACGCTGCATGGACATTGCCTGAGGTGGAGTGTGACCAACCAAATGCAGCCAAGTCATCTCTAGTTAAGTCTTCTCTAGTCGCAGGCCATGAGGAGCCGGTCCTTAAAAGGGGAAGGGGCCATGTGCTCAGCAGTGCATTCACAAGCTTGTACCTCCTGTGAAGGCCCTTGGCCTGGACCATCTGGCCAGTGGTTCACTGCGTTGCATTCCATCATGCCTTGGGAAGACTCACCTTCATCACACCATCCATCACTGCACTGTGCACTGCATGAATTAGCTGTAATATTTGTGGCACGACACCTCATATTTGTTTCTTGACAACAGAGAAAGATCTCAGGTGGTCATTCTTCAGCACTGCTGTTGCAGCCTGAAACTTGGGTTAGCTGTGGGGATAATTATTCCCTGAATGTGTGTGGGGCAGCAGCCCCCTCCTCAGCAACCCTGTGTCTACTGGTGCCACAAGGGACTTGCTCCTGCCTGTGTAACTTATCAACATGTGAAGGTGAGAGTCAGTCTAGGCAGACCATGAGGACATTTGCAGCAGGCATCTTCTGACCTAAGCACAGAGCTTCCTTCCCCTGACGGCTCCCAGTGAGCATCTTCCTTTCAACGAAAAGAAAGAATTTGAAAAAAGTGCTGCAGAAGCCTCCCAGCCCTGTTATTGGCTCTGCCAGATACACCCCTGCTTTCCTATTGGCTGAGCAAAGAACAGTCAGCCAAGGGAGAGGTGGGGGAAGAAGAGTGAGTGACTTTCAAGCAGCATGGCTCTGGTTCCTGGCTGGGTGGGGAGGAACAGGCAGGGTAGCTCTCACTGGTGAGGGGTGGGAAGGGGGAAGAGGAGTAAGCCAGGCAAGCAGCATGACTGCTGCTGTCTCCTTTGTGTTTTGCATTTGCTGTTGCAGTTCTTGCCAATTGGGAGGTAGAACCAGTATCTCAGGAGCTCTGACTCTAACCCAGCTGCTCCTGATTTCATGACAGCCAGGAGCCAAGCAGGAGTGTGCATTGGCTGGGCCTTTTGCTCTGTTTGATGACTGTGCATTGCTGTTTTCATTGCGGCTGGGGGTGGGTAGGAAGGAGCCAGGCAGAGGTGAAAGTAAGTGGGTACGGTCCAGTACGGCGTACCAGCAAGAGCCAATACGCTGTGCCGGACTGCACCGGCTTCCGTGGCGGGGATTGAAAGGGCTCAGAGCTCCGACAGCTGCGGGCAGCCCAGAGCCCTTTAAATCCTGGCCCCAGTCTGGCAAAGCTCAGGGTTCCCTGCGGCAGCCGGAGTCCTGGGCCCTTTAATTTGCCTCTGAGGGCTCCCTGCCACCTCTTCAGCTGAGAGCCCCTGGTTGATTTAAAGGCTCTGGGGCTCCCAGTCACAGTTGGTGCCCCAGGGCCTTTAAATTTTGAGAGGCCCCACCTCTTCTGCCTGAGGCCATGCCCCTTCAGGACTCCGGCAGTACCGGTAAGTCCTGTAAGTTACTTTCACCCCTGGAGCCAGGGCTAAGCCCAGGGTGAGGTGCTGCCAGATGGTGGCTGGGGGCAAAGCCCTGGGGCACAGGGAGGGGCAGAGGGGGTAACAGCAGGGGTGCTGGAACAATTTGTACAGTGGGGGTGCTGAGAGCCATTGAATCAAACTGTAAACCCTGTATATCATGGAAACCACTTCAAGCCAAGGGGTGCAGCAGCACCCTAGTTTCAGCACCTATGAGTAACAGTAACCCCAATGGATGAGCCACCTGCCGTGTTTGCAAAAATAGGGTGTAGAGCAGAAGGACTTTTTTATTCCCCTTTGCACAAGACAGTACGGCTCAGCACGGGCTTCCCAGGGCTGGGTTCTTAAGGCACCGGCATCCCAATGCCTAGACACGGCAGCGTCTCTATCGGATATAACGTGCTAAGATGCTGCAGGAGACTTGATTCAGTGAAATATTTTACATACAACCCCCAAAAACTGTGTCACACATCTTGAGTATTCAAAAGATCCCTTATCCCATTATATGTCTGCATAGAGCCTCCTGGCCGCTGACAAACATGTCTGATCTTCTGCTGGCATTCCCTGAACTGTGCTCCCTTTCTTGTAAGCCATTTTAAATATAGTTTTGCTCCTTCGAATTGTTTACCTTTTACAATGTCATTACTCTTAGCACTTCATCGTTTACCTTTGTCAACACTGTGCAGATGGATGTCATTGTGCTATTTAATTTATATTTTAATAGCAAATCAATGAAAATATTCAGAAGTAAATAGCGGCTAGTAGTTTTAGCAATGACGTCTGTGTTTCTAGTATAGCACTTCCTAGGCTTTTACTGTGACTTTTAATTTGGAATTTTTAATTCTAAATTTTTATTTTTGTAGCACAAGTTTATTCTGTTGGATCCTGTGACTTCCAGCTTGACTGATCTCCTGGCCTGGTGTCAAAACATCTTCATTTTCATTTGCTCCACCCATGGAGATTGCCTTTCACAACTGTTGTTTTGCCTCTCAATCCAGCCCTTACTGCTTTTTTGCACGACTCTGCTTGCAATGTGTAGAACTTGGTTCCCAATATTCACTAAGGGCACTATGCAGTTTGCTATTAAATCCTCATCAAAGGCAAAAATCTACTATAATTTTTACTGAACATAAAAAGAGCCACACTGGGTCAGACCAAAGGTCCATCTAGTCCAGTATCTTGTCTTCTGACAGTGGCCAATGCCAGGTGCTTCAGAGGTGCATCCACTCCCAGCTTCTAGCAAACAGAGACTAGAGACATCCAGAGCATGGGGTTGCATCCCTGATCACCTTTGCTAGTAGCCACTGATGGACCTGTCCTCCAGGAACATACCTAATTCTTTTTTGAACCCAGTTATAGTTTTGGCCTTAACAACATAATGAACACACCTCTACAACCCAAAGACGGCTTGACAACCACAAGAATACAAAAATCATGAGTTATACGCCCTCAAGTCATAGAATTTAAAAAAGAAATAAATATTGGGCTCTTTTTTATGTGTCGTTTTGTTCTTGTGCCTTTGGGGTACAGGAGGCCCAGATCCACAAAAGTAGGAGTCTAATCCCTGAATGAATCTTGGTCTAGCCTCATAGTTTTGCTGTTACCTCTCCCAAATAATTCATATACCTAAAGCCATATCTACACTACAAACTTATGTTAACTGAAGTTACACCAGAATATAGTTGCTGCAGTTAACATGTCACTTGTGTGCACGTGCCTACTTGGCTCCTTGTGTTGGTGGGGAGCGCACTCACTAGGAGCCCTTGATTCCGAGTGCAGTGCACCATGGGTAGGTATCCCACTATGCAACTCACCACCGTCCATCACACTGTATTTTGGGAAATTTTGGCAACACATGTGTGACATTATGAGTATAATATAATATCACATTGAAAGGTGACAGAGCCAGAAAGAGTTAATTAACTGACCTGACCCATGGGTGAACCTTAAGGACTGGTTAGGAAGATATGTAAATGAATAGAGCTTTGAAATGCAAGTCTGCATTGTTAGAGGTAGAAGGGTAGATGTTTGCTCAGGTCTTGGGATGCCAGCAAACAAGTCTTGTCTATTGCTATAGTTTTAATTCAAAGATCAAAAAAGGAATATTAGAATTTAAGATGATACTTGAGTAAAATAGTATTATTGTCTATGTGTCTCTTTGAAGGTTGTGGTAACCTGTATCTGAACTGTTTAATGGATAAATTACTCTGTGCTAATTGCCAGGATGTTTGGGAGAAGGAGTTAAGCCTATTGTTTTCTCAGGCCGAAAGGCTGCTGGAAATGTATAAGAAGCCTGGGACACGATCCTTCTTCATCTCAGATCTGCTTTGGGTTTCAAGAGGGGGAAACCTTAAGCCACAAGGATTGAGATCCCCAGTCATTGACTGGAGCTACCCTGAATATGGAAATTGGACTATAACCTATGGACTGTATCTGAACCTCAAGAATTTAATTCAAGTCTATATGTATATTGATCTTTTAACCAACTCTCTCTCTCTCTTTTCTTTTCTAATAAATTTTAGCTTAGTTAACAAGAATTGGCTATAGCGTGTATTTTGGGTAAGATCTAGGTTATAATTGGACCTGGGTATGTGGCTGATCCTTTGGGATTGGAAGAACCTTCTCTTTTATATGATGAAGTAAGATTTTCAGGAATCATCATCATATCTGACAGGTGTGTCTGGACGGAGGCCTGAGCCTGGGCACTTTAAGGGAACTGCATGGTTTGGACTTCTAAGTAACCAGTGAGGTACTATAGAAGCTGTTTTGTGCTGGCAAGGTAAATCTAAGTATTGGAATAACCACCAGCGTTTGGGGTTTGTCTGCCCCGTTTTGTTTGCAGTTCACCCTGATTGAGTGACCTCAGCTGGCTCCCCCGGGCAGCACCGTCACAGCATGGTGGGGCCCAAATGGGTTGCAGAGTGGTGACTGGAAGCATGGGGTCAACCTCCCATAATGCAATGTTCACCATCCCATAATTTTATACATATCCCATAATTTTGGCACCTTTTTTCCTATATCCCACAAACCAATGTGGCCCTCTCTGATGGAAGCATGGAACCTGCACATCTCTGCACTATTGTTATGAGCGTTGCAAGCCCAGGGTGCATGATCCTGCAGTATGTGCAGAACCACAAAAATAGACGTGGGGGAGATGAGGAGTCCGTGCAGAACAGATTGCTGTGGGACAGAGCAACAATCAATTTAAGCTTGTTGGTGGCATTCATGGCGCAGTCGCAGATAGCGGAGCTCCAGTTCTGGGCCTGAGAAACAAGCACCAACTGGGGAGATCGCATCCTAATGCAGGTGTGGGATGACAAGCAGTGGCTGTAGAACTTCTGGATGCACAAGGCCACATTCCTGGATTTGTATGCAAAACTCGCCCCAGCCCTCCAGCGTAGGGACACCAAAATGAGAGCTGCTCTGACAGTGGAGAAGTGAGTGTCAATCGCACTGTGGAAACTTTAAACGCCCGATTGTAACTGGTCAGTCAGAGTCTCTCAACTAAATACAGGGTGGAATAGATTTATGGTAAGTAGTTAACACATATCAGAAGAGACCATTCCTTGTCAAGTGGCCTGTTACCACCTCCAGTCAAAGGGGCATTAGTGGGTTACACACTGTTGTCTCTTACAAGGCTGAGAAAAGGGAGCTGGAGCGAGGACTCGGATCCTTTCGCTCTCCGATTCCACCAGTGTAGTGTGGAAGCCAGGAACGTTCCCCACAATAGCGGAACCATTTCCTCACTTACACAATTGGAGTCACAAACAAGATCCTATCTGAAGGATTTGCCCCATTGGTTTACTGGTTGAGTTCTGGTAGCACTGTCCAGGTCTGGTCGAGAACCCTACAATGGCTGGAATTGAAGCACTATGGGCCCAGTTTGCAATGGAGCTGGGCTCTAGGACAGAGAACAGGACAGCAGATTATGGGGGAAAAGGGGGTTGTCCCTTAGAGTCTTTCAGTGATGCAGTTACTGCAGCAAGGAGGCAGAGCATCAGCGAAACCTCCAGGAAACTGGAAGGAGGATCCAGGCGTCCGATGGGAAGCGAAGGCCTACGATGGAGGACATCTGAGAGCACTACAGCTCTTCTGTGGCCCTGGGAAATGTCACAATTCTGCCCAGGAGTCACTGGATTCCTCACAGAGCTGAGCACAAAGCAGGAAGAGGGGACAGACGCTGGAGATTCTGCCAGGGAGGAGATGGGCTGTTCCCCCTCTGGAAGCATCTATGTATCCAGCTTCTCAGGAAGCCCCGCTCCAACTGTGTGTGACCACTGAAGCTCACGCCCAGCCAGGGCCCCCGGATTCTGCCTCTGAGGCTGTTTATCCTCTGCACCAATTAAACCCCTGGGAGAGAGGAAAAGAAGACACAGAGTCTGAGCCCAGAGATACTCAGAGCCGCTACAGCAAAGACATGAGGCACCTGAATCAACCCCCTCTTCCAAAGCCACATGGGCAGAGACATCAGCGAAAGGGCTGGATACTGGGAGTGAGAGATTCATGCTAAGCAGGAGCAAATAAGGGGGAAACTGACCCAGTCTGGGGCACTCTGCCCAGAGCTGGAGAACAGAGGAAATTCCAGGGATACGTCGGGAGATGAAGTAGAGATGCACAACAAACATTTGACCAGGAATTTATTTGGAAAATCAAAAACCCGTTGAGGTAAAAACTTCACTGAGAAATGCAGGTTAACCTGAAACCTGAATGCCCTGAAACACGAGACCCTCTCCTCTCCTCTCCCATCCCCGACCATCCTGAAACGAGGAGAAACTCCTACCCAGGACAGTTGTTTCAGGAATAATGTGAGTGTGTAACAGCCTGTGCCTGAGAACAAGGACAACGGAACCTAGCTAAAACCCTTCCCTTCAGCTCTGTAACACACTCCCCCTGACAGAGACCCGGCAAGAAACAGGAGCATGTCACATAATAATATAACACAGTAATGGTAACAATGCAACTTTCCTCCCATGGTGCTTCTTTCCTCCTGAGCCACTGAATACACAGTAACTAGTGACAATCTCAGAACTCCACGGGGAGGTGAGTGACTGCTAGTACATGCGTTGTAGGGATGAAACAATAGATGCACAGAGAGGAGGGGAAGTGGCTGGTACAAGATCACACCAGGAGACACTAACAGAGTTGGTTATTGAACCCAGACGTCAGGGCTCCCAGTCCTTCCCACTCTAACCCATTAGACCTCACTCCCCTCTCAGAACCAAGGTCCTGTGTCCTGATGCCCCCTGCTCTCCCTATTATAACATACTGCCCTCATAGGAACAGTGGAAAACCCCACCTCACTGGGGAATCTCCACCATGAATTCCCAAGTTTCCCCCATCCTGTCTGCAGAGGATTCCAATAAACGGTGAATTGCTCTGATATCCTGTCATGCAGATTGGCAGCTCTCTGCTTTATCACTAGGGCCCCACAGGGCCCCTTGCTGCTTCCCTAAATAAATCCCCCTGTCCCAAGAGGTCTTAGGAGCTACAGAGAGGACTCAGACACAAACTGCAATGCAGCATTTTTACCTTTTCTCTACCTTGGAAAGTGTGTGGGGAACCTGCAGAAATGTCTCCCCACTAATCCCATTGCCTGCTCTACCAGGACCCTGAAATGACCCATCTCCCACCGTACCCAGTGTTCTCTCCTCCTCTGGCCTCCACCAACCATTCCACTCTGAAACCCAAACCATCCGCCCACCTGCTGGCCCAACCCAGACCATCTACAAATGCAGCATATTTACACTTTGCTTTGGAAGGCCAGAGATCCGTTGCCTTACAGGGAGAGCTCTTGCTACATGCTAGCCTGTATGGAGTTTCTGGTGAGATATTAGAGAGACCTTCACCTTGTAGCTTTTCCCACAGACAGAACATTTATAGGGTGTCTCTCCCGTGTGGGTTCTCTGATGTGAAATAAGATGCGATTTCCGAGTGAAACTTTTCCCACAGAGAGAACATTGAAAGGGTGTTTCCCCGGTATGGATTCTCCGATGTCTAATAAGGCCTGAGCTGTCACAGAAGCTTTTTCCGCACTCAAGGCAGTGATAGGGTCTCTCTCCTGTGTGGATTCTCTGATGTACAAGAAGGATGGAGCTAAGCTTGAAGCTTTTCCCACAGTCGGGGCATTTATATGGTCTTTCTCCGGTATGGATAATTTGATGTCTATTAAGGTGTGAGCTATAACTGAAGCGTTTCCCACAGTCAGAGCAGTGATACGGTTCTTCTCCCTTGTGGGCTCTCTGGTGTGAAACAAGGTGTTTAATAAGTTGTGAGCTCCACCTGAAATGTTTCCCACAGCTAGGGCACTTATGAGGTTTTTCTCCCGCATGGATTGTCTGGTGTTTAACAAGGTTTGAAAAGTGAGTGAACCGTTTCATGCAGTCAGGGCAGCTATAGGGTCTCTCTCCCGTGTGGACTCTCTGATGTACAGTAAGGTTTGATCTCTGATTGAAGCTTTCTCCACAGTCACAGCAGACATAGGGTGTCTCTCCGGTGTGGATCCTCTGATGTTTAGTCAGGGCTGAGCCATCACTGAAGCTTTTCCCACACTTGGGGCAGTTATAGGGTTTCTCTCCTGTGTGGACTCTCTGATGGACAAGAAGATTTGAACTGCGATTGAAGCTTCTGTCACACTCAGCACACTGATACAGTTTATCTTTGGTGCAGGTTCTAGGCTGCATCAAGTCTTTATTAAGGTCTTTAAAACTGCCCCCCTGGTGAGTGGATTTATCCTGTCTGTTCCCTGGGTGGGTTCCCTGCTGCATCTCTGCCCTGTGCTGACTCTCACAGATGTCTCCTTGCTCAGGGCTGTGGGAAATGTTCTCTGATAACGCCGTGGGCCGTTGCACTTGCTCAGGACCTTCCTGAGGTAGATTCCCCACTTCGTTCTCACTCCCTGTCCCATCACCTGCTGGGATAGAGAGAGAATCCAGGAGTCACTCCTTGCACTGTGAGAATGAAAACCTCAGAAAGGGGAAAGGCAAATGGGGGGAAAAAATCAAAATACCTGCTGGGGAGATTGAAAAATCGGTAGGGGACTCCCCTCAAACCCTTTCCCAGCGGAGAAACAGGAGGGGACCAATTCTGGTTCCACATCCCATCTGAGCACTGTAGGGGACTGCCAGGTGTCAGTCAGGGTGGGTGGGAAGCTATGTGTGACATTTGCCATGAGGATACGACACCTGCTGGGCACAATCCGGACCTGGGTGTGATGACACAGTACTGAACAAGACCAGGGGTTTACCATGATTGTGATACAGAGCTGTTTTCCAGATGTGTTGGGTCCAGGGAAATCTAAGGGACCAGGGAAGAACCCTGAGCAGAAATGGACCCAGGACTTCTAATACCCGAGTGGACAGGAATCCTTACCCAACGAGGTCACGTTCTCATAGTTCTCCTGCATGACGTCCCTGTAGAGGGCTCTCTGATGGGGGTCCAGCACAGCCTACTTCTCCTCCACGAAATAACAGCCAACTCCTCGAAGGTTATCGACCCCTGAAACAGCCAGAGTCCCCCACTCAGAACTTGCTGCCGCCATCACAGTCCCACCAGTTCAGTCACAGGCAAGGCTGCAAAATCCCCCTTCCCAGAGACAAAAGGGAAGTTTCTCAAAGCTTCCATTAAAAACACAAGGTTTCTGTGTGGAAAATGTGATGCCCAGAGATGCCAACTCTGGTAATTTTATCATGAGTCTCATGATATTTAGTTGGGATTTTTAGAAGTTTCTCACAAAGATCTCACAATTCCTGGCACAGAACTTGCACATTTTCCTCTTGCTCCACATGGCTGTCATATTTCCATGACTTTCAAGGGGGCTGGACTCACACTGCCCTTATTCAAAATGGCCACTATTTCCCTGAAATTTTGGCATGTGGCAGTGAGGCTGCCCCTAGTAAAGATGGCTACCAGCTCCCATTGTTTTCAATGAGACTAAAGCCCTGCTCCTTAAGGAATATCACAGCCAGTGGGAGATGCCAAGGGGAGAGGTGTGTCTCAAACCTCTCACAAAGCTTGGCATTTAAATCCGGGCTGCAGGGGGGCACTTACTTCTGCTAGTGATTCACAAACTGAGGGAAGAAAGTTATTCCTCTGCCTAAATTGCATGTGGGATCTGATCTAGTAGACATGCTCAGAGGCTGCCTAGATCTACAGAAAACAGGTGGAGGGCAGGCCCTCCCCTAGAACTTTTAGCCCGGTGATTCTGACATTCACCCAGGGTGTGGAAGATTCTGGTTCAGTTCCCCACTCTGCCTGATGAGAAGGGATTTTGCTACCTCTCAGGTGAGTACTTTAACCTCACTGGGCTACAGAGTCGTTCTAACTTTATTTCTAGCCCAATTAATATTTAATTAAAATGGAACAACTTCAAGAGGCAAGACAGAGCATGACCCACAGTAGAACATCGCATAGTTCAGTGGTTAAGAGCACTCACCTGAAGATAGCAGATCCCTGTTCAAATCCCTCAGCAGCCAGAGGAGGGATGTGAATGGGTAGTCTCCCATCTCTTGTGTTATAAGGGAGGTCTGCCTTCCCCCTTGCACTCTCAAGGCTGTTTTGTGTAGATCTAGGCGGCCTCTAAGCACACCTACCAGATCTGGTTCCCCAGGAGATTTCAGCACTCTGCCACCTACCATCCCTCGGGTTGTGAATCGCACTGAGGCTTAGGCAGGACAGAGGTGTCTGGGTACCTAGGGTGATGCACATGCCCATAGGCAGAAACATAGGCACTAAGGGAGCTCTTCCTGCAAAAACGAAGGTGCTGAATGAGGTTAGCAGCCTACAGGATTAGGCGGCAGCTGAGTGGGAGTTCTGTGGATCACGATGGTGTCTAAAAACAGGACTTAGGCAACTCAGTCTGGGGGTTAGGTGCCGAAGTACCTTTGTGAATCTGGACCTACTGCTTTTAATGTAAATTTTCAAAAGGTGTTGGAACAATGGAGAAGTTCCATAGGACTGGAAGAAAGCTAATGTTGTGCTTCAAAGGGGTAAATGGGACGACTTGGGTAATGATAAGCCCATCAGCCTGACATCGACCTCAAGCAAAACAACATAACAGCTGATACGAGACTTAAAGAATTAAAGGAAAGTAATACAGTTAATGTCAATCAACATAGGTATATGGTAAATGGATCTTGTTAAACTAGATTTTTTTTTTTTAATGAGATTACAAGTTAGGTTGATAAAGGTAATAGCATTGATGTAACAGATTTTCTGTAAGGCATTTGACTCGATACTGCAAGACATTTTAATTAAAGAAACTAGATTGATACAAATCAACATGGCACACACTAAATGGATTAAAAACCACCTAACTGACAGCTCACAAAATGTAATTGTAAAGAGGGAATCCTCATTGAGTGGGTGTGTTTCTAGAAGGGTCCCACAGGGACAGTTCTGTGTGCGAGTCATGTGGGGGGTGCTAGGCGGGCCAGGGGGGGAGTGGGGTTAGAGTGCAGGGAGCCAGGCTGGCCTGGGGGCTTAGCGGAGGTCCTGGCGCCAGCCGCAGGGGTCGGGCCTGCACTCACTGGCGGGAAGCGGCAGCAGCGACCCCAGCTCACCTTGACGGCTCCTAGCATCGCTCTGGGGAGGGGACGGAAGCAGGAAAGAGGTGGAGTAGGGGCAGGGTGGGGATTTGGGGGAAGGGATGGAGTGCAGGCAGGGCCTGGGGTGGAGGGGGGAGGTTATCCCAGGCCCCACACAACCCTGGGCATGGCCCTGCTTATGTCACTCATAGTCACACCCGAGCGACATAACTGGTAGTGTAGCTATAGCCATAGGTGATGAAGAACACCCTGTAGCTTGCACGTTTGTCTCTCTCACCAACACCACTTGGCCCAATAAAAGCTATTACCTCACCCACCTTGTCTCTCTACTTCCCTAGCTGGGCAGAGCTGCTTAAATCTGCCAAGCTTTGCCTTCCTGACAACTTCACTTCCTCGGAGAGACAAAGGGCAACCCCCCCAGCGCCTCTTCATGGTCCCCCTGCAACCCCATTACCTCGTCCTCCTGCTCTGGCCCCTGGGGCAAATCCTGACAAGACCTGAGCGCAGCGGCTTCTTTTCTGTTAAGGCATCTCAGATGCTGCTGCAGGCACGTTCACAAGGCAGCAGGTTCCCAGGGCCCGTGAGATCAGAGAGTCACTTTCCTGCCCGGCCCCAGCCCTTCCCCCGGGTCTCGCCCCTCACCTGCAGGCTCCAGCTCAGGGGCTGGTGTCAGCAGAGCCCGGGGCTGCCCCAGGGGCTGGGTCCAGCGCCCGCAGAAAGTCCCCGCGCTTGGGCACAGAGGGGTTAGTGCAGGGCTCCCCCGGCACAGACCAACTGGGGAGCAGCATTTAC